>NC_088642.1:62283372-62643372 GCF_036013475.1 Columba livia
ATATTTTGACAACTCAAATATTCCAGTTGCATTCTACAAAAATTAGAAATGTCTACATTTTTCTTGAGTACATGTTATGCAAATATACCAAAAGGTCATTTTCCTTGTCATTAAGCTCAAGAACAACAACTTCTTAAAATAGCTCATTGCTGTTTGAGGTATGTACTGTCCCATATTTTCAAAGGCTGCTGGCCAGAAATAAAATTCAGAATGAGATATATCACAGATTAACTAGATGATCTAGAGGTAAAAAATAAAATCTGATAAATCTTGAAAAAGTTTTTCTTCTTAGCAGTTGAATATTGTGTCCTGGTATAGATGTGTAATACACATACATAAATATAATGACATGCGACAATCACCACTAGAGTTGTCACCACACAGTCAGCATAACAGATTTTACAGCTAACAACAGTACTACAGTCAGCTATGCCTATGGGAAGCAGATTCAACATAAGCCTGCTTTCAAAAGTCTACATAATCTGCTTGGAAAGTGTCTTGAGCCCATCAGATTTTCTTTGCTGTAGACAGATATCTCAACATTTTGATAGACCTTGCTGGTGCTTTGAAAAATTACCACAAAAAAACCTGAGGCCTAACCACAAACTCAAAGAAAGTCTACCTAGTTTCATCAAGTCAAATAAAGGATGTATTGTAATAATGGGGTGGGGAAGATAGGATTGGAAATGCCAGATATAATTCCTTCTGAACCCTAGCCAGAAATTTAATTTGCCTCATATGTGTTCATCTTCTCTAGGGGCTTCGTCTTCTATATTGGTATCATGAGGTTGGGGTTGCCTGATTTAGACTCAATGAGAAGGAGACCCTTTTAGACTTTTTTTGGAATGCTAGTGGTACTCTAGTGAGGTAAATAGAGAAAGGTCCTCCAGTTTCTCTATGTGTTGTTAAACTGCTCACTGATTCTGAGGTGCTTATATGTTCCACTTACAGAGAGAAACTCTGCAATGTACGTCACTTGTTATTTCTATACTTGTATGCCTTCATAACTGCTGAGGAAGTATTGTGACTTGGTAAATGTTTTGAAAGGTGCAATTGTACCTATTTAGTAAAAAGAAAATGCATACTTAGTGTGCAGGAAAGGGACATAAAATACCTTCAAGTTCAGAATCTGGATGAATAGCTGCTTTTTACTGAGAGGACACTGTAAACAGATCGACAAATCTTGGTAAATGAAGTCCAGCTAGAGATTTTCTACTCCTGAAGAAGAAGGAGAATGTGAAGAAGTGATAATTCCTGGTATTTAAGGACAATATTTTTACATGTACATCAAACAAAAATATTTTTACATAAAAATTTATATCAAAGTAAATTTTTCACTTTACCACATATAATCAGAACAACCTTTTTTTCAAGGAAAACAAAATGGATTAATTCTATCTATTCAATGTTTTTTCGTGTACGTGTGTTTTTTTTTTTTTTTCCAAGGCAAATTATCTAAAGCCCAATATGCAATTTTTTTTTTTTTGGTCATTGTGGCAGAATGCAAACCCCCCTCTCTCCCCCTCCCTCCTTCAGTGTGGAAGGAGTGGGCACATCTCCCTCTCTCTCTGCTACTTGAGGCTAACAGCTTCTTTTGTTTGGCCCCAGAGCACTCTGGCCAGGGCCATTAGGAGAAGGGAGTGTCAAGACACACTGAGCCGCGTCCAGCGTGGGGGATGTTTGGAGGCTTCAGGGGCACCCACAGACAGTGTGGGGGTGCAGAGAAGCTTCTAGAATGCCTACAGTCAGATCTGATCAGCCGGTATAAAAATGGGACTGTCGTCGAGACTCCGTCCATTGTCGCGGGTCTCTCGGAGCACGAGCAAGATGCTGCCGCCGAGAGCACCCCTCCCCGGGATGGGGACTCCGCTTGCCTTGCCGCCACGTGTGTAAGTAAAACTTCTCGCAGGATTGCGAGTGTATTTATACTTTTTGTGCACATATGCACGTATAACTTTCCGCTCTCCATATGAGCGCGTGTAAAATTAATCTTCGCACTATCGATAGTGTATTTTCCTTCCATGCACACTTGCACGCGTAACTTTCCGTGCCCAATACAAGCACATGTATAAATTATTTCCTCGCACAATCGCAAGTGGCTTCCAAGAGGCCCTCGCACAATCGCGAGTGTATTTTCCTCCCGTGCTTCCACATAAGCACATGTAGGATTCCGTGCACACTTGCACATGTAAGTAAATTAACACTCGCAGGATTGAGAGTGTATTATAAATTTACCCTCGCGGAATCACAAGTGTACACTTCCCGTACTCACTACGAGTATGTGTATCTCTTTAAAAATAATCCCGCACCGTGTTTAGGCAAGTGTGTACTTCTCTGGGACTCGGAGATGGCTCCGGCATTGTTTTGAGTGAAGCCATGTGCATGCACACTGTGGACTGCTTGTTGTATTAGTTGCTGCCCCTTAAATAATTTTCCTCAACTGATATCCGAACCTTTATCTAAGTCACTTTTGGAGTGCTAAAACCCTGTTCCTCACCGGTCTAATAAAGGTTGTTTTGGACCCTGTTGTTCCTTATATTAGCCTATGGGGTGCCTCCGTGACAGTCATTATTCAAATACTATGAATAGCAGACTAAATTCTGCTCAAAGCTTTTCTTAGCGCAAGCTAACAAGGTACAGTTAATTGGAGGAAGTAAAAAAGAAAAGAGTCTATTAGAGATTTTTTGGGATGATGCATGCAAAGCACATTGAACACAAACAACAAAACACCAAAAATATATATAGTTGAAAACATAGTCATAAAATAATGGAGAAAATAAAATTAATAGAAAGATAAATGATTTATTAAAGAAAGTGATGGAAGCCTTGTCATATATGGTCCCAGTGTAGATTATTAAATTCAAGTAGTGCAAAGTATTGTTCAGCAGGGGTGTCTCTTTCTGTCCTGGTTTTGTTTAAAACAAGACCAGTTCTCTTTTAGTGAATTTTCATTACAGCAAAGTTCTTCTAAGTAACTGCACTTTTCTGAATTTGGCTGTATGTTTTGTAAACACTCTTTGCCCTGCAGCTGGTTACAGTAGCAATGGTATGCAGAAGAGCCCCAGCTTGGTAGCCAAGGTTACTGGTAAATTTTGCATGTCCTATAAATGAGAGGGGTGTATTTGCAAGGACGAGCAGCTAGAACAGGTGATCAAAATTGACCAACTAAGTATTCCACCTCATATATGTCATACATCCTATAAAAGTGTGTGATCACGAGGGTCTTTGACCATGTTCGGCATCTGAAGAGTACCCTGCCAGCTCTTCTTGTGATCCTAGCCTAGTTTCAGGCCCTGCATCCCTGAATCCAGTTCTGGTTTACTGCTAAGTCCAGCCCAGGACTTCCGGGTACTGCTGTGCAGCCACTGAAGCAACACCAGCTCCACCGCAGGCTGCTGCTGTGCTATGCTGGGAAATTCAGGATTGGTTTTGTGTATTTTGTTTTATTTTCTCTATTTATTAGTAGTATTAGTAAAGAATTTTTAACTTTCCAATTTGTAAGTCTCTCTCCTTTTTCCAATTGCCTTTCCTTACTGAGGAGAGTTTGGGGTTAACAGCATTTGCCATGGTTTATTGGCATTTCTTATTCCTAAGAGATTAAAAAAGATCTTTTCCACCCTTAACCTCTCTGACTCCTAACATAAGATACTGGAGATGTCCAGATAATGTGATAAAATGTTGTTTCCACACAAGAAGCACAATGATGGGTCAGATAATGCCACTAGTCACAACGAAGGACCCCAGAGGCACCATGGCATGGTGTCAGTGCCCCAGACAGGACTCCCAGTACCCATCTGGACCCTTCTCACGGTGTTCCATGGGGTCCCTGCTCCAGAGGCTAGAGGACACCCAATGCCTTAAGCCCATGGAGTCTCTCTGGCTCTCATCAGAAACTGAGGGACCACTGTGTGGGTGTGTGAGACACTCCATGGAGTGCAGGAGGTGGCACAAGTCTAACTATGAGATATGTAGGGGAGGAACCAGAGGCAGGACAGGCTAAATATCTGGGTGGTTTGAGGAAAAGCAAACATGGGAAAAGGGATACAAGAGGTCAGAGAGGTGTGAGCAGGGGCTGTCCAAAGTGCTTGTTGGGCCATGCCCTGTGCCCCGTTGGTGCAGCTTCTGTCTTCTCTCTGATCTTCATTTCTCTTTCCTGGGTTAGAGTCCCTGTTCCATGCGTGTGCAGAGGGGTGGGTGGTTGCTGCAGAGGTGGTACTGTGGGTCTGGGTCCCTGTGTCCGTGATGGTAGCTGCTGGAGCCGGTACTGTGGGTCTGGGTCCCTGTGTCCATGATGGTAGATGCTGGAGCTAGCATGAGTGTGTGTCCTGGTCTGTGGTCATCAGCAAATGTGCAGCCCAACCAGCCAGGGTGCAGGATGAGCAGCCCAGGACTGGACTGTGGGTGCCTCTGAGAGTGAAGCACGCAGAAGGGTTGGCTCCAAAAGGACCAGGAGTCCAAGCCTAGCACTAGAGAGACTGTAGGCGGGGGGGGGTCAACCGAGACACCTGCTGGGAGAGTATGAAGGGGTGTGGATTCATGTGTGTGTGAGAGAGGGAGGCAACTAGGGTCAGGAGGGTAAGTTACTGGGCATGCTGCATGTCCAAGCCGAGCTTCCAAGGCATTTACACTCATGCGTGTGTGTGTATGTGTGGGTTTGTCTGTTCAAGGGGCTACGTACCAGTAGCAAGGATGAGGTAAGTCCTGTCTGTGTCTGTGAGAGTACTGTGGTTTCTTTTTTTTTGTGGATCTGTGTGGCCTGCTTTGTCTATGTGCATTTATGCTTATTGTTTATGTGTGTTTGTGTATGCACTACTGTGACTACGTGCTCAGACTCACCAGTGTTCCCTCAACCTGGCTGGGTTGGATGCATGGAGCTATGATAACCTTGTCACTGTCAGACCGCCAGATTCTGCAACTGCTAACAAAATGTGGGTGTTAAACAGCTCTTCAAAAGTTCTCAGATAAGGGTAACGATTTTGGAGATTTGTTAGGTCACACTTTCAGACTCAAGATGAATAATCACAATATTTAATCATTAATAGAAAAATAATTGCTAAAGCTATTGAAGTAGCAAAATAGATCCCATATCTTCCTTTACTATCTGCCAAACATTGTATATTAAGGGGGAGTGACACGTGGAAACAAAGCAAGTAAGATCACTAATAATATCTTACCAGGAATTCAAAGGTGAAATGAAGTAATGTCACACCCTTTTTGCCTCCCTTCTCATCTCCTGTCTTTCTTGTTCTCATTGTCACTTTCTTCCCCACAGCCCAAGTCTGCTTTGGTTTAGCTTATATAAAATACAGCTTCGACTTTCCCAAACACACAATGAGAATTTGAAAAATGGATCTATTTTGTCCAAATTAAGTACCTAATCACAAAATCCTTACTGAAGTAAAATTCCAGTTGAAGTCAATGAATTAGAGGATTGGAGTGATCAATGGAATAAGTGCAACCTTGTTTTGGCATGGACTATGGAGATACAATAACATTTTCCCCATCCCACTAACAACCCATCTTTTTCAGATTTAAAAATGACTGACTCTTGTCCACAATGATGTTTCCACAATGGCTTGTTCAGGAGGTAGCAGCACCACAGCACAGATCAAAATAAGGAGGTAGAATTACAGACATATTGGAAGAATTAAAAAAATGTGATAGGGCAGTAAATTTTCAATTTCACTTGTGACTCTCATGATAAAGGACTGACATTTCTTGAGAATTATTCAAAATAATGTAAATCCTGTATATTGACCAGCGTTTTTCTTAAATGTAATATTGATGACCATAAACAGAGAGTAAAGTAAATGCAAAAAATTGTGCCCTTTTACTTCAGCACATTGTACCAATAAATCTCTCACTTCTTTTACTCCTACAGAATGGTTCAGAAATATAGCAGCAATTTCTGAGAGGTTTTTTCTGTTATATAAAATTTAATCTGTTAAGGCTAGACAGGAGTGTTTCAATTTGAAAGGTGTTTAAGATGAAAAGAAAAAAAAAGATATCAGGATTTACAAAGATGAAATTCCAGTTTTCTTGTTTTAAGAGTGGCAGGACCAGACACAAAAGCAACCTGAAGAAATGGCTGAAGCTTTGTTTCTCTTTGCAGAACAGGATTTTAATTTCAGGAAGAATTTGCTGTGTGATTGTGTGGAAATCAAATTCAATAAGGTCTGTTGAGCTTGAACTTAAAAAAAAAAGGCTTAATTAATTACACAAGCAAATGCTAGTCCTATCAAATTGGCAAGTAAGTTTCTTGATCTTAAAGTTAGGCTGAAAACAAATGAAGAATTCACAAAATAAAACAAATACTATGATGGAAAGACCATTACAGATAGGTAATATTAGTCTGGTGGAAAAGGAATTGTGGTTTTTGCATTGTTGAAATTTGTTCTTTGATATTGGAATAAATTCTTAAATACATGTGATTATGTTATATATAATTTTAATGTGCTTTTCTTGCTTTATGTTATTTTCTACTAGCTTATTATTTGTTGTATATTTTATATTTATTTTAGACTATGGAAGTGATGCTAGACAAAAAGCAAGTTCGAGTGATATTTTATTCAAGTTCAAAATGGGTCATCAAACAGTAGAGACAAATTGCAACATCAACAATGCATTTGACCCAGGAACTGCTAACAAATGTACAGAGCAATGGTGGGTCAAAAAGTTTTGCAAAGGAGACAAGAGCCTTGAAGATGAGGAGTGTAGTGGCCGGCCATAAGAAGTTGGCAATGACCAGTTGAGAGCAATCAATGAAGCTGATCTTACAACTACATGAGAAGTTGATGAAGAATTCAACATTGACCATTGTACAGTTGTTTGGCATTTGAAGCGAATTGGAAAGGTAAAAAAGCTTGATGCGTGGGTGCCTCATGAGTTAACCAAGAATCAAAAGAATTCCTTATTTTTAAGCATTGTCTTCTTCTATGCAACAACAATGAACAATTTCCCAATTGGATTGTGACATGCAACAAAAAGTGGATTTTATATGGCAAACGATGATGCAGTGGTTGGACTGACAAGAACCTCCAAAGAACTTCCCAAAGCCAAACTTGCACCAAAAAAGGTCATGGTCACTGTTTGGTGGTCTGCTGCCGGTCTGATCCACTACAGCATTCTGAATCCTGATGAAACTATTACATCTGAGAAGAAAGCTCAGGAAAGGGATAAGATGCACTAAAAACTGCAACACCCACAGCTGGTATTGGTAAAAAGAAAGTGTTCAATCTTTCTCCATGACAATGGCTGACCAAATGTCGCACAACTAACGCTTCAAAAGCTGAATGAATTGGGCTATGAATTTTTGCCTCATTTGTCACTTTTTGCATGTGTGTGTGTTTTTTTGGTTGTTGTTTGTTTCCTTTTTTTATTTTACTTTATTTTATTTCTCCCCCAAAGACTTTGTAGTGTCAGATCCATTTTCTCCTACTGCTCAAGATTAAGAACCACATTGTTGACTGCTATGTGCTGAAAGTAAAACTTAAAAAGAATTAAAAAGTGACTTTTCATCTATTAGTTCATTAATTATTTAAAACTTAAGTCCATTGCACTACGTGCCGTATAATGTGGATCACAGGGCAATTCAGGCTGTCAGGGACCTGCAGAGTTCTCCAGACGCTGCCCAGAGCAGGCTCAGCAGTGGACTTGGACAGGGTTACCTACACTGAACCCATTCAGGGCATGAAACTCCCCAGGTCAGAGGTGGACCAACCCTCCTGGGCCCTGGTTCCACCACTGGGCACTCCACACAGGGAAAAGGCTTCTTTTTGGCTGCAGCCTGAGCCTTCCATGTTTCAACTTGTGCCACTGTCTCTAGTTATCCCACCATGCACCTCTGTGAAGAGCCCGGCTGTGTCTTCTTCATTCCATCCTGTTACCTCACATCAGTGCAGGAGATCATGTTGAGTGCTCCCAAAGGTGTCCCTTCTCCTGGCTGATTCAGCCGTGGTGCCACAGCCTCTCATTGCAGGACAAGGGCTACAGCCCCACCTTCTTAGTGGCCTCTCCTGAACCCACCCCAGATTGTCGATGTTTATATGCATTCCATACATCTTCTACATATTCTATAGTTCTCCCAAATTCTTCAGGTTTCCTAGAGTGAAACATGATACTTTTTAAGCCAAATTGCCTCTTGGGGCAGGAAGAAAGCTCCAACAGTTTTTTAAGCCCATTGAACATCAGACTGTGGCTAAGTGCCCAACACAGATAACATGCTACCCAAAATGAACAATAGCTACCTCTGCAAAGATTTACTCAGCCCTTACTCTAGGAGGTTCATCATGTTCTGCTTGGTACTGTTTAAAGTAATATTAAAGTTTTAAGGAAATTGATGTAAGATGCAGAAGAAAGGCACAAGACCTTAAAATCAAGAATCCACAAGAATTCATTCTACATAAAGCTATTAGAAAAATGGCTTCATTGGTCAAAATTATTTGAGATCAAATTGAATACTTAGTTTGATCTGAGATTATATCAGCCCCTTTTGAATGCATATTTAGAAACTCTTAACTTCTTTAAACTTAAATGTGGTTTAAATTAAAAAATATGGATGAAACATCTAGAGTTTTCATTTGATTACACACTCTATTTTTGTAATGAAAGTTATTTGTCTTATAAAAATGTTTTTAACCTTAATGTGCATGTACTTACATTTTTAAAAATATGAACTCTAAATTCTGTGATTTTTGTGTTATTTAAACATCTTTGAACTGTAATATTGCTTATATTAGAAAACAATCACAGTTAGGATTTCATTTAAATGCAATATCAGTAAGAGTTCTAATAGACAGTCAAGCTTTCTCTAACAGCAATTCTAAGGGTTGTTCCCTTCCACAGAAAGACTACAATTCAAGATCCTTGGGTAGGAAGACCCTCCAGTATATTATTAAGCAAGAAAGTATTCCCAGCAACTTCATGATGTGTACTATTTTCTCTTTCAGAGAAATACAGGGACTTAAATGGCTTTACTGGTTCAGATTCTAAACAGAGCCACTTAAACTTTTTCCATCAGATGTTAAAAAATACAAAGTTTTCTTATTTGCAAAATATTCTTTCAGGTCCTGTGGGAAGTAGCTGGTGAAAAAGAGATTATATGTCTCCATATAACTTCTTATTTCATAAAAATACTAAATTGCAATGTAGCTCATCAGAAACATTAGGTTTAGTGTAAGTAACAAAACTTACACCAGTATTATTAATTTCTGACACTTTTAGTCAGAAAGAGAGTGAGGTACTCCCCTGGCCATTATAAACACATTATTTAGCAACCTAAAATTTTAAGGAAAAGTCACTCCATATCTGCTAATAGAAGGTATATTAGACTTATATCTTCTAATTAAATAATAGATTTTTCTTTTAAATTATATTACAAAGATCTATAACCATGGTTTCACAGACCACAGACAAAATAGCCTTTGTTGTATTTTTCTAATTAATTTATCTTATTAAATGAAGTTCAAAGTAGCTGTTCCCCTTCCTTCTGTCTTCTTTTGATCTTTGAGGAATAATTTATTTGCAGGTGATCATATTATGCTAAATTATATAGATTCTTGCACAGTGCCTCTTGAATTCTGTGATGTGTGTTTATGATTTTTAATAAATCATTTATATTCTAGTCATTCATTCAATATATTTCCTTGCTATTTTACTATTAGAGGAAGGAGTGGAGGAGGAGAAGCTACCTTTCAGTTTTCATTTTTTGGGGAGAAAAAATGCCAGGCTTTATCAAAAAGTATTGCAAAGGTGTTTGGAAGAACAAGTGAACAGGCACAAGAAATACTAAACAACTCACCCTTTATTTCCTCTGGATCTCTTTCTTTGTCCTTACAAGATATAGAACTGTCAATATAGAGAAGTGGCATATGACATGATTATTGTTTTGATTTCCTTTGGCAGAAAAGTTAACTGCTTTCTACTTTCCAGTGTATATCAGGCATTCTCAGTGTGTGTCATCCTAGAGCAAACATGCTTCTGCAGTGAGATTCCTAAATCACAAAGAAACATGTGTGCACATGTGTGCACATCTGTATTTTCAAGCTAATTACTATGGA
This sequence comes from Columba livia, assembly GCF_036013475.1. NCBI lineage: Eukaryota > Metazoa > Chordata > Aves > Columbiformes > Columbidae > Columba > Columba livia. The sequence goes on from NC_088642.1 coordinate 62,293,431, forward strand.
GACTAAATGAACATATCAACCAAAAGACTTTGCAAAGCTGAGAATTACATTGATTTTTGAAGGAAACCATCGATTGTTCCTGTTTTACATCAGAGACATGTTCCAAATGGGAGAAGCAGTTTAGCGGGAGAGACAGAACAAGAGAGGAATAGACAGTAATACAGTGGACGAATTGAGAGGAAGAAGCTGAAACTAAGACAAAGAAGGAAGTGTGGTGTACGTGCTTGAGGATAAAACTGAAGTTTTAAAGCTGATACACATGTCTATATGTACTCAAATGATTAAATCTGTCTCCTTACCTCATTAGAAATGTTGGAAGAACAAAAGATGAAAAGAATAAGAGCAAGGATAAAAAAAGAGAGAGGTCTCACTTACTCATGAAATAATTTCAAAATTCCTCTCAGTGCAAACCACTTAGTATACAAACACACACGTTCATCTGTGCATCTACTTCTGTGAGTCCAAATCCCAGTGAAAAATACCTACAAAGGAAATGTGTGACAGATATGGTGGTAACATCAATTATTTGTACCAATTTGCATTCCTAATAGGCATCTTTTTTTCCACCGCTGTCCTTTTCCCAGGACATGAATAAATAAATAAGCAGTTATTAAGAAACAAAAAAACTCAAACCAAAACAAAACCTTTGTTTTTTTTTTTATGATCCTGTGCTAAGACACTGGAGAAACTGGTAATAATGCTGTTCTTAGCGCCTTATGAGTTCAGTGAAAAAGATCACTACTGCAATATATGAACGTGAAATTACATTTTTAAAGACATTTTAAAACATCATTTATTTAAAATAGAGTTGAAAAGCCTTTAAGCCAGGGCTATATACAAAAATTTATTTATTTATTGAACTTGGAATTACTTATACTTCTTTTTAACATCTAGTGAGTAGTAGCTGAAAACTGTCTTTAAAGAAAACAAACAAGTAAGGAAGCAAACAAAAAACCCTGATCAGCTTCACTAAAATATGTGCATAAAGCTTCAACCAGAAATAAATTTAAAAGTAAAGCATGATATATTTCCTGTGTTTGTTAGCAGGCCACACTGATGGGAAGAGCAAGAGCCCTGAGGTCTTACAGTAATCTCTATTTACATTGCAGATCTGTGCAGCACTACTGCCAAATCATTAAGCCACCTTCAAACAGAAGTCCTAGCTTAGACAGGTGTTAGCACAGTGGGTACTGAGAGGAGAATACAGGGAAAGTTGGATTCTGTAAAAGACAAATACTTTACAGCTCAAATTATGAGCAGACTACTACAGACCTCTGTACAGCTGAGCAAGGCTGATGCCAGCCATTGATTTAATGCTTGCACACGCCAACCCTCACTAATTGAAAGAAGCAAGGTCATTTTAATTCATTTTGTCTGTTTTTTCTATTAAAGCAGGAAGGGCTCCCAGGAAGTCTGAAAGAATGTTAAGTATTGTGGTTACATTTTAGACTATGTGCAACAATTGGAGGACAGATTTTCTAATAGAACAGGGGTTGCACACAAATTCTTTGACTTATGAAGTCATTGACAGAATTGCAAAATTGGTTAAGTAAGGATTTGTCGGTAATACACTAACTCATGAAAATAGATTAGTTCATCATTCTTTTGTGAACGAAACTCCCGGTCTTTAGAATCAAAGATCCTTCTCTTCATCATTCTGTTAGACATTTTCTTAAGAATATCTGTGAAGAATTTGATTTAAAAAAAAAAAAAAAGAGATTAATAGTACTGACAGGACTCGGATTTCACTGTGCTTTCCCATTCAAAGTATTTCTATTCTTATTAAAGCCCCCATCTTCCCCCACAGGTATAACAATCCATCAATATGTGGAGTCTATATATACCTAAAGTACTACCTAAGGATGTGAGTAAGACTAAATGGAGGAAAACTTTTTAAAAAATTGGAATATGTACTAAAAGCAAAATTTTTATTTTCATATTTTATGGCATGAAACCACCGCCAAGGGGAGAAGCAGCATACCATAAGTTCAGGTTCCTAAAATTTGATGCAGCACTGAAAGGCAACATTATAGGGATTAATCATGTCCTGGCAGGATAATGGAGTGTATGACATAAAAGTACGTTTTATATCTGAAATATCTATGATACAATTTCTGATCTTCTCCAGGTTGTTTAATTGCATTGTATTATGTCCCAAAGGGGTGGTTTTGTCATCTGGGCCTATATCCACATGGGATCAGAGAAGACTACAAAACTAATTTTTTTTTTTAAATCCACACAGAATTTTGGCACTGAATTACTAAAAGGCTAAAAGGGAAAGCCTAATTCAGCAGACTTCTCTTGCTCACTTATCTAGGATTTCACTTTCAGAAAATTTACAAAGAAAGGCAGTAAGGATGTTAAACAAGAGCAAAGGTATTTTGAGTGAATTATTACAGTATTTCCTGGGCCAGATCCTGTTCTTTTTTATAGAAATTCATTGTCCTTGAATCCATAGATGAATAGAAATCCAAATCCAAACCGTGGTTGTAGATGGTTAGCAGGAACTGGATCATGGAACAAGGAATGTAAGGCTGCCTTCAGAGGCAGCAGTAGGGAAGTGCACAGATACCAACCATATGTCATTCTTTAGATTCAGTGCCACAAACTCAGTCAACATTCATTTTCCTTCAGACTTGGGAGCATAACGGCTCAATTTGTTTCTAGATTAGTGCATATGCTTTAGTTTTATACTATATTTGCAAGTCTGTAATGTACCTCTTTTTTTTTTTTTTGGTAGGAAGTGGATAAAACACAGTTAGGACCTGTCTCAGAAAATTTTCATCTCACAGAGAGCAGGCCCTCTGTAGACTAGGTAGATATGTTTGAGTAGATGAGAAAAGATAAATCTTACAAAAATATAGCAACAATCTGTGCCCTCATAACAATATTAAAAAAAAAAAAAGAATTGTCAAAAAGACCCATCAGCCTACTTCAGCAGCTTGCTTATTTTAGCTGGCAACAGGACACTAACATAAGGTTTTTTTGTGACCTACTTGTATCATCTGAATATGAAAACCATGTCCCTGCGGAAAGGAATCGTAACACTTTTTGTAGGATCTTCTTTATTATTCAAGCTGGAAAATCCAGGTTTTATATGTTCAGTCTGGCAGATTGTGATACACAGACTGCTTCTGATATATTAAGGAAGACCGCTTAAGCTTCAGTCTTGACAGGATGCTAGTATAGTGTAAATAATTTAATATAAGAATGAAAAATGGGGAAAGCAGAAATATGTCAGTGAAAAATTTCAGTCCAGTCTATCCTTGTTTTTTTCTGTGTTATTTTCCATAAAAAAGTTACTGAGACCACTTATTTTCACCATTTCAAGAAGCATATTTGAAAGTTTGATACAAACCACATAGAGATGAAGTACAATTAGGGTATGCACTATCCAGTTACTCAATGAACCACAGTTAAACTACAGATTATAAATTATCTCTTTCTTCTTGAAAAATTGGACTGGATTAGACTAGATGAGACTAGACTAGTATAGCATAACGTATTTCTACAAGGATTGTTTCCCACTTTGTACTTACGGAGTTGATTATGTGTGAGTGTATATCTGTTCACCTTCATCTTTAATGGAATTCATTCAATATTTTCCAACCTACTAATTTCCCACCACCCTTTCAAATTTCAGCATACTTGAAACCCTTCCCTGCTTAGTGTTACTTGAAAATTTAGGAATTTTGTTCTTTACCATTCAGCTTGAAGGTGGAAATACCAGGCATTAAGAAACACATGGAAGATTAAATTTCCTTTTTGACATCAAGGATGCTATGATTCTCCTGTATTACCTTTTTCAACACTTCTTACAGTTGTTTCATGGAGGCCATGTTTTTGTTTCTTGTCTATAAAACATATGACACAGTGTCAGAATGATTACCAAACAATAAACACATGTCACATCTACTGCTTCTATTTAGTCTAGAAGGGCTGACGATTCATGATACTCTTAATTCAGTTTTATTCCACCATGTTTGCTTTTAAGGAGTTGTCAGTTACCACTATGCATTGACTGTTGTCTTCTAATTAATTACAAATGGTTTAAAATTTTCATCCAATTTTGTTATAAAAAGATAATTTGAGCAGAATGGGACATAATACTAGTGCTGTCCTTTGTGAGAAAAAAGCGAGTTAGCTGTTCCAAGATTACTTCAGATAATTCTTTAAGAAACTTCTGAAAACATTTCTAAACCCAGTCAATATGAAAATTTCTCCAACTACTCTAGAAACTATTCACCATCACTACTGACAGTACTCAACTAAGTCTCGTGATTATATTTCAATGTTTTAGCCTATAAATGTAGTGTCATCTTTAGTAGTATCAAAACAGGGGATTTGAGTTTTTTCAAATACATAGGTATCAGGACTTCTTAGGTGTTTATCTGAACTTGTTTTGAACTTCAGGGAGTTCTGTTTAAACTTGTTCAGCTGTAATGACAACTGTCTAACAGCCATGTGACTACTATGTATTTGTGTGATACCATGCTTTCTGTTATCTGTACATCTTTAGGATTCCAAAAGCTCTACATACATAGAAAAAATAGGGTTTACTCATATTAAAAATACCACAAAAGAACCCTTGAGTTCACCCCCAAAGTCAAGATTGGCCTATGAGTGAAAAATGCTGACAACTCGCTGTAACACCTCCCTGCCTCAGATCACCGTCATTAACATAAAGACTGCATAGGCAGCAAAAGAGTCAGTATAGGTCAAGCTACACTCACTAGAAAGTGTGTGTTACCAGACGTAACTATTCTTATCGACACTTCTTCTGTAATAGTATACTTGTTTTTTTCTCTAAATATCACGTCTGGGAAAACAGTGATTCATTGATTAGACTGTTGTGATTTTGTTTTTGTGTAGAAAGTGTGTTTCGTAGGCCCACAAACTGAAAAGTTGCAGTCCAACAAATCAGTGGAGAACGCAAGTAACAAGATTTATTTTTAAATTATTGGCAAAGTGAATACTTGTGTCATTTTTATTAGCAGACTTCTGCAAATGTCTTTTTGAGCATTAAGGTATGATAATCAAAGACTAAGACTGTTGGTAAAATATATGTGTTCATATTGTCCTGCTTTATTGATCAACATGTTAAAACCTTCCAGGTTCTTCTGTTTCTATGAATATATTTATAGAATAATTTCTTATTAGTCAGATTAATCACAAATATTTCATTTTATATGTAAGTATTTCTGATTTTATTCTTACATGCTAATGCTTCTGTTTGATATAAATGTACTGGAAGTGTCATGCTGACAGAAGCAGATTTTGGACAGCAGAAATGGATTAATATGACTCCATAAATATCTGATAGGTCATATGAGAAATAAAGAATAGCTTAGGACAGGCTGTGATCTATTTAAGAAACCTTGCTTATATCCTCAAATTTTAGAATTCTGTGTTTTAAATGTTAATGTTAAATTTTAGAGAGAGTCATACTTTATCAGTAGTAACTGGTAAATGCTAATCATTTTCCAGAGTAACTTGAAACCTAATCTCCAACTTAAAGGTGAGTTTTCTCCTTTCCTCTGCATTTTGTAGCAGCAACAGAAAATGAAGAGAGAAAATATTTCTCCGTAGGTACTTTCCGTCATTCAGTGTTCATGAACAATATTTCTTCTGGCCACTTCATGTTAAGATACGCAACATGACACACGATGGAGAGAATCACAACAATAGGCCAAATAATTAATTATCCCTTTCATCTCAATAAAACTAAAATGAAATACAGAACATGATTCTCATTTCATTGACTTCCATTGATTCTGCCAGAAACATGCATTAGTTGTAAACCAGAGCATTTTGGAAAGACCTATTAAAAGAATCTTTAATTCCACTTTAAAATAAAGCAGTTCTTACAGATAGTGCACTAGTGACTTAGACAATGTAATTGCAGCCTGCCTTCCCCACTGCCTTTGCTTCTTTGTTACAGTTAATATTTTAAATATAGGGTTTTTTCATTGTTTTATTTAACTCATGTGGAAAATTATTGTGCTGATACAAAGTAATAGTAACATAATCATACAGAGATTTGTAATAAAAACAATAAAAACTTTGGAAAAAGAGAAAAGGATATGTAGAAAAATGCTATCATTTAACGAGCAAGACCCAAACCACACAAATGAGAACACTTAATATTCTGAAATGTCCTCTTTGTATATTTATTATTCCCATATGTTTCTGAATAAATATGCCAGTTCTTTCAAATACTAATACAGGCTTTACACAGTCTACTGGTTTTAATTTGCAGGTATGATTAGGATTATGGAAGACAAGTACTTTCTTGATGTTGCTTTCTTAAGCAGTCCCATTAACTTTGAGAATATTGTATGTAATAAAATTAATACTCATATCTGAAGATTACAGCTTTTTTTTTTTTTTTTAATGTAAGAACAGGCTTTTTTCACTGTTTTAATTTATTTTAAAACAAGGCATGGCGGGAAGTAGGACAAAATATACCTCTTTGATAAGAGAGTCTATTTGCAGAAAAAATCTTATACAACCTTCCAAGATTCTGTTTTTGAGGATTTTCAGTCTAGTTTGAGGAGTATTTTCAACTAAACCCAAGACAAGCAAAATATCAAGGAAGAGCAAGGCACAGAAATGGGTCTTTCCCAATTTATAGCTGCAGTATCTCTTCATCCATAATGCATAATGGAAAGCACCCATTGTGCTCAAAGGTGGTTTCTAACACAATGCATTCAGTGCCAGGTGTACGAAAAATATCTTTCTTCTGTGTGTGTGTGTATACATACATGTGTGTGTAAATACCTTTAACACTTTGTCCACAGTACCTTTAAATCTCTTTTTACTGTGACCAAAAAGGAGACATAATACTCTAATGCTACAGAGATATGGCACAATTTAAAGTCTCCCTTCCAGAAAGTGGTGGTCTGTGCCCATTTGGTTCTTTCAGTCACATAGACATAAGACATAGAGAAAAGAGTTCCAGAAAGAGGCAAAAGGTGGTTTAGTCCTTTTCAGTCTCATGGTCTCAAGAGTACAATCTGGTTTTTTCATCCTATTGAATTTAAATCCTTCCTTCCCAAGTATAAGCAAATATTTTATTCTCATTATGCTAAATTTATTTGTTTGTTACATTTTTGATTGTTTGTTTATTAATTCGTTAAGTAAAAGGCATAATCTACTTCTACATTGTCCACATGCTTAAAACAACTTTTTTTCAAATATTTCTTCTGCTGAGTGAAAATTTGGATAATATGGTAGTAAAAAAACATTCCTGTGTGAATAAACATACATGCTCACGCATGCACCTGTATGTTACAGCAGGTTCAGTGATCTGCACTGAAGACAAGGTTGTGAAAAGCTTGAGTTTATGTCAGTAACCAAGACTTTTACACAGACCTTTTCCTGTTGGTCTAAAGTTGCATAATTACATGACAAAACACTTTGGTATCTCCTACCCTTAAATGCAGTCAGACAAACAACCTGAACCAGCATAAGAGCCTAGTTTTCCCAGCTGCACATTTTCCATCATGCACGGACTTTAACCAGTGAGATCTTCTGATACAACTTCTGAATATATAAAGGAACAATAATCAATTAAATTGCAGTAGTCTGCCAGCGTCATATGCATCTGTCATCTACAGAAATAAAATTTGCAAGGAATCTCATCTATAAATAATTAGCAAACTAAAAGCTTCCATAAGATCTCAACATCTCAAATCTATTATGTGTTTCCACTGGGAATCACAAGCTGGTTATTTCTCTAGCTTCATCAGAAACCTGTCTGCACCTCTTCTATCAGTTAAGGCTTAATATACCAAGTACTGCAGTGATGTGACCAGCTGTTGTGGTTTAACCCAGCAGGAAGCTAAACACCACACACAGCCATTTGTCCATTCCTCCTCCACCCATCCTCCAGAGGGATGGGTGGGAGAATCAGAAAAAAAAAAACTAACCAACAAAAAACCTCATGAGTTAAGATGAAGATAGTTTGATAAAACAGAAAGGGAATAATAATAATAATAACAACAACAACAGAATATATAAAATGGGTGATGCACAATGCAATTGCTCATCATCCAGTTCTTAATGTTCAGCCCACCATGGAGCAGTGGTTCCCCCGGCCAGCTTCCCACAAAATATATACTGAACATGACATCATATAGAACTGAATATCCCTTTGGCCAGTTGGGGTCAGCTGTCCTGGCTATGCACCCTCTCAGCTTCTCTCTTCTCTCACCCTAAGGCCTTCTGCAGATACGGCAGAGAAATACGTAGCTATAGTTGTCTCCCTATTGTCTGTCATTACCTTTATTTCAAGGGAGACTAGGTTAGATTTTATATCAAAAAGTAACCAAATGATTCTGATATGTAATTAAACATGGTTAAATTGCTAAAATCAAAATTTCCAAATACGGTACTACTGCATAGTGTACAACTCTGTTAAAAATCACTAACATTGGAAAAATAAAAAGCCTGTAATAACTGGAGAAATCTTTAAACAGCTTTGAAATCAGCAAAAATAGAAAAAGTTTATTTTATCATCATTCTGGAGAAGATTTTATTGAAATATAATCCTGTTTGTTTTTTGATTTTTTTTTTAATTTATTTTAATAATATAATTAAAGACAGATAGCAGTAGACCTTTGAATTTCAAAGCTTTGGTTACACCACATTCAGATGTACATTTTTTTCTCTTGAGAAATTACAAATTCATTTGTGATTCAATTTAAGTTGTATTTCCTTTTTTGTTTGTTTGTTTTTGTTTTGTTTTGTTTTGTCATGATACTGGGAGAAGGAGAAGGGAAAATATTACAGAAAATGTTCCACTTATAAAAGGTAGGTGAAATAAGTGTGTGGAAAAAGAATAAAAAATGGCATCAGTTTCTGAGAAAGCACATCGACTTTTTTTATACATAGTACTTCCTACTTTTTTTACAACAGATGCACAGGCATTTCACACTAATCAATAGCAGAGTATTGATCTAAATGGTAATATGACCTCCCATCAATGAAGAGGAGTTTATTACAGTACATAATATATTTCTGTAAGCACATAGCTTTGGTTTGTTGTTTTTTTTTGTTATGCTATCATAAAATATGGAGTCAAGTATTATTATCTGTAATCCTGTGCTCTATACTCTTATTATTAAATAAGCAGATTCTCTAAAAATAAACATTAGAGAATGCAACCTAAATATGCCATCAAGAAACTGTACCGTGGAGAAGATCTTCAAAGCTCTGTGTATAATCAAGGTCTTTGTACAGATATCGAAGCTTCCTATTAACATTCTTGTGTAGAAATAAAAAGTTAACAGTTCATTCTCCTTTACATACTACAGTATTCTTCTTAACTGTTTTGTAAATGAAAGCATTTTAAAACCAATTTCCATAATGGATTTATTTGTCAAGCATTTTTGTCAACATTGGTTGAATCATGATCCATGTGATGCACAGCCCCATGAATAATATAAGTTATGTCCTTAGCTCACTGTAATTGCACTGAAAACTGACTCTGCTGTGGCTGTACATGCTGTTGCATTCATAATAGAGCAAGTCACAACAATTTTATTCTAGGCAGAGCACTTTGGAAAATAAAAAAAAAAAAAAAGAGGAAAGAAAAAGCATGTGGAAACAGACACATTCAAACGGGGACTGAGTGATTCACCATAAGCTGTAGAAGGAAATGGGACAGAATCACGAACAGAATGGAAGTCTGCTGACTCCCACTACCCACTACAACATGATGCCTCACAGTTTTGATGGATGAGACAGTGCAAGCTACCTTAGTGAGAAACAGGACAAACTGGGAAACTATTCCTTCACTCCCCATTACTTAAGTAAAAATTGTTTATTCAAAATGCATCAAAACCAGGAGATAAATATTTAATGCAAATTAATCTTAAAATATACTGAAAAGTCTTTAATGTAATGTAAAGCTCTCTTGCTTATTAACTGTCCTGAAAGTGTTCTCCTGAAGAGTTGAGATCTGTTTTGCTAAAGGAATTAGCTCTATACCTATATAACAACTCTTAGCAGTATTATAAGGAATTATGTAATGTAATAGAAGAATATGTATCCAAGTCTTGAACTCTGCAGAAAAAATGAATGCTCATTAGTCTAGCTAATAGTGAGGAAAGAGCACAGAAATAGGTAGGGAAGAGGAGAAAAGTCAAAGAAAGAAAGAAAAAGAGAGAGAAGGGAGGAAACAGAGAGCTTAAAGAACAGCAACAACATTAAGAAGTAGAAAAAAGCAAAGATGCTGAAAGACAACTTGATTGAGAAAGATATGTGAGAAGAGATAAACATGATGAGTTTGAAGAAGTGGTATGTGATTTTGTGTGGTTGATTAATGAATAAAGGATCATCAAAATTTCTACTAAAAACAAAGACTGTTGAGTAAAGAAAAATACATTTTCATTGAAAGTTGGCCTTAAGTTATGAAGGAGAGGAGAACATATATCACAATTCTACAGCAAAGCAGTCTCATGAGTAAAAAAAAAAAATAAATCAGAAATCTTTCTATTAAGAAGTGACACAATATTGCTTTGATTACTTAAGACAGTGCTATTTCATTCCTTTATTTTTTTTTCTCCCAGTATATCTCTATCCTACTTGTTAGTAACTAACATTTACAGATCTCTCTGTCTCCTACTAGAGCCAGAAGCAAACAGTGGGAGAGAAAACTCCCTCAAAGAGCATAGTCCAACATAGGTAGAACTTAGTCTCAGTAAACTCTGGGACACTTAGCAGTACTAGGCATCATTTATCTTCATCTTTTGGATGGTGAGCTCCTTGGCTTTGTTATATGCAGTTATAGGTGTGCCATTCTTAAAACAGTGGAGCTTTAAGAACTCTTTGAAACTTCCTAGACAATATCTGCAATACTGTGAGCACAGAATGACACTTGATTTCTTTACTTCATTACTTCATTGTCATGAAGTTTTATGAACAATAAACATGAAAAGAAAATGCAAATTGTTAAAAGAACTTCTCAGCCTGAATCCAGATCAACAAAGCGACTATGCCTGTTATTCCTATGTGCTAGCACTGAAGAATTTTAAATATGTTTGGAAGTAATAAGCATAAGACAGGAACATCTGTCCAAAATGCCCTCAAACCCGGTTTAAGTCTTAGCAGTTCCTCTACTGTTAAAGTATTTTTCATCCTGATTCTGCTTTCTACGAAGGCAGCTCTGGAACAGGATCTAACAAGCTAATTCCTTGCCACCTCTGAGCCACAGCTCATTGAATAAAGTGGTCTATAACCTTCTCCTTTCTCCCATTCTCCTTTGCACATAGTCTTTCAAATTACTCCAGGAAAAAGCTAAAGGAAGTTAAGTGGGTGCAGTGCTGTCTGAGGGAGACTTGAAATATAAACCATAAGAGAGGAGGATTAAATTTTCGTTGCAGCTTGGATGATTCTGTACAAGAATAAAATAATCCCCTTAAAGATATCTAGAACTGAATCTGGAAGCTGCTGTTATTCCCTTGCATATTGCATTATAGCTAATACACTTGCTCTGGACGATTGATGTCAGAGATACCTCAGCAACTTTTCTGTTTGAAAGTTCCCACTTCTGCCATGGGTTTTTCTTGAAAGGAAAAAATGTGTATATAAAGAGGATGACACTGCAAACATATATGGATAATATATTGTAAATTTAAATTTAAAATTTTGGAAGCTATTTTACTCACAGTATGAGCTGTAAAAACAGAACTTTAAGACAGCAAAACATAGGCTTAAAGTTGTACATCAAAATATATTTAAATTCTGACTGCACATTTGTCCATTTACAAGTATATGTTTCTTCATATCATTTAGATGAGCTCTAGCATGTTAAGCACTGAAAGTCAGCTAAGATTAAGATACACAAAAAAACTTCGTAATCTTCAAAAACGAATACAAAGACAAAAAAATTCTCCTAAGATATGCCTTGTTTTCTCTATATTATCTTTATTAATTAGTATTCTAGTCTTCTGTATTTGGAAGAGTTTGAAAATGTGTTAAATCAAAGGACAAGAACAAAATAATAAAATATTGACTGTGAAGGAGATGTGAACGAATAAATAGTTTTAGTTTTATAAGTTCCTATATTATGAATACCAGAGAGTGGTTTAGATGCAATGCAACCAGGCTTCTATGGGCAGATGGTACAGGCACAAAAATTTTTTTCTGTAGCAGTATCCTGTCCCACCAGGTGACATTAGGGATGAGTTAACTCTGAACACGCCAGGCATCCTGTCTCACCATGTGAGATCAGGTGTGAGTTAACTCTGGGTACTTCTGCATGGCAATGCAAAGTGGATGACAGACAATCACTCAAAAGGTCCAATTCAATTATGAATTTACTAAAAGCACTTGGTGGAATACAAATTACAGTGATTAGTGACTTAACAAAAGTATATATTATATCACAAAACTTAACAGAAAAAACCTTCTAAAAACAGTGGATTGGCAACATTAGTAATTATAACACAAAGCTCAACAAGATTTTAGCAACAAAACGTGCAATTATATTACTTTTATTTGTTTAAGAAGAAGGAAAAGAAAGAGAATAAAAATGAAGTAGATATGTTAGACTAAGCTATAAGAGAGAGAGAAAGAGAGAGAGGAAGATATCACCATTCCACATGATTAGTCCTGTGACATCCTATGGAGGGGTGCGGTCATGTTAAAGACTTCCATCATGCTGCACAGCATATACGTGCTACACTTTGTGCCATGCGCAAGGTCATTCTATAATCCAGTTCATTTACATGCAGGTGGTTCATCTCCTCCCTCTGTTTGCTCTTTATGCTAATTAGGAAGAGTCTTCTGGAAATGGGTCTGGGGTCTTCAAACTAGGGGAAAGTTCACAGTACTGCCCAAGATTGAGTTGTTTTGCCCTTCAGAGGTAGCTGTTGGTTCATGGCTTCATCTGGTAATCGGTTGTCTGACAGATGGCTCATTTCTATCATCCTAATTAGGCTATGAGGCCTTCACAGCAACACTTTTAGTTGCCTCTATCTTAAAAATCTACATTTCATTTCATAAGACCTTGGGAAAGAAAAGACAAGGTGTCTGCCTCCACAGCCATCTATCTTTTCCACCCAAAGTATCAAAACCCAGATGTTTAAGGCATAACATCATCCTTTGTTTTAATTGGGATGGGGGGAAGTGCTTCAAGGTTGTCACAAGCAGTAAGAAGGCCATGAAAAAAATCTTGAAACAGAATTATTATTCCTGAAGACTTCACAAACAGGAAGAAATATATTTTGCTTACATACCAGACTACCATTGATTCATGTGGTGATGACAGGTGCAGGCAGCTGAAACAGGGCCTTGTTGTCTGCATTGCACCCATCCATAATTTCATTCCACAATGTGGGGACACCGAAAATCCTCCCCAACTTGTCCAGTAACATCAAATGAGAGTCTGAGATACTGAATGGCTTGGAAAATCAGGCTACTGAATGTCTTCATGGGCTAAGGTAACAAACAAAGACACATGTTGAGGGGAAAATGTATTTCTTTATTTCAAGGCCTCACTCTGCCCTCTATCCCAGTTTTAGTTTAATTCATAGGCAAACTATCTGCATTAAATAAATGTGTAATAAATATCTCAAGAAGAGATCATGTCAGTTTTCTCAGAGTCCAGGCAACACTATATACATGTAATTCATTTCCAGGTGTCACGAGACAGACTTCCAGAAACCAATTTTAGTAGGATGCTGCTGGATGAGAATTTGAGGACACAACTGTTGCTACTGCCAGCCAAGCTGCCTGCTCTTGCATATACTCCCATGAACCACAGGAGGCTGACTAGTGTAGGTATTGCAGCCAATGACCCACAGACAGATTGTTGGCATTTTTCCAGCTAGGAGGCAGAGGCACCACATGTAAGGGTACAACAAAGGTTATCATTATTTAAGTATACACAGGATTTTATAAACGGTGGCAAGAATCTGAGCAGAATGTGCCTGCTGTTTACTTTGTGCACAAGTACACTTCCTCACTAGACTCACATAAAACATACAGAGCTCATACAGACTCTGATGTCTGCAATGCCTAGATTCCTCCTGGATCTTTTCCAGAGCACTATTGTTTAGACATTGACCACACGTCATACATTGATGACAAAGAAGAAGACTGAAAGCCCAAAGTTATACCTCCCAGATCCAACTAATAAGAGGAGAACAATACCCTCTGTTAAAGCCACTTGTGATCATTTTCTATTTGCATATGATACTTATGCTTAGGAACCAAGAGATTAAATGTTGTTATTTGTGGAACATCTATGCCATAACCACTGACAGAGGGTCACCTCTCTTCACTGCTTAGGTGAAATCATGACAAATGACAAGAGGTAGGGATGTCTATAAATAGAGATGACAGAACCATTACTATCTCACCCTTGAACAATGTTGTGCCTTTGTCTCGACTAGAACATCATTACTATAGATGAGCAATAAGGATGCTTGACTTAGAAGATTATTGAAAATCAAAATACTAAATGTCTTGATTAAATCAGCTCCCGGAAAAACATTAACATGTTTGAACTCTACAGTGATGGGTCAGGCAAACTTTTTGGCCAGCTTGATCTGCGGTTTGGCTTCATTTCTAATGTAATTTAATTACCAACAGTAATATTCTTAGAAATAATTTTTCTTAGAGTATGGTAAAGTGTATATCAATCCTACAATAACTTTTGTTTACAGAATCTAAAGAAATTGTTCATATTTCCATGTTATTTTCATAGTCTCAATCCTGGTATTTTCAGAATCTTGCGTGTTATATTTTGTGTTACCTGACTACAGCAGCAACAGGAGAGAGTATATGAAGTCAGACTCACACTCAGATATCGACTAGTGTCTTAGTAATCCATCAAATGTTTAGCAAGCTGACTGATGGAAAATGAGATGCAATTGCTTTATATTGATTGTAATAAGCTTTGCATCAACTTGTAATACCAAGGGCAGGGGGATTTTTGGTCAAAATAGTAAGTTATAGCTTTGAACAATGTGACATGTCTCTCTCAGTTACTGATGAGGAGTTTTAAGATAACATGTTTGGAATAAAGGTTTAAAATATTATAATAATTTTGCCATATGCATACAAGTGTTTATTGGATGATTTTCCACTCTTTTCCATGTTTTTATTAGTATCAGACTACATGCATTTCATTTAGCACAGTTACTAATAATTTTACGTACCTCAAGTTACAGTTTTATGAGCGTGTATACAAGCAAGTATCATGTTTGTAGTATGCTTGAACATGCATGATTTTACATGTGCATACAATTGATGTACATTATATACATATTGTAAATAATGTAATGTAATACATACATTTTCAGTCCTGTTTTTTACTTATACACATGCTAGTAAATATTGAAACAACAAGAAAATGCAGATTATACAATCGATCTCCTTGACAGAGAACTATAATGAATACAATGAAATAAAGATACATATGAATCAAACAGAATGAAAAGAAGGGTTAAATAAATGTATGGCCCAAGCCTTTAAACCCTGTCCCTATCCTGTCCATACTGGACTGGTTTATAAACCGTACATTAAACTATTTCCTTGGAGAAAAGCTCTTGCATGCGTATTGCAGTTAAATATTTAAATCTATGAAAAAAGCAAGTGATATAAGTTACAGCAACTATGAAAGTTCTACATTATCCTGTTTTTAAATTGTATCAAATATTTTAAGTAATGTAAAAAAGTTTTTATTCATTCAGAAGTCCTCCAGTTAATTCCAATACCTAATTTCAAATAATCTTACAGAATACGTTATGCATTTCTATGAAATATATTCTGTAACATGCCACCATCTCTTGGACAGGATTTATGTCAGCTACACTATTTCATCAAGCAGAGCTGCAGGCAAGAGTATTTGTGCTGACATAAATACCAAAAGATTTTATTATGATGTAACTCAAGGAAATATGTTTTCAAATTTCTTTTGACCTTAAAATGTAAACTTTATTTAGAAATAAAATCACACAGAAAAATATTTATTTCAATGTATGCATGTACTTATGTGTGTGTGTGCACCTGTATGTGGTTTACCAGGAATTTGTGTGCACAAAATTTTTAAGTCTTTATTGATACTAAAGTACTAAGTTACAGTTTGGCTGTAGATGAGCTACAGTATATAGACTACACAGACTTCACATGCTTCAGTTCCCCCATCTGTAGAAATCTTACCCTCCTTATGCAGTGTTGTGAAGTTGATTAAGCACTTGTGACCTGGTAAGTACAAGCATTGTTAATGATAAATATTTACAGCTGTGAAGCACACACTTTTTCTCTAGCTAGCAAAATAATATCAGAATTAAGTTAATAATGTAACACTAAAAGTCTGTTTATTAGAATTCTGTTCAGGTAGATTTAAAGTTAAGCAGTTTTTCTATAAGTGGAGATGGAGCATATTTCAAAGCAGGTAGTTCACAGTGAATGGCATAAAAATGTTTTCATATTTTAAGATTTGAAAAAGAAGTCACATTTGCAACAAGCAACCTCAGAGGCAAGGACCTCTTTCTAATGAATGTGAATGGAAAAGATACTCTGTAGGTTGCTTTTTGTGTAAATTCCAACTTCTGTATTTTATACTGTGCAACTCATTTGTAACAAGTCAGGACTGCTGTTTAATAAAAAAACAAGCCAGCTATGCTGCTGGTTTATTCTAAAGTAGCAGTGTTTATGTTCCTACGAAATTAGGAAAGTGAAGAAAAACTTCAAGATACTCTGAAATGTAACCTACTTTGTAAGTAATGTAACTAGCACGTCAGTAAAGTATTCATGAGATCAAAATGGAGTGAAGTTATTTAAACCAAACAAGCAAATCAAACCAAAACTAAAACAAAAAACCCACAAAGACCAAAACTAAAATAAACAAACAAGCAGCACGCACCCCCCCAAACAGCCCCTGCCAAGTGATATGACTTTGAAACAAAAAATCAGTATACCGACAATAATAAGTCACATTTTCCTTAACATCGCCTGTAGTAGTAACATATCTGCCAGCCTGCATGTGGTCAAATACCCAAACCAAACTGCACAAACACACAGAGATTAGTGAAGCAAGCATAATACTCTCCCTCATGCTTTGAGTACCAACATCATTAGATTTTCTTTCTGAAAAAACTCATATGATTTTATAGGATTTTGATTGCTAACACTATTTTTCCCCCCAACTGCTACTCAAAGTTTTAAGACAAACACCCTTTTTAAGGCATATGTTTTAATCAAAACTAGGTGTAAAGTATTTTAGTAAACTAAAATATATTTTGACAGATTTTTTTTTCCTATTCCCAATTACAGTGCTTTTCAAAGTTATCTAGAAACATTCTAGGTGAGATATCCCAAATTACTCTGTTAATCCTACCTTTCATGGATGGCTTGGCCACAGCGATAGTTCATCAAAGGTCTGTATTGTAAAGCTATTTAGTGACATATGATTAACCAAATTAGATCACAGATCCTTTCATTATACCAGAGAAATGAAAAAATGTTAAAAGTGTGTGATTTAAGCAAGTGAAGTACTTCTGTCATCAAAAAGGGACGACAGGGGTTGCAGAATATGAACCTGTAGCTGTTGAGTCTGAATGTTCTTGAATTCAAAAACTTATTTTGAAGCGATCCAGTGAAACCTATGTGGACAAAGACTAAAGGGTCAATCTTGTCCAAATAGGATGGATCAGACATTATTTTTTAACACAGATCTAAACAGGGAAAACTCTCATATTGAAAATGCCGGTAATTTCTGTAATAGTTGTTCTTGAGCTCTGGTCTACAAAAGAGTCTCATTTGATTGCTCAGATATGAGTTCAGCAAATCTTTAAACAAGAAGTACACCATCAGCTTTTTACAAGCTCTGTATGAAACTACTGCCCTTACCATCAATCTCCTGTTTTGTGATAGGTAACCAGGCTTTTTGCCCTCTCCAAAAATAGTGCTAATTTCCTTACATCTGTCTCTTTAGCCTTTTTCAACTGTATTTAACATTATGTCCCTATTTTCCTTTATTTTCTCCTAGAACTCAGTCAATAGAAATTATGAGAAATGAAAGGCTATCTTATTCAGAAGGTGGCCTCTCAACCAGAGAGAGCAGAGTCTGATGTAAGACTGTTACCTGACACTACCTTATTCTTTTAAAAAGAGTGTACTGCTCACAATTTCTCCATTTAAAGAAGGCTGATTGTCTTTGTACAAATCATACATGATTATTGAGGTATGAAAATTTAGAAGCTAGAGCATTTATCTGGAAAGACTGGAATTCAGACTATCCAAACCAGTCATGAAGATGTTACCTTGTTCCATATGAAAACCCTGTTGATGGAGAACAACCCTTTCTCACCATTTTATGAGCAGCACTCTCCATCACTGAAACATAATACAACTAATTACAACAATGCTCAGTGCAATCATTGTTCTCTGCCTGTGAATTTGTGTATTTTCAGATCCATATTGCCTCTGAACTCCCTAATTATTTTCCAAATACCTTGCAATTTTGTATGACTTATTTATCAGTTTACTCTAGCTCTTTGTTGTGATCTCACATTGATAATTGAACTTAACACTTCTCTACAAGACAGACATTAAGGTACTGGAGAGTTTTCACGGAAGGGCAATGAAACTGGTGAAGATTCTGGAGCACAAATCTTATGAGGAGTGACTGAGGGAACTGCGGCTGTTTAGCTTGGAGAAAAGAAGGCTGAGGAGAAACTTTATTGCTCTCTACAACTATCTGAGAGGAGGCTGTAGCATGGAGGGTGTTGGTCTCTTCTCACAGGTAGCAAGTGATGAGATGAGAAACAGCCTCCATTTGTGCCAGGGGAGGTTTTGTTTGGATATGAGGAAAAAGTTATTAATGGAAAGAGTTGTCAGGCATTGGAACAGGCTGTTTAGAAAAGTGGTGGAGTCACCATCCCTGAAGGTGATTAAAAGACATGTAGATGAGATTCTCAGGGACACAGCTAAGTGCCAGTGTTAAGTTAGTGGTTGGACTCTATGATCACAAGGGTCTCTTCCAATGAAAATGATTCTATGATTCTAACATCTCCACTCCACAACCGCCCCCAACAATAGTTTATTTACAGTCATTTGTACCGAGCTTTAGGACCCCGGATTTTGTGGATTTAATTAAGGGATAGTTATTTCAAAATCACTTCTGTCAGAAAATAAGATTGAGGATGAATAAGCAGGGTTGCCAAGCTTCTTTTATGTCTTCTGAGGGTGCCACACTTGGAATAATTTCCACCAATTTTCTTGTGTGCTAGATAAACTGCATTACAAAGGGTTTAGCAATTTCTATTGAAATTATTATCAGATTTCTATTTCCAGAATAAACAACTTTGCAGAGGCTGAGGAGTAGACTTTAGATGAGGAATATATCTATATATATATATAGATATACATATATATTTCACACTTAGGTATGTATTTTTTGAGTATTTTCCAAATGAAATAAAATTTGTGTGTAAAATTGCATCTCTATCTTCTTTTCCTTTTGAGAAGAGAGAAAAGGAAATAGAACCACTAAAACACCCTGAAAACTGTAAAATTAGAAAGCTATGGTTTGTTTGATTTTGTTTTCTTTTAAGGTATACATTAATTTGATTTTTTTTTTTTTTTTTTTAATTCTAAGTGAAGGCAGAGAGAATAGTTGAATTTGACAATTTTCTAAAAAGATATTAAATTTATGGTCTGCATATAAAAAATATAGATGTATAGCCAAGAAACCTGTAAGCACCATGCTGGATGGTAGTTTGAGGGAGGATTAGAATGTGCCTTTCCTGCCTAACACTAACTTCAGACACAAAAAAAAGTAAAATATTCCAGTGGTCTTCTGAAAAGCTAAGTAAACAGAGGCCTGCATGCCTTGTGATCATTAAAAATCCATTGGCGTTCCACATGACAGTAAGCAAGGTTAGGTCCGGAAAAAACAAATTTAGTCAATTCTGATCTCATAAGTTACTTGTGCACTCTCATGTTTGTGTATATATATACACACATATATATATATTTAAGACTGGCTCATGTGAAAAGCATATTTAAATAGCCACCATTTCATTCTCCATAGAAAGTACCTCATGGATTAACACTTTTCAGAACGCTTTCCCACTAAGCATATTGTAGAAATGTAATATCTTTCTCAAGTGAGAAATTACTGAAGTATCATATCAGCCAAGCAGAAATAAAGACAATGAGTGAGATCATTCAGTTAGGTCATATCATAATTTTATTAACTCATCTGGGAATTTCACATCACCAGATAGTTATTTCTTGCTTAATAACTTTACCTGGTGAGAGCTGCTATCAGCCTTTGTCAAGACCCCAGTGCTGTCCCACTCTGACAAATGTTAAAGACACAGAGACAGATTTACTCCTTCCTCTACTGTGTCTTCTTTTTCTGATTTCTGCTCAATGGCTTTAATTCTCTCTTTTCATTAATTATTTGCTTTTCCACAAGCCTATTATGAAGGTAAATCCATGAAGGAACCAGAAAAGTTCCGCCCAAATTTCATTGTCTGCAGTGAGTCTAGTAACTGAAACTCCACCCAGCCCTTGCTAATGATATGAAAGGAAAAATTCCCTTCTAGTCTCCACAAAGTCTGCTGGCAAAGTTGGATCCTGATCTGATGCCAGTAATCAATCAGCAAAGCTGAATCTCCTGGCTAGAAATTTGCCATTCCTCCTCCAAGGGCTTCAAAGAGAGGTAATAGACTTGAACCCTGGCAGTTAACCTCTTCATGTGTTGTCCTGTCTGTCTTGTATGTCACTGTTGCCAGTAGAAAAAGATTTAGAAAGGACTGTGGAAGGCAAGAGTTTTTATTTTTTCTTATCAGAGGACATTTTGTAAATGTGCTATATTCAATGTGCTCCATGGAACTGTAATGGTTTTGCAACCGAAAGCATAAATTCATCTTCCTGAAATCATAAATACTTATATATTTCATAGCATGACCCACCCCAATAAGAATACAAACAGGAGCTGTCATTCTTAGCTTTCTTTTGTCTTCACATTTGATTAATAATTGTCTATCTCATTGGATTTCAGAGCAGCCAGCATATAAAGTTTAGGCAGATCTAAACTGTTCAATAGGAAAGGTCTGTCTTAAACACCTTTCTTTCTGCTAAAGTAATACTAACGTGATATCCTTTTGCAACTATATTTTGAAAGGAAGGCAAACATGCTATTTTCTCTGTGGGTAAATTGATGAATCAATGTCTCAGGCGAAAGAAAAAACTCTAAGTATTGTTGGGCTTTAGATGTAAGGTACACATTCAGTAGATCAGCAGCTGCAAGAATGCATGGATTAAGGCACAGTCAGGAGCACCTCTAGATTTAACCAGCAGATATGAGAAGCTTTTTTGTACCATCATTCAAGGACTATTCAAGTTCTTTCACTCTGGACCAGGGAGATCTGCTTTCACT
This sequence comes from Columba livia, assembly GCF_036013475.1. Classification (NCBI taxonomy): domain Eukaryota; kingdom Metazoa; phylum Chordata; class Aves; order Columbiformes; family Columbidae; genus Columba; species Columba livia. The sequence continues at coordinate 62,314,837 of NC_088642.1, forward strand.
CTTCACATTCCCACTAAAATATTGGAAGCCTCTGCACACTGTGTGAAAGCCAGAGAAGAGACCAGCTGCCAGCTCAAGCAGATATTCAGACCAAAGCCCATGATGATGTAAGATCATCAGGGCATAGGTTCAGACTTGATTAGAATATCTGCTACCAGAGGTCCACAAAACAGCATCCATCATATTTATATGACTATCTATATTAAAAAAAAAAAAAAAAGTCATCCAATGATAGAAGAGCTGCTTAATAAGCCAACATGTTTGAACAGCCAGGCTAGTGGCATTTTTCCTTTGAGTGCATGTTTTACATTATGTAATATGCCTAGTTTCACAAGGAAATGAGATATGTGTATTCACAGTATTTGTGTCTTGTTTACCCATGTCTTATGACAGCTTTCTAAAGTGTTGTTTCATTTCAGTCATATGTGACAGAGGGATGCAAAGTTTAAAAATGTCAGATTCCTACATACTTCACAAAATATCAGGTACAGAAGTCTGATCCTATTAGCATTTCCCTGGAGGAAATGAGTTTAGCCTTTATTACACATAAAAGAATCCATGAAGCAATTCATGACAGTTGTTCATAAGAGAATTTGATAGCAAGTAACAATGACAAAATTGATTCTGCTTCTTCCACAACTACCTTTTTTTCTTTCTTTTCTTTTTTTTTTTTTTTCCCATGATTACTCGTTTGTGTGTTTCTCGATCTCTAATTTGTCAACCTGATAAGTTAAGAATATTCTATCAGGTATAAACATTGTATATTAGTGTTTCTGGAGCAAGCCTATAGTTGCCAAGGGAATAACAACAATATTGCTTGTTGTTTATATTAGAATAGAGATTCTTTACACATAAGGAAAGTTGTTTAAAAAGACCCTTTTTGACAATTGCACATACATGATCATCTAAACAAATCTATACAGTCATTCAATTATTTTTTTCCAAAATAAATATTTTTAGGTTGTGCATTACTGTAGGACTCCCAAATGTCTCGGCAAGGATAGCACTGGGTATGTGCCATCTCAGAAAGAATATCATAAATACTCACTTTTGACATTTTCGTGTTTTCACTTTTCTCATATCATAAAGGACAGGTTCATCATAAAACACTGGAGAATTGTCATATGAAATATATCATTGATGCTTGAAATCTTAGCCATATTAACAAACACTGCACTTGTTACAGGCAGCTGAATAACATCAAGATGAAAGAACAGAATAGGTGTCCTAATAGGCTAATTAACTAAAAACATGGAAAATCAAAGACAACCTCTCGTAGTACAGTCACTCTGTGCCTTATCCCATGTTTGCACATCAGAATTGTAAGTGAAATTCAGTTATGAAAGTATTTATGCTTTTTGTAATCAGCCATACTCAAAGAATTTAAGACCAAAACAATTGTAGTAGACTTTTTCCTTCTAAATTAACAATAGTTAAATATCTTTATTTTTACAATATATCTGTGCAGGTAGCTTCCATGGAGATCAATAAAAGAAATTTTAAAACAATCATTTGGAAAAGCTTGATGTCCATACTTCCCTCCAAAATCAGTGAGTACTGAATGCCACCAGATTTACTAGTAGTTTACAGAATTAGAAAGCTGCTCTCTTTCAGAATATTTCAGAATGAATAATTTATCAGTTAAGGTAATATGACAGAGTTCTTTCACATTATTTCACACTGAGCCAGTTTGTACAATTTCATGAGTGGAACTTATATCTGGGTTAGCAAAAAACATATCAGATAGCTCTAACTTCTCACATCAGTTGCAATTTATTGTGTGTTTTGCTTTAGAAAACTTTTGAAATAAATTCAGAATGTGAAATATTTCAAGTAAGTACTTTATAATACTTGGTAAGAAATCTTCCAAATTGCATACTTGCAATTGAGACACATTAAATAGTAGAAAAAAATAGAATTTTTTAAGATGGAAAAGTTGGTTTTCTAAATAGTTATTCACTTTTTACTGTTCATAAACATGTTTCTGGAGCCAAACCAATAACTTTTAACATCTATGAAATTTTTATTTTGTCCCATCTTATGAAAAAACAGTGAAATAGAGAAGATAAAATAGTGTTCATGAACTTTACATCATCCATACTACATACTTTAACTATTTTAACACACAGCTATTTGCTTTTATTTCTCTCTGAGTCACGTTCTGGTCTCAGTCAAAGCTATTTCAAAGACAAGAGAATTGGAGTCCCTCTTTTTTTGCAACAGCAAAAAATGCAAGTGTGGAGAGATTGGAGGGGGCTAAATTTTAAAAATACATAGTTTTTTAATATATTTATTTAATTAAGTGTCAGATTCTCTTCAGTGTCATTTTTTTAATGTAGATATTTCAGTAAGAGTTAATTATCTGCGGATAAGTTGCCCACGTGTCAGTCAGCGAGGCACTCAGCCACAGCAGTGGGTATTTCACAGAATCACAGAATCGACTGGGTTGGAAAAGACCTCAGAGATCATCGAGTCCAACCCTTGGTCCAACTCTAGTCCGTTTACTAGATCATGGCACTAAGTGCCATGTCCAATCTCAGTTTAAAAACCTCTAGGGATGGCGAGTCCACTACCTCCCTGGGCAGGCCATTCCAATGCCTGATCACTCTCTCTGTAAAGAATTTCTTTCTAATATCCAGCCTAAATTTCCCCTGGTAGAGTTTAAGCCCATGCCCCCTTGTCCTATTGCTAACTGCCTGGGAGAAGAGACCAATCCCTACCTGGCTATAACTTTCCTTCAGGTAGTTATAGAGAGTGATGAGGTCACCTCTAAGCCTCCTCTTCTCTAGACTAAACAACCCCAGCTCCCTCAGCCTCTCTGCATAGGTCTTACGTTCAAGTCCCTTCACCAGTCGTGTTGTTCTTCTCCGGACCCGCTCCAGCACTTCAATGTCTTTCCTGAACTGAAGGGCCCAGAACTGAACACAATACTCCAGGTGTGGCCTCACCAATGCAGAGTACAGGGGAAGGATCACTTCCCTTGTCCTGCTGACCACGCTGTTTTTGATACAGGACAGGATACCGTTGGCCTTCTTGGCCACCTGGGCACACTGATGGCTCATGTTGAGCTTCCTGTCAATTAGTACCCCCAGGTCCCTTTCTGTCTGACTGCTCTCCAGCCACTCTGTGCCCAGCCTGTAGCGCTGCAGGGGGTTGGTTGTTGTGACCAAAGTGCAACACCCGGCACTTGGCCTTATTGAACTTCATCCCATTGGAATCAGCCCATTTTTCCAGTCTATCCAGATCCCTCTGCAGAGCCCTCCTGCCTTCCAGCAGGTCGACACTCCCTCCCAACTTGGTGTCATCAGCAAATTTGCTGATGATGGTCTCAATCCCCTCATCTAAATCGTCAATAAAGATGTTAAACAGGACTGGACCCAACACTGACCCCTGGGGAACACCACTAGTGACTGGCTGCCAGCTGGATGCAGCCCCATTCACCAGCACTCTCTGGACCCGGCCCTCCAGCCAGTTCTTAACCCAGCATAGAGTACACTTGTCCAAGTACACTTGGACACACACAAGTACACTTGTACACATGTCCAAGCTTTTTCAAGAGTATATTATGGGAGACAGTGTCAAAGGCCTTGCGGAAGTCCACATAGACCACATCCATGGCTTTCCCCTCATCTACCAGGTGAGTCACCTGATCATAAAAGGAGATCAGGTTGGTCAGACAGGACCTGCCCCTCCTAAACTCATGCTGGCTGGGTCTGATCCCTTGTCCATCCTGAAGGTGCTGTGTGATTCCATTCAGGATGATCTGCTCCATAACCCTGCCAGGCACCGAGGTCAGGCTGACAGGCCTGTAGTTGCCAGGATCAGCTCTGCAGCCCTTTTTGTGGACTGGGGTAACATTGGCCAATTTCCAATCATATGGGACCTCCCCAGTGAGCCAGGACTGTTGGAAGATGATGGAGAGCGGCTTGTCAAGTTCTTCTGCTAGCTCCCTCATCACCCTAGGATGGATCCCATCTGGTCCCATAGACTTGTGAGGATCCAGATGGCTCAGTAAATCACCAACTATTTCCTCCTGGAATACAAGGGGCCTATTCGGCTTTCTATCTCTGTCAACCACCTCCAGAGATGAGTTGTCCTGAGGGCCACCTGTCTTACTGGTAAAAACTGAGGCAAAGTAGGTATTAAGTACCTCAGCTTTCTCCTCATCTTTGTTAACTATATTTCCTTCAGAGTCCAACAGAGAATGGAGGTTTTCTTTGCCCCTCCTTTTGTTATTAACATATTCGAAGAAGGACTTTTTATTATCCCTGACAGAATTGGCCAAATTAACTTCTAATTGCACTTTTGTTTCCCTGATTTTTTTTCTGCATGATCTAGCTATTTCCACAAATTCTTCATAAGTAGCCAGCCCTTTTTTCCACAGTCGGTAAAGTCTCTTTTTATTTCTGATTTCATTCAGAATCTCCCTGTTTAGCCAAGCCGGTTGTCTTCCCCACCGGCTAGCCTTTCGGCACACTGGTATAGCCTGTTCCTGTGCACTCAAAACCACCTGCTTGAAGCATGTCCAACCCTCTTGGGCCCCCTTGTTTTTAAGCATTGTTTCCCAGGGTATGCTCTGAACTAGACTTCTCCTTAGTCTCTCCACCTCTTCCTTAAGCTCTGCCACTAGGCACAGTAAGTCATTCACCTGGTCACATCACACACAGGTGCCTCCCATACCATTCTCTGATACTAATGCCAGGCACAGACACTCTGCGCAGCCAGAAGCCTGGGTGGCTGCATCCTCCTTGGCAGGTAGTGTCTGTGTAGACACACTCTTTGTATTAACGGCAGTAACAGCTTTCCTTTTTCTAGAAACCATTGCTACCCTTAGTTAAATTGGGGACAAGAAAACAAAATGAAACCCCGGACAAACTCACCTACAAGAGCTAGTTGTGTCCAGTCTACTTGCCCTGCCACACCCCAGTCTGTGTCACCAGCAACAAGTGAGAGGTCTAACAGTGAGGAGTGACAGAACCTCTGAACCCTACTGCACGAGCAGCCCCAGTCGCTGCTGCAGCACCGTGTGGGTAGTGCTCACCTGCCTCACAAGCACTTCACCTTCCAGCGCCTGGTGGGCAGCGATGTCGCTGCCCTCCCGGAGGCTTTTTCAAAGCAAGAGGGAGGGGTGTGACCCCCGTCACCGTGGTAACGGTCACGCCACGTCAGCCGATTCCGCAAGGGCTGCCGGGGACTCCCGGGTAGCGGAATCGAAAACGCGACCAGAAACGCCTCTCTTTACCCTCTTACCTCTGTAGCTTCGAGATTTCGCTCCCGGCTCTGGCCGAGCTGGGTTCAGTCAGCTGATCCGAGGAACTGAGTGCTTGTCTCGAGTTACAGCCACTTTTAAATCTCCCGCGTCACCGTGGTAACGGCCGCGCCACATCAGCCGGTTCCGCAAGGGCGGCCGGGGACTCCCGGGTAGCGGAATCGAAAACGCGACCAGAAACGCCTCTCTTTACCCTCTTACCTCTGTAGCTTCGAGATTTCGCTCCCGGCTCCGGCCGAGCTGGCTTCAGTCAGCTGATCCGAGGAACTGAGCTGTGGCTGAGCCCCAGATCAGCTAGCTCTCATGGCTAAACACTTGACTGGGGTGGACAGCAGGCTTCCTGAAGGCAGAGAAACCCAAGGAAGAGCAGTTTGCATGGAAAAGTGATCTGGAAGGGCAAGGAAGCTCTGCCGGCTCAAGAGATTAGTGCAGTTAGTGGTTATCACCCTTGTAGGAGGAGCCTAACTGTGGTAGCCATCTAGAGGAAAGGTTAGTCCCCTGCATTTGCCATGATGGGGGCAGCAACACAGAGAGAGCTGCCATAGGAACATGCAGATGTTCAGACCTCAGGCTGCAGGGAGTGCCAGAGTCTCTCACTGGCATGGAATGGTAAGAGAGAGAACAGCTGTGTGAGGTGTGAGCTCTGGCCTCCCTGAGACATGAAAGGACACCACCAAGTAACCGAGACCAAGACAGTCCATTACCCTTCCCGTGCTTGACTGAAGACAGTAAGTCAAGGGAGAGAGGTGAATGGAAACCAGTCTACACCTGAGGTAGCAGGCGAAACATCCCCTTGCCCGCCCCACCTTTCCAGGTATGAGGTTCTGGAAGTGGAAGGCCAGTCAATGGCCCATGAAAACGAAGAACCACCTACACCATCTGTACCACAGGTGCTCACATGATCTGAAAGGCCTACACTGCATATTATGACCACCTCCACAAGAAAGAAAAGAAGGGTAATAGTTGCAGATGACTCCCTTCTTGGGGGTACGGAGGGTTCAGAATATCAGAAGGACCCTCCTCTTAGGGAGGTCTGCTGACTTCCTGGATTCAGGTTAAGGACATTGCCAGGAAACTTCCTAGCTTGGTACAGCCCTTGGACTACTACCCATTACTGGTCTTTCATGTAGGTGGTGATGAGGTTGCGACTCATAACCCAAGGGCATAACCCTTGGGGCTTTGGGACGGCTAGTGGGGGAATCAGGTGCACAGGTTATTTTCTCCTCTCTTCTTCCAGTCATGGGCAGTGACATTAGAAGAAACAGACGGGTGCATTCTGTTAACACATGGCTCTGTGGTAGGTGTCGCTGCCACAATTCTGACTTTTTTACTAACAGGATGGCCTACATGGCACCGGGTTTGCTGGTGCTGGATGGAGTTTACTCAAATGTCTTGAACTCTGCCTAGGGGGTGATGATGAACGAGTTAAGTCCTTATGGGTAAAAATTAAGGGACAACCTAACAAGGGTGACACTGTTGTGCATGTTTCCTACAGGACACATGATCAGGAAGAGGAAGTTGATGAGGCTTTCTACAGATAACTGGAAGTAGCCTCACGATCACATGCCATGGTTCTCATGGGAGACTTTAATCACCATCACATCAGCTGGATGGGCAACACAGCCAAACACATACAGTTGAGGAGGTTCCTGCAGATCATTGGTGACAGCTTTTTGACACAGATGGTGGAAGAGCCAATGAGGAGAGGCATGCTACTGGACCTTGTCTGAACAAACCAAGAAGAGCTGGTTGGAGATGTCATGGTTGTGGACAGCCTCAGCTGCACTGAGTTCAGGATCCTGCATGGAGGAAGCAGGGCAATAAGCAGGACTGAAACCATGGAATTCAGCAGGGTAAGCTTTGACCTCTTCAAAGTCCTGCTTGGAAAAATCCCATGGGATAGGGCTCTAGAAGGTAAGGGAGTCCAAGACAGCTGGCTAATATTCAAACATAACTTCTTTCAAGCTCAAGACTGATGCATCCCTACCTCATCGTTTACTGCAGGGTGGCAATAAACTGTGGCAGATGGTCTCTGTCAACCCCCTCCAACCCAGCCCCGCCCTCCCAACTAAGGAAAGGTAATAGGAGGAAAAGGGAGAGAGACTTGCAAGTTGAAAAAGTTAAAAATGCTTTACTAATAAATAGAGAAAATAATACAAAATATACAAAATGACTCTTGACTTTCCCAGGGTAGCGCAGCATTGCCTGGCAGAGCAGGTGTGGCTCCAGCGGCTGCAGGGCAGGCACCCAGAAGTCCTGGGCTGGACTCCGCACTAAACCAAAACTGAATTTAGGGATGCAGGGTCTGGAACCAGGCCTCAGATCACAGGCACAACAGACAGGGTCCTCTTCAGATGCTAACCATGGTCAAAGAGAGCGAGACCCTTGTGATCTCCCACTTTTATAAGGTGTATGACGTGTATGGGGTAGAATACTCATTTGGTCAATTTTAGTCACCTATTCTGTTTGCCCCTCCTTACAAATACACTCCTCTCAATTACAGGATGTGTAAAATTTTATGAGTAACCTTGGCTGCCATAGCAATAAATCTAAACATGGGCCTCTTGTGCATACCATCACCAACCTTATCAACTCCAGAGTGACCAGTGTCCCAAAAAAACATACAGCTAAAATCAGAAAAGTGCAGTTACCCAGAAGAACTCAGCTGAAAGGAAAATTCACTAAAAGAGAACTGGTCTTGTTTTTAACAAACCAGAACATCCTATGAGGAAGAAATCAAGTAAAAGGAGTAAGAGAAAAACATGGGTGAGCAAAGAACTCCAGTAAAAACTCAGATGGAAGAATGATGTTTATGTAATGTGGAAAAGGGACAGGCCATCTGGAAGAAATGTAAGGAGGCTATTATGCAGGGATGTAGTGAGGAAGGTCAAGCTCCACCTGGAAGCTAAACTGGCCAGGGATGTCAAAGACAACAAGAAGGGCTTCTTCAGGTGCATCAGTAACAAAAGGAAGGTTAGTGAAAATGTAGGTTCGCTGCTGAATGAGAATGGTGCCCTGGTGACGGATGATACAGAGAAGGGAGAGTTACTGAATCCCTTCTTCACTTCCATCTTTAATGCTAATACCAGCCCTCAGGAATCCCAGACCCTAGAGGTAGGAGAAAATGTCTGGAAAAAAGGAAGAATTTCTCTCAGTTGAGGGGGATCAAATTAGAGATTTTTTAGACAAACTGGACTTCCACAAATCCATGGACCCCAATGGGATGCACTCAGGAGTGCTGAGAGAGTTGGCAGATATTATTGCTAAGCCGCTCTCCATCATCTTTGAAAACACTTGTAGAACAGGAGAGGTGTCTGAGGACTGGAAGAAAGCCAACATCACTCCAGTCTTCAAAAAGGACAAGAAGGATGACCCAGGAAACTACAGGCCAGTCAGTCTTATCTCCATCCCTGCAAAGGTGATGGAACTACCTATTCTGCACCTCATCTCCAAGCATGTGGAGGAAAATAAGGCTATAAGGAGTAGCTAGCATGGGTTCACAAAGGGTAAATCATGTTTGACCAGCCTGATAACCTGCTATGATGGTATGGCTGCCTGGGCACATGAGGCAAGAGCAGTGGATGCTGTCTACCTTGACTTCAGCAAGGCTTTTGTACCGTCTCTTACAACATCTTAATAGGCAAGCTCAGGAAGTGCAGGCTGGATGAATGCACAATGAGATGGATCATGAACTGGCTGGACAGCAGAGCTCAGAGGATTGTGATCAACAGTACAGAGTCTGATTGGAGGCCTGTAGTTAGTGGGGTTCCCCAGGGTACAGTATTAGGTCCAGTCCTGTTCAATTTGTTCATCGGTGACCTGGATGAAGAGACTGAGTGCACCTTCAGCAAGTTTGCTGATGATACCAAACTGGGTGGAAGGATTGATACACCAGAAGGCTGTGCTGCCATTCAGTGAGACCTGGACAGGCTGGATGACTGGGCAGAGAAGAACCCAATGAAATTCAACAAGGGCAAGTGTAGGGCCCTGCACATAGCAAGGAATAATCCCAGGCACCAGTACAGGTTAGGGATTGACCTACTGTAAAGCAACATTCAAGAGAAAGACCTGGAAGTTCTAGTGGACAACAGGTTGACCATGAGTCAACGATGTGCCCTTGTCCCTCAACAATAGAATGAGATGCAAGAGGCACAGACTGAAGCATAGGAGATTCCATCTGAATATGAGGAAAAACTTCGATACTTTGAGGGTGACAGAGCACTGGAACAGGCTGCCCAGAGAGGTTGTGGAGTCTCTTGCTCTGGAGACATTCAAAATCCACCTGGACACATTCCTGTGCAGTCTAGTCTAGGTGTACCTGCTTTAGCAAGTGGGTTGGGCTATAGATGATTTTGAGAATTCACTTCCAACCCTAACCGTTCTGTGATTCTGTGATGTGTAAGGTAATTATAATTATAACTGTGTTATTGTCAAGGGCACACTTTCACATTTCTTAGTGAATTGTTACAAAGATTCTTTCTCAAGACCAGAAGTTGCTTGGGATTCTGTTGTAAAGAAGGGAAACGGAATTCTGATGGTTTTCTAAAACTCAGCAACTATTTTTGCTTTTTCTCTAATAGTGTAATTTATGTGAGATTTGGTTTGTTGGAAATAAGGAAATCAACAAAACTTTAAGATCAGCATTCTGTTAATTGTTTATGATTCACTTAACATGTGTGACTGCACTATATGTGAGCCAAATTTTTCTCTCATTTAAGCCACCATTATATTAATGGATCCCATTGATTTGAACAAAATTTTTACAGAATTATGGTTATATAACACTACATGAATTGTCCCAGTTTTATCAATGACATTAAGATGACCACTTAAAATATCATTTGTACTTGTCTTGGCTGGGGCAAAAAAACCCACTATTTAAGTCAAATTGTATTAAATCCATTCACAGCTGTTAAGAATCTCTCCTTCTGATGTTGTGTCTGACCGCATTACTTCAAATTTTTGAAAATTTATCTTAGGCAAAGGCAGGTTTCATCTCAATTGGACATCTGCATGGTGCTTTCTCAAGGGTATCATTGTTGTATTGTGCTGTGAAATCTTTTATTTTCTAAAAATACCCAAGTACCAGGAAATAGTAAAATACACAGAAGTTCCTCATTTTGTATAAAATATCAGATCCCTTCCTGTGAAATAATTTTCTTGACCTCTGTGATTTTGTTTTGTGTTAGTCAGTAATGAATCTTTGTACTGCACAAATGAATTCAGCCAATTCCTTTTCATGTTTGCAGCATCTGTCCTGAAACAAACTCTTTTTGTTTCTTTTCAGAATGAACAAGGATCAAAAGTTTAACCTCAGTGTAACTTATGACAGCAAATGTATTTAGTTCTGTTTAATAACCAAATGTGTGAAATAAATGTATTAAAGAGATACTGAAAAACAAGTCTTTTCATAAACAGATATACACAGACATGCACACCGTATTTTTTTTTCATTTAGCATTCCACTGACATCTTTGTAGTGATAGTGTTTTGAACCATTTACCCTCTTCAGTTTTTCTAATTATATCCATAAAATATGATACATGTTTAATTAGATTTTAATAGCATGGTACCTTCTTGTTTAGCAACTAGTTTAACCAGAGTGTAATTTATTGTTGATAAAGTATGATGTGCCAGATCCAGCTACTAAATAAGTCCTAGGACTGCAAATAAAATCCATGTCTTGAATGACATTGGTGTTCAGAAGGTAGATACATTTAAATCAGAGTAGAGGATAGCTTTGTATATGTATAGGTTCAGTAAGAATCTGGTGTTCAATAGGTTCTAATCATGAAAAACACTTTTTTTTTTTTTGGGTAAACAAAATGTTGTGTGTATTTTTTGACATGAATTACATTTGGGAAAGAGAGTTTTCAAAGTACCTTTATGCTAGCAAACATGTGTTCTGAAGCAGAATATCTATCAGCCATTGAGAAATATACCTAAGGAAATTTCTTTAAGCTAGTTGACCAAAGAAAAAACAATTGTTAAGTGAGCCATCCTAAATGTAGATGATTCATGGACAGAACTTTTAGATTCAGCTATTCAGTCATCGTTATATAATGCCTAAAGTTTCTGAGATGTCAATTACAACGGGAATGCATCTTTAACAAAACATCACAAGAAGGGAAAAAATGCAAGCAGAATGTGCAGCCAAGAGCCACACTACCCTTCCACCGCCCCCGCGCTCCTCCCTAAAAGGCCACAAAGCAAATTAAAAAAAAAAAAAAATAGGAAAGATGACTACAAAACTGAAGTTATAGATTGGAATTGCACAACGAGGCAGGACAGATCTAAGCATATAGTAGATGTATCCTAAATCTCAGACCAAATCCCACCCATTAGGTGAACTGCATTCAAGACACCACAACTCCTCTTTTTGATGAAGGTTTTAAAAAAACAGTATGAGGAACTAGGGTTATCCTCAGTACTTGATGGGAAAAATGTAAGAAATATGTTCAAATGAATCTGAATGGAATAAATAGTTCGTTGTTTTTAGACTCCAGTAGATGAGAAGTAGATGAGAAGTGGGGGTTTTCTGGTGTAGTTTGGTTCATTTCTGGTTTTTTTTTGTGTGTTTTTTTTTTTTTTTCAAAGTTCCATTTTTATAGGAAGAAAAATGTAACATGTCTTGGAATGAGTGTTTGATGTTGTACATTTATATGAAGAACAAAGCAAACAAAATTCTATTTGTGTCCACACATTCAGTGTTGGAAGTCATTCACTTTCAGCATATGAGACTGAAATTCAGCATCATCATCTCACTTCGGAGAATGCTCCAGTCATCAAACTGTATTTGCTGTAATATCTATAGTGTCTTCATTTTTTCTGTTTACACTAGGATGAGGAAAAGTATCTAGTTGCTTCATCTGTTGTGTGTACCCTTACTGCAGAGCTAATTATACTACTCAGTGTGGTGACTCTTCCAGTCTAATAAGTGGAGAAAAGCCATTGACCCACTTTATAGTTCTCTATAGTGTAATTATTATGTAATTTGAGAATTTCTGACTCATACCCTAATTATTCTCCTAATACATTTTTGTCTGGGATCATAACCTAGCTTATTGGTACTTTGCTGGAGCCATTTTTATGTTAAGCTGCTAAGCCAACAGATAAAAGGTTTGTAGAAATGTTTCCAAACATTTAAAATCTGAAAACAGCTAACAAATCCAGAAGTGAAAGAAAGCACATTTGTAGTGAGTGATATAAATAAAAAGAATGACAATTTTCTCAGAAAAGCCTCAAAATATAGGGATTATATTTTACTTCTAAAATACAGTAGGTTTAGAATTTTCTAGGAAACTGAACACATTATTACTTTGACTTGGACCAAAATCTAATATCAGAAGAACAGCATTTTCAGTGAACCAAGTGATAAAGAGACGCACAGCAATCATGAATGGGATCCTTAGTACAAGACATATTTATGCATAACTGTATTTGGCCACAATTTTCAAAAGTACTCAAGGACACTGGAGAACTGATGTCTTCAAGCAGACTTGATAGTGTTATTTTAGTATTTCAGAGGGAAAAGATACATTCTTGAAAGCTTCAGGAACAGAGAAAAACTCAAATTTGGTAAAATCTTTGCCATGAGTATATCATGCTAAGTCTGTATTTTGGTCAAATAAATAAAAGACAAGCAAAGCCTGTCACTTCCTCTTCAATCATGCCTTTGCTTATATTTGTGTTTCTATTAGCATTGAGACCTCCTGTCAAGAGTTAGATTGCGGGGTGACAATAAAACCCTCACAGATGTATTGTTAACCTCCTCTCCCCCCAATTCCCTATTCAGCCCCTCCCTCTCCCCACTTCCCATTAAGGACAGGCGATCGGGAGGAAAAGAAGGACAGAGAGAAAAGAGTTGGAAAAATTAACAATGTTTTACTAATGCTACTAATAAGAATAGAGAAAATAATACAAAATATACAAAACCAATCTTGAAAGTCTCAGCAACTGCAGAGCCAGCACCCGAAGTCCTGGATTGGACTCTGCAGCTAATTGGAGCTGGATTCAGTCAGTCTCTCACCAGGCCTCAGTTCGCAGGGACGACTTGCAAGATCCTCTCCTAATGTCGGTCATAAGCAGAAGGGACAAGTTCCTTGTGATCTCCCACTTTTACTTTTATATGAAATATTCACGTGAATGGGATGTTATACACAGCTGGTCAGTTTCTTGGTCACTGGTTTCTCATTGCCCTTCTTGCGAGATGTCCATCCACACTTATCAATAAGTTTGCATTCCATTGCTATGTTTACCAAAACATGTATCTGGTTCTCCAGAAAAATGCAACTAATATGAAGGCTTCAGCTGACAGACAAATTCACTAAAAGAGAAACTTGTTTTTTAACAAAACCAGGACACCTCCCAAGTTTATCACATCAATATTTATAAGGTTTTCATAATATCTTTTGGAAAATATTTCCTCACTGTTATTAATATTATCAAATTGACATTTGCCAGTTAAGAAAAGTAGTGTGAAATACTAACAAACTTGTTTGTTAGCTGTTGGTAGAAGTTAAACAGAGTTTCAGTTATGATTTTGTATGAGATTAAAACTATCCTTTCATTCTTGTGATTACTTTTCACCAGCCTAACACTTAAAGCAGGAGATTTTTTTCAGCATGGATACTAGGTTTCTGTTAAGCTGGTGCTACTGATATCCTGCTTGCAAAGAAGTGGTTATTGCCAACAATGTATAAATTTCTATTCCCGACATCTGATCCATTTAGTGAGAAATGCACATTCTTTGGCTCTTTTCCAGTAGCAAGTTTTGTTAGTTCTTCTCAAATGAGTTTTGCATAGTGCTTTCAGTGTAAATTTTCAGCCTTTATGGAGCTGAAACTGCTTCACTGCTTCTCTGGATTTGAAAGCAAAGCTCTTAGTTATCCCTTAAAACAAGCAGGATCCAGAGATCACTGTCAGAGATTGCAGAATATTCTTTCATTTATCTTACAAGTCTGTTTGACAAGAATTTGAGACTAAAATTATATACTAGCCAGCTCTGAAAATATGTTCCTTCATTTCTGGGACCAAAATTGCATACAAACCTCAACTATTTCATCAAGATTAGTAATAATACTTGTACAGTTGCAAAGAGAGTAAATGTGAATTGAGGCCAAAAATAAGAAAGTAGCTCTCAGACAGTGACTTCATGTTTTTAGCAATATCAGAAGTAGAGAGAAAATTTTCTGAAAGATAGTGGGAACAAACGCCAGCATTTACAGATTTTTATTTTTTTTTTCATCAACATGCTCAGTGAATTTGTGGAGAAACAGAAAGCTGTCTTTTTTCTGCTGGCTATGTTGGCTGAAATTTGTTTCATTGGTAGAAAGCTGACACTGCTAGCCACTATGTGTGGCAACAGCAAAATTTACTCTTGAGTCTCCACATACTGCTTGGATTAAAGGCTGTAGCCTGCAGTCCCATCTGGAAAAAATGTGAGGGTTACATTCCCTGTTCTCAAACTGCATATTAAATCACAGATGTAGATCTTGGTCCCAACCCTTTGTAAGTGAACTCAGCTATATATCCTTCAGACACCGATGGCAGATCACTTATTATTCCTAACCTTAGGTTCTGTAAAAAAGTCCACTTTTTCAGAGGACATAAGGGCCAATATTTACTCATGGTGGATGTATCAACCTCTTGATGCCCTGATAACTGTCAACAGAATATCATTATTTTCTGTTGTTTTCTTAAAATTGTTATATCAATTGCTTGTATAATCGTTCACTTCAGAGTCTGGAAGTTTGAACAGAATGAATAACACTATTTCAAACAAAAATACACCAAGTAATAACTGTGGTGTTTTTTTTTTTCCTTTCAGGCTAGGTAAAAATTGATAAGAATCAGAACTAGAGATAGTTTATCTGATTGTCTAAGTTGACTGTGCAAAGTCAATATGTCACAAGCTACAAAACAACCTTTTTTCTTCTCCCTCATCTCTTCCTCTCATGTTCTTCAACTGCCAAAACATATCTTTCCTTACTTGAGCCCAGCAGGCATATCTGCGTTCTGAAAATACAGGTATACAGCTGTATCAATAAGTAGGCATATAGTTGTGTAGTTAGGTAGGTAGATGACAGAGTTACAGAGATACAGATAGGTAGATAGATAAGTAGATAGATAGATAGATAGATAGATAGATAGATAGATAGATGAAAAAAGTATTATTCAGTCATTCTACATACCTAGGTGTTGGTAAAAGATGACAACACATATAATATGAAGTTATTTTTAAGGAGTAAGTATGAAATTAAAGTGGCATATCCAAGCAGTATTTTCATACAAGAAAATGCAGTTTAGATAGACTGTACCAAAGAAGAGTTCTGAGCATAAACATACTATCATCTTCATAAAGTCTTGCAAAGGGGTTTGTCTCAAGTGATTTAATAGGTTGTATTTTCTAAGGTAGTTTTTCAGAGATAATTAAATGGAACAATAGTGCAACAATGACAAACAAATGACACCCCTTCCCATTCAACCCCCCAAATCCCACACCCACACCCCAAAACAAAACCAAGCAATCAACCAAAAACAACAACAAAACCCCGAAACAAAACAACAACCAAAATATCCACAGTTTTTCATCTCTCATCAAGGCATTGGAAATAGAAAAAATGATTTCCAAATGCCTGCAAAGTGTAAAATTATTAGATCACAAAAAATAATGTTGATATTGATGGGAGTGACTTGTTGCAGACCTGCTCTATCCCAGTGTCACAAAAATACCAACTTTGTCACTACAGTTAGCATCAAAACTCCATCTTATTATCCCTTGAAACAGAAGACAGAAGGAAAGATAAATCTCCTTATGCATCTTAATCTGACCCACGTAGAAAGAAACAGACAATGTACACATACATGGCTTGCTTCCCACCTTAAACAAAAGCCAGCTATGAGCATTCTCTCTGCTTCAAATAGCTAGGGAGAGAGGGTTCAGATTGCATTGAAAGATAAGGTCTCCAGAAGGAGACAGTGTGAGTGAATGAAATATTGAGACCTCTCCTTCACTATCTTCTCTGGTTTCAGTCTTTCCAACATTCATGTAGGAAAGGGACAACACACAAATACAGAACCTTGAGAAGGCTAGAAGAACACTAGCACATCTTTTCTGCAAATAAGTAAAGGTAAAAAAAGTACAAATGTTAGTTAGGGACAGTTTTATGTCAGAACAATAAGACTTATTCTCTGAGACTTTGCAGGAACTTAATTCAATCTGTTATTATGCAGTATTTCTATTTTGTCAACTAGAGAATTAAATGAAGCATATGTTCATCACATTTACTTTGACCTGAAGTTTAGAAGGACTGCAAAAAAAAAAAAATTGGAAAACAAAATGGAAAACGGAAAGGAAAGGAAAGGAAAGGAAAGGAAAGGAAAGGAAAGGAAAGGAAAGGAAAGGAAAGGAAAGGAAAGGAAAGGAAAGGAAAGGAAAGGAAAGGAAAGGAAAGGAAAGGAAAGGAAAGGAAAGGAAAGGAAAGGAAAGGAAAGGAAAGGAAAGGAAAGGAAAGGAAAGGAAAGGAAAGGAAAGGAAAGGAAAGGAAAGGAAAGGAAAGGAAAGGAAAGGAAAGGAAAGGAGAAAAGAGAAGGGGAAGCGGAAGGGGAAGGGGAAAGGGAAAAGCAAGTAGAAGAGGAAAAGGAAGAGAAAGGGGAAGGGAGAGGGGAAGAAGAAAGGAAAAGGAAGGTTAAAAGTTACATTTGCAATATAACCAGACAACAGACATGTAAACAGGCAGTCCAATTGTGCAGGTCCAATGATAATTTGCTAGATGAATAGTTTTGTAGTGTGGAGACCAGAGAAATGTGAATTCAACAAAGTCTGTTGAAGTAGGCCAAACCTTATAATGAATGTACAATCTAAAAGTACGAACTAAAACACATAAAAAAAAAAAAATTCTCTCTATTTTGCCTCTATAAGATGAGGCACTGAGTCTAATTGTGGAAGTTGCTTTTCCTTAGTTATATTTTCTGGTATTTTTCTCTTTTATACGGAATCATCCCTTCCATCTTTGTGGGAAAGCAATTTAGAAAGTTGTGGAGAGATCTTTTAGTATGTCTTTAGATGGGAAGAAGACTGCTGCACGGAGGAAAGAAAGGTTTCTTTTGTGTCTAACATGTGAAATGAAACAATACTGCAACACCAATACATTCCCAAAAAATTAAATAAGTCAAAGCTTCTAATGGTAGAGACAGCTGAAGAAATTTCTTGTAGGGGTTAAGGAGACTCACTATGACTTTAGGAGTAATTAATATAAACATGTTTCATCAGAGACAGAAGTATAGTTGAACCTGCATTGGGACACATGAATATACTTAGTCTTTTTCAAAGGTTTTTTTCATAGATATGCCTCCATACTGCTCCTTTAATTTTGCTAAATATTTATCTTTAGCTCAAAATAAGAAAAAAAGGAAATTCTTTTACAGAGAAAAATAAGATTACCCTACTCTTCACCTGATGATGTTTGATTGTTGCATGCTTTCTATAATTTTTTTTAAAATCATTGTTGCAAAGGATAGCAGGACATCTTAATGACACAGGTGATTCTGCTTTCTGGTATACAAATGCAGTAACAGCCCTCTGTAAGTGACCTCTGATTATTCTGTAGTTTTACATAAAATCTCTATTTCTATAATACATGTCTCATCCACATTGTCATCACTGGAAATAAGGGAAAATATTTAATATCTTCTATCACAGTAAATATTCATATGTATTTGCATCTTATGCTACCTTTATTTTTTTATGTAACTTAAAAGTCTTCTAGAATTTTTAATTTTTCTGAGGAATAATAAAATCTCTAGCTACTTGTGTTTCTTTTCTTAAACTCAATGTTCCTGTGAAATATCTGAACAAAAGAAAACATCTAAACCCACTGAATTATTTTCTCCATGTCCTGAGAAAATATGCTTTCCATCCAAAATATCCTTCTTATTTTAATTTGGCAAACCTTCTCTAATACATATTCATATGCAGGAGTCATATTGTTATCTAAAAATTTCATATAAAAATCCTAATGCACGGTCCTAACCTTCAAGTCTAATTACACTGGTTTTGAGTATATGGTATAGACATTATTTTCAGTAGGTGAAATTACAAAATAAATTTTTATTAGAACAATTTACTTTCACATACCAGTCATTTGGTTGACTGTAGATTGTTTGGAGATCAGTTCATTTATGACAGGCAGAGAAAAGAGAAAAGCTAATAAAGGAATCTGAAAGGTATCAGCTGGAAGTTATATTTTGCTCTTGTCTCATTACCACTTACACATGAAAAGATTTTTGAAGTAAGATCCTTCAGAGAATTTTCAGTTATGAGGGGATTCTTTTTTTCCCCAATATTATTCAAATGGAGCACATTAACTAACTTGCCTAATGCCAAAATTTGAACCTGGAAACTTTATATCTAAGATATTATACATTCTCAATAGGGAATATGTACTTTGCTAATTTTGTAGAGACGAAAGGAAGAAACTGTAGGCATCAAAACAGGGAAATTGCAAGCATTTATGCAATACTGTGCTTCTCTGATTTCATTACTTAATGTAGCAAAAGTTTCTGATTCAATTTCTCAGGCATCAAAGACCCGTATCATCAGCTATGCACAAACACACATCATCTGAAGAGAACAGAGATTTGTTTGTAACAGGGCATCACTGAGCTTTGGACATACAACTGTTATACCACATAACACACACATTCAGAATTATGCAGGTTGTGTGATATCTCTCCTTATTTCTGTCAAAAGACGAAACAGCAGGCAATTTTAAACTGTGTATAAAATTCAGAATGTAGAATATGTTAAGGTACAACATTACAAACTAGAAGATATTTTGTATCAAAATAATTTTCTGACTCCTTTAGGAAGCAGCCTGATGTCATTTTGTGGTTTTGGCTGTATAGTGTTATTAGATGTTCCTGTTTTCTTCACACACATGGATGAACCACCACAACATTAACAAGAGAAACACCCACAAATGCTTCCCTTTTGGCAAGCAAAGTCCATGATAAATAGCAAAGGCCAAGGAGTATGTTCTTGTACAGAACTGGAGTGAGAAATCGATAATTTTGTTTGTATAATTAAAAAAAAAAAAAGGTTATTACTAAACAAAGAAAGCACAAGGATCATTCTGAAGGCAAAAATTGGAGTTTCTAAAAATGTGATATCTTACCTTTTTCAAAAATTATTATTTATTCTTATTTTTAAAGGGAGTAAACCAGTAGTTTCAGCCAGCAGTCAAGACTCTGAAAAGGTGTTGCAAAGATACGTTGCAAAGATCCTGACAATTGATGCAGCATTCTGCAATTTGAGAAAGTGAGAGAAGGGCAAAAAACTTCTTTTTTTTAATCTTCCCTGGTTGGGAAAATTAAGCTGTTACCAGGTAGAGGTGGAACAGCACAAGGCAACAGCAATTCTCCTGAGCCCTATTCAATTCTCTGGTGCAATTTTAATAAGTGGTTTCATGAACCCCAAGGTAGACCACTCCAGCATATGGATTTTACAGTCACATGGTGTCACAAGGTTAACCTGAGCCTTTGCTCCAAACATATTGAAGAAAGCAATACAGATGTAGGGGTGAACTTAAGACACCAGATGTCTTTTCCTTGATCATCTTATCATAAATACTTTTTGAATCATATCCTAAATTGAGATGTTACTTCATTTTGTCAGGGACTTTGTATTGATGTGGTATTCAGAGCAAAGTTTGCCTCTAGATGCTGTCTTTATGCAGAGAATAAACAAAACTGCCTCATTATGGAAAATATCTGCTATGGAAAGTGTGAGGGAAAATGATCCCTTTTGTCCATCCACTTTATTCACTTCTTTATGTTGTACATGAGATAACTGAAGCCAAGGCTCAGTCTATCTCTGCTCCCTTTCTCCAGCTTATTTCTCACTTAATATCTAGTTGGAAATTACTCCTGCATGGCCCTTGATTTTCCCAATTGATAGGGATCAATAGTAGGTATAGTTCCCTCACTCATTCAAATTATTGAATTAAACAGTTTCTATCTCTGAAAGGATACTTGAAAACACAAATTGGACCATGAAGTAGATGTTCAAATCTTTAGAGTATGGCTTTACTCCTCACATCTACTCTTCCATAGGTCTGTGGGACTGCCATCATCTGAAACAGAGATGGCTTTACCTCAGATACACATCATTGCATCATGTACCTGTGACAAATACATTTACAAAATCTCTCTAGTGTGAAATCTTAATTCTGTGAGCTCTGAAAAGAATACCGCCAAAAGAATTGGGAAGACAAAGACATTGGACTCATAAAACAAAGCAAACAAAAGTAATTTACTGCGAGTACGCGGCTGAGGAAAACATGCAGGCCGACTCAATGTGAGTGATAAAGCATGATTCAACTTTATTGCCCGGGATAGCACGTATTTATACCAAATACCATAATTATGCATACTTGTCTCTATCTAATAGGCTTAGCACTAAAAAGATTATGTTTACTTACTCCACCTACTTGAGTTTAGTTAACTATGCACATTCCGCATTCCTCTGACCCTTATCTCTTCAAGAACAATCCGCATTCCTCTGACCCTTCAAGAGCAGACCCCATTCTTCTCTTCAAGGATATGCAGACCCTGCCTTAGTCAGTACTTTTCCATTTCCCCCTTCCCCACGGCCTAATATTCAAGCTAACTAAGGCCTACTTATGTCAACTAAAATGGGCTCTGCTCGTACAGTTGCTCGGTGGACTCATGTCCACGCTCCTTGAGCCAATCCCTGACAATTTACAACGCAAGCATAGTACAGCCAGCGACTACAGAAGGTCCCCAAACCCTTCACTTAAATCTAGAATGCTGCAAGTAATAAGAAAAATATTTTGGAGAAAGAGACACAACTTCATTATCCTTCTGGGCTGATAGTACACTGTCCCAAATTTCAGTTTTCAAATTATGGACTTCTTAGCATTTTGATAATCTGTTTCAATACTGCCTCGTTATACGACACAGAATCTCTAGTTGAATATATATAGGAGCTATTTTATAATCATTAACCTCTGTGTTAATGTAAAAAACAGCAGGTACTAACAGCACTGAAAGACAGAAGATGCTGCAGTAGTGAATGTACATAAATGCCTTGAAGCAGCCATATGTATGTTTCTTTCAAGGAATAATTATTTCCCTTGGAAGATCTCTTTGGTATAATCCTCCTCTAATTTACCTTAAAATCATGGTTTCTAACATAAGTTTTTAATAGAAGTGTTTTGGGGTATTTTATTTTTTGTTTGTTTAGTTTGTTTTTTTTTGTTTCGTTTGCCTGGATTTGGGTTTTGGATTTTTTGGTGTGGTTTTCTATTTTTTGGTTGTTGGTTAGTTTGCTTTGGTGAATGGTTCTGTTCTGTTCTGGTATGTTTGTGGGTTTTTTGTGTGTCGTGTTTTTGGGCTTTGTGTTTTTATTTTTTTGGGGGGGCAGGTTCGGGGTAGGAAGGAAAACTACTAATAGATGTTAAGGCCCAGATCCTGCTCTCAATTACATGTAAGCAATCTGAGGGACCATAATCTTGGCAAGACTTGGAAAATGAGTAGTGGGAGCATCATTGTTCCACTGAAAAGATGAAACACACAAAGTAAACAAAACATATAATTTCATAACATTAGTAAACTGCCAAATATCACTGCTTAGATATATTCTTAAGAAACAGTTATTGCACATTTCATCAAACTGAATAGTCATTGCGAAAGGCAGGTTGCTCCTCTTGATGAGTTTAGACTATCAATTCATCTTATTAAATTTCAGGAAGAAAGTGTGAACTTGGTATGACAGACCTAAAAAGTCATTTGCAAAATAAATATAATGTATGACACAGTTTGAATAAGAAGGATATTGTCCTAAACGTAGCAGCTCTTCATTGGTCAGAGTCAATGTCCAGGAATCATCACAAATGCAGCCCTCAGAAGGAATGCATCGCAGGTTTTACCTTGGGTTTAGTGAAGTCTGAGGTTAAAATGTGGGAACAGAAACAATGGAGAGATCAATGAACACAATACGAAAGCCAGGTGCCCTAGACTTGATAAATAATATTTATAGGATGTACCTTACATAATTTCCAGAAACTAGGCACACATTCATGGTGAGAGAGGGAGATCCTTTTTTTTTTTTAAGAAAGTCTAGTGAAAGGGGGGAAAAAAAAGTAATAGATAAACAGACAAACAAACAAATAAATAAAACACAACTATGTCCAAAAAAAAAAGAAAATCCACCAAAATTCATTGCCTTTTGTTTTCACAAATGGAAAACAAACAAACCAAAAAGTGAACAAAGAACTACAACAACAATAACAAAAAAACAACAAGCCACACAACAAAAAACACACACACGCAGAAAATCTTTCTTATCTATACCAAAATCTGTCTTTCAATATTTATCGTTGAGATGGCTATAATCTGATTAGATGGATCTTTGTGTACAAAAATTGATAATTTACATTAAGCATGATTAATAAGCATTTCCTTCTCTAGTAACAAATAAAAAAATCCAAACAAGGCTTGATTTAACATTTTGAAAGTTCTCTTTTAATTTTATCAGCTACACAGATCTGTCACAATATTCTACCCCCAAATCACTTGTTTTAGGAAAATAAAATGAAAAATAGAAAGAAGTGAGACAAATAAGAAAACAAAAAGGACGGAAGGGAGGAAGGGAGGAAGGAAGGAAGGGAGGGAGGGAAGAAGGAAGGAAGGAAGGAAGGAAGGAAGGAAGGAAGGAAGGAAGGAAGGAAGGAAGGAAGGAAGGAAGGAAGGAAGGAAGGAAGGAAGGAAGGAAGAAAGGAAGGAAGGAATTAGGTACTCTTCATTTTTTTCACTTAGTTGCCTGGTGTTAAGGGGCCTGGTTATATATCAGATAGAGCATAAAATTATTACAGTTTTCATCGTTTAGTTGGCCAAAGACACAACAGCTGTCACTTTTTTATGTGAATCAAATTTTTGCCTCAGAACTTGTATCAGATCATTGGCACCTTACTAGTAGTCATAGTACTGTCATCTCTTTTCTTTAATCTACTTGGCTTCCTCCCACACACCAGTATTTTTTCTTTTATTGGATCTGCCACAGAAACTTGTCTGGCTATTGATCCTGTAGAGTATGCCAGTTCAGTATTGCAAGGTCACTAATAATTCCATCCAGATCATTTTCTTTTCTTCTCCCCCCTCTGTCTTCTTTACACAGTCCCTCCTCCTTTCTTTAAGAAAGGCAATCATTCTGAAAAACTGCCATGCTGGCATACTGTGAACTGGAATTTTACCAGTAATAAAAAGAATTTTGATGATTGAGGGAGAAAACATGGAAAGAGAAATTAAATGTACTCTGAAATGGTAGCTTTTTTTTTTTTTTTCTCCAAATTAGACAACATAAAGAAAGTGGCACAGAAGTTAATATCTTTCAGAAACAAAAGATGCCCAAATTGACTAGTTCTGCAGTAAAATAAAAGTTAAGGCAGACAGTGTTTTACAGCCTCAAGAACCTAAAATTTTCTCCCTTTGGAATTTTGTGATGATACTTCTCTTTCAGATACCAATAGGGATGGTATTTGCAGCTTTGTGTCCTCTAGTCACATTCACACCTAAATGACAAAGTCAGACTTTATACTTTTCTTCATTTTCTCTTCACACTTCACAGTAAACTTACCATAGATCTGCAAAGAAGGAGAAGGGTTATTTTCTTTCTTTTGCCCTCCAGTTATGTCTTGGGTTAGCAAGACAGCACACTGCAGACATACTTAATCCCAGCAGAATCAGATGGCACTTTTGCCTTTACCTTATTTATCTTTTAAGTATTAGAGGAGAAATTCCTGCGGTCTCCAGTATCTCAGTACAGGATGTAGGGGAATCACTGCCTGGAAAGTATGCATTGCCAATAATCTAATGGCTCCCAGAGCAAAGAAAAAGTGATCTCCAGGTGCTTTATCTTGCGGCAGTCAAACCCATGACCAGCAGAAATCCATGTGCTAGTGGAGTAAATGACTTCTGGAGTAGTGTATATTCAGCCAATATTGCTTATTAACTTCCCTGCACAATCTGTAACTCAAGGCTTTGGCATAAGTGCAAGATGAGCAACCTTCCATCAAAGGCCCCATGGCTCATGGGATGAAAGTTACAGAAAGTTACAAGTTACAGAACTGCAACAGACATGTTGGTTGTGCACTACACATATATAGGGATTGCTATAGATTAACTATCCAGTTTGATGTATTGTTTGCTATATAATACTATAAAATTAGGAGGTTGGGAAAGCCCCTCAAAATTCCACCTATGTTACCAGAACACACTCATGCCTTTCCCTCCTCCATCAAATACTTCATTCACTATTACCTCCTGTAGTAAAATTGTGCTTAGGGAGTAGTTTTCTGCCAAGCATCCAGTTCATAGAAAATACCTCTCGTCCATACAACGTGCTAAATGGTTTGGAGTACACACAAATATTATGTTGGAACTATCTTGTAAAGAACTGCCATTGTAACTTCAGTGAAACAAATGATAAATGGTAGCAGCCATATTTGGAGAAAAAGATTCTTGCTTCTGAACATCAGGTTTACTTTCTGAATTACATTTGTTTAGTGACAGATACGCATGTGTTATGACTGGTCAGTTAAGTGCTTGAACTGCCTGCCTGATCCTCTGGAGAAACTAGCCAGACAAGCGGTATGGTGCAGAGATAAGAGAGCAAAAGAAAATTACTAAAACAAAGAATTATAGCATAGTCCAACAGATAGCTGCAAGATATTCTCAAGAATATCTGGATATTCAGACCTCTGCTTGTTGAGTACGGTGACCACATCAGTTCTATCACGTGGTGATATAAGGAGCAACTGAAGTGAACCATATTTTTCTGGCTAAGATTTATCTCCTACCTAGCAGTACAATTTATTAACTACTCAACACTGAATTCCATAAACATGCAGACACCATATAGCTAATCAAAATCCATAAAGAACTAAACCTTGAGATTCATTACAGGGTGAATGTGACTCCATATATTTGGTACACTTTTAGCTTTTTACTTTATTCCCTAAGACAAGGATTTTATCTCAGACATATTAGCCCTTTGCACCCCAAATCACCATTGAGTGGTTCCATCAAGTATAATTTCCAAAAGAAATTCTCATATGGTTGAGAAAAGTAAAATGCAAGACCTGCGGTTTCTTACTTAATTTTGATCTTTTGCCAAATCATAGCACATACTGAGTCTTTACAAAGTAATAGTCCAGTGAATAGGAAATCAGTGACAAAGATGCTCATCACATATCCTGCAAAGAAAAAGAGGTGGCTTGTGGTCTTAGGAAACTTCGTTCTAAAGGGAACAGAAGGGCCTATATGCAGGCCTAACCAGCTTCTTAGGAAAATCTGCTGCCTTCCTAGGGTCAGGGTTAAAGATGTAAAAAGAAAACTTTCTGCCTTGGTTAGCTCCTCAGGCTATCATCCCCTAATAATTTTTCAGGTAATCAGTAATGCAACTGAAAAGGGAAAACGCCTTGGGACACATGGTCAAGGGATCAGGAGCACAAGTAGTGTTCTCCTCTGACCCCACAGTTGCAGGGTACGACAAGAAAAGATGCAGAAGACCCACCAGATCAACACCTGGCTGCGGGACTGGTGTCACTGGCAGAATTTTGATTTTTTTGGTCATGGGTCAGCTTAAATGGCACCTGGCATAGTTGCAACAAATGCAACACACATGTCTCAAAAGGGGAAAAGGATCCTTGGGACAGTAGTTAACATGTCTCATTGAGATGGCTTTGAACTAGATTTGAAGTGGGGGTAGGAAATCAGGTATGGCAGAGGCATACCCAAGAACAACATGCCAGCACTTGAGGGCAGCGTTAGTGAGGCCCTTCGATTTGCCATCCCAGAAGAGGAAGAGGATAGAGAACTATGCAGTAAGAGAAACACAAGGGTTATTGATGTGTCAGGAATCATGGAAGCACTTGATGATGGCCACAAAGGAATTACGCCTTCTCACCAGAAAAATGTGGTGGAATCATTGGCCCAGCTGAAGTGCATCTATATGAATGCACACAGCATGGGCAACAAACAGGAGGAACTGGAATCCATTGTGAGGCAGAAAAAACATGATATAATTGTCCTGACAAAAACTTGGTAGGATGACTCACATAACTGGAGTGCTGCATTAGATGACTCTAAACTCTTCAGAAGGGGCAGGCGAGGAAGGAGAGGAGGCAGGGTAGCCATGTATGTATGTTAGCAAGTGTTTTTATTGTCTGGAGCTTGATGAGGGTGATGATAGTGTTGAGTGTTTATGGGTGAGAATCAAGGGGAATGCCAACAAGGTGGACATGCTGGTGGGAGTCTGTTACAGACCACTCAACTAGGATGAAGAGGCAGATGAAATATTTTGCAGGCAGCTGGGAGATGTCTTCTGATTGCTAACCCTTGTTCTTATGGGGGATTTTAACCTGCAAAATGTCTGCTGGAAATACAACACAGCAGAGAGGAAGCAGTCGAGGAAGCTCCTGGAGTGCATTGAAGTCAACTTCCTGACACAGCTGATTAGTGAGCCTACTAGGGAGGGCGGACCACTGGATCTGTTGTTTGTAGATAGAGAAGGACTCGTGAGCAATATGTCAGCTGAAAGTCCCCTTGGGTATAGCAATCATGAAATGATTGAGTTTACTATTCTTGGAGAAGTTAGAAGAGTGGTCAGCAGAACTGATACATTGGATTTCCGAAGGGCAGACTTTGAGCTGTTTAGAAAGCTAGTTAGAATAGTCCCAGGGGAGGCAGTCCTGAAGGACAAAGGAATCCAGGAAGTCTGGTCTCTCTTCAAGAAAGTAAACTTAGATGTGCAGGAGCGGGCTATCCCCATGTGCCGAAAGATGAGCTGGAGCAAAGAAGACCAGCCTGACTGAACAGAGAACTGCAGCTAGAACCTAGGAATAAAAAGAGAATTTATAACTTTTGGAAGGAAGGGCAGGCTATTATAGAGAAATACAAAAATACCATGAAGTTACGCAGGGAGCAATTTATAATGGCCAAAGCCCAACTAGAGCTGGTCTGGATAGTGCTGTAAAAGGCAACAAGAAATGTGTCTATAAATACATGAGCAACAAAAGGAGGGTTAAGGAGAATCTCTATCCCCTGATGGATGCAGGGGGAAACACAGTGACAGAAAATGAGGGAAAGGCTGAGATATTAAATGCTTTCTTTGCTTCAGTCTTTAATAGTCAGATCAGTTGTCCTTCAGGTACCCAGCCCCCTGAGATGGAAGACAGGGATGGGGAGCAGAATGAAGCCCCAATAATCCAAATGGAAATGGTTAGCCACCTGCTACACCACCAGGCACCCACAAGTCTATGGGGCCAGATGGAATACACCCAAGAGTGCTGAGGGAGCTGGCAGAGGTGATTGCTAAGCCACTTTCCATTATCTATCAACAATTCTGGCTAACTGGGGAGGTCCCAGTCACTTGAAGTTGGCTAATGTGACACTCATCTACAAGAAGGGCAAAAAGGAGGGTCTGAGGAACTCTGGACTTGTCAGTCTAACCTTGGTGCTGGGGAAGGTCATGTAGCACATCATCATGAGTGACATCACATTGCACAAACAAGAAAAACAAGTGATCAGACCCAGTCAATGTAGTCTTATGAGAGGCAGGTCCTGTTTGTCCAACTTGATCTCTTTCTATGACAAGGTTACCCCTCTAATACATGAAGGAAAGGCTGTGGATGTTATGTACTTAGACTTCAGTAAAGCCTTTGACATTGTATCCCATGGCATTCTCCTGGAGAAGCTGGCAGCTCATGGCCTGGATGGGTGTACTCTTCAATGGATAAAGAACTGTTTGGAGGGCCAGGCTGGAAGAGTTTTGGTGAGTGGAGCCAAATCCAGTTGGTGGCCCATCACAAATGGTGTTCCCCAGGGCTCAGTATTGGGGCTAGTTCTGTTTAATCTCTTTGTCAATAATCTGGATGAGGGGGTTGAGTGTACCTTTAGTAAACTTGCAGCTGACACCAAGTTGGCTGGAAGTGTTGATCTGTTAGAGGGTAGAAAGACCATACAGAGGGATCTGGACCAGCTGAATCATTGCACTGACGCCAGTTGTATGAGGTTTAGCAAGGCCAAATGTCGAGTCCTGCACTTGGGTCACAACATCTCCAGGCAGTGCTACAGGGAAGAGTGGCTGGAAAGCTGCCTGGCATAAAAGGATCTGGGGGTGTTGATTAACAGCTGGCTGAAAATGAGCCAGCAGTGTGCCCAGGTGGCCAAAAAGGCCAACAGCATCCTGGCTTGTATCAGAAATAGTGTGGCAAGCAGGACTAGGGAAGTGATTGTTCCAGTGTACTTGGAGCTGGTGAGGCCCCGCCTTGAATCCTGTGTTCAGTTTTGGGCCTCTCATCATAAGAAAGACATTGAGGTACTAGAGAGAGTGCAGAGGAAGGTGACAAGGCTGGTGAAGGGCCTGGAACACATGTCTGATGAGGAGCAGCTGGGGAAACTGGGGCTGTTTAGCCTGAAGAAAAGGAGGCTGCAGGGAAACCGTATTGCTTTCCCTTCTACCTTAAAGGAGGTGGTAATGTGGAGGTTGTTAATCTCTTCTCCCAAGTAGAAAGTGACAGGACAAGAGGAAATGGCCACAAGTTGTGCCAGGGAAAGTTTAAATTGGATATTTCCTTACAAACAGAAATTGATGGCTAGATGATGGCAAAGCGATGAGTGGAGTCTATCTTGATTTCAGTAAAGCATTTGACACAGTATCCCACAGCATACTCGCTACCAAATTGCAGAAGTGTGGACTGGATGATCCAGTAGTGAGATGGACTATGAACTGGCTGAAGGAAAGAATCCAGAGAGTAGTGGTCAGTGGGACACAGTCTAGTTGGAGGCCTGTATCTAGTGGAGTGCCTCAAGGGTTGGTACTGGGACCAGTACTATTCATTATATTCATCAACAACCTGGATGAGGGAATAGAGTGCACTGTCCGCACTGTTTGCTGATGACGCCAAACTGGGAAGAGTGGCTGACACACCAGAGGGTTGTGATCAACAGTACAGAGTCTGATTGGAGGCCTGTAGTTAGTGGGGTTCCCCATGGTACAGTATTAGGTCCAGTCCTGTTCAATCTGTTCATCAATGACCTAGATGAAGAGACTGAGTGCACCCTCAATGAGTTTGCTGATGAGACCAAACTGGGAGGAGTGGCTGATACGCCAGAAGGCTGTGCTGCCATGCAGTGAGACCTGGACAGGTTGGAGAGTTGGGTGGGGAAAAATGTAATTAAATACAACAAGGGCAAGTGTAGAATCTTGCACCTGGGCAGGAACAACCCCATGTTCCAGTATAAGTTGGGGAATGACCTATTAGAGAGCAGTGCAGGGGAAAGGCATTCTGGGATGTATTAGAAGTGGGGGTGGTTAGTAAGTCAAGAGAGGTTCTCCTCCCCCTCTACTCTGCCCTGGTGAGACCACATCTGCAATATTGTGTCCAGTTCTGGGCCACTCAGTTCAAGAAGGACAGGGAACTGCTTGAGAGAGACCAGCACAGAGCCACAAATACTATTGAGGGAGTGGAGCATCTCCCTCATAAGGAACGGCTGAAGGAGTTGGGTCTCTTTGGCTTGGAGAAGAGGAGACTGAGAGGCGATCTCATTAATGTTTATAAATATATAAAGGGTGAGTGTCAGCAGGACAGAGTCAGGCTCTTCTTGGTGACACCTAATGATAGGACAAGGGGCCATGGGTATAAACTGGAACACAAGAGATTCCATTTAAATTTCAGAAGAAACTTCTTCACAGTGAGGGTGACGGAGCACTGGAACAGGCTGCCCAGGGAGGTTGTGGAGTCTCCTACTCTAGAGACATTCAAAAGCCGCCTGGACGCCTTCCTGTGTAACCTCATCTAGGTGTTCCTGCTCTGGCGGGGGGGATTGGACTAGATGATCTTTCGAGGTCCCTTCCAATCACTAACATTGTATGTTTCTGTGATTCTGTGAAATGGTTGTTGGGCATTGGAGCAGGCTGCGCAAGGACATGGTGGAATCACCATCCCTGGAGGTGGTTAAAACGCAAATAGAAAAGATTCTTAGAATTTTAGCTTTGGTTTGCTAGCTCAGACTCAGTTCATGCTAACAACAACTTATAGCCCTTAGTTTTATTTGGGTTGTTGCACGACATAAAAATCGACTTTGTAGTAGTGAGACTTGGGGAGTGAGATGCAGGGAAATAATTTGGTAGTAATATTGTGGATTAGAAAGCCAAATAATTAACTAGCATGAAAAGTACTTAAACTTCAATTTTACCAGTAATCCCTTATGGCAACCCAAACAGTTTACTTGTGGCACTGCTTGTGACCCTTGTATTTAAATATTAATCCTTGGTTTAATAATGCTAACCAAAGTATAAGTCCAGACACACTGGTATGTAGGCAGCATTTTGGTTGCTCCAAATGAGTATCTAATGAGAGCAGAACTTGAAAAATAATTTCTACTCATAGGGAACTGTTATACAGACTTTCTTTGCTATAAACTTGAAACATTTCAACCAGATATTTCTCTCTATAATGAAGTGTGAATCTTTTTGAAAGACATTAACTCTTGATTTAAAATTAACTGCATTGA
The DNA here is from genome assembly GCF_036013475.1 of Columba livia. Classification (NCBI taxonomy): domain Eukaryota; kingdom Metazoa; phylum Chordata; class Aves; order Columbiformes; family Columbidae; genus Columba; species Columba livia. The sequence continues at coordinate 62,345,705 of NC_088642.1, forward strand.
AGTTTGGGACACATTTGCTAGAGACTGAATGGAACTATGTGAATTTATAAGATGAAGAGATCTGGCTTTTAGAATACAATGTACCTTATTAAGAAAAGAAACATGAGAAGCCTACACGTGAATGACTGCTTTTTTAACACTGAATACTCCTTTGGACTCTGATCTTGTGAGTTTTTTCCCTTACGGTACCAGGAGTGTTCCTAATTGTAACAGATATAAAGTCTCAGTGAAGTGAAAGCAGATAACATCCTTTCTGTTAACGAAGCATTTCTCAGCTTTTTTGAGAGATGACTGTGTAAACCATTTATTTTAGCTAAATATGTATATCATTGATACAAAACCACAAAAAATATCCTAAAGGCTACATAATATATACTGAGCATTATGCTTTCAAATGATTGTACCTAGATAGAATATTTTTTGTTGTTTATGCTGTTCCATGAGTTTGTAGACTATATAACTTCTGTGGAAAATTAAAAAACAAACAAACAAACAAGCAAAAGACTGCAAACCAATGACAACACAAACAAACCCACCAACAATGACAAAAACACCAACAAAAACTAAAACTAAAAAAGCTTTAAGTTTTATCTGTTTAGAAAATCTTAACTTTTGAAAATGAATATATGGGATTTTTTCACTTCACACAGAGATTTGGTAAAATTGTTCTTCAAGTTCTAAGAGTAAGATAATTTCTCAGACTTTTTTTTTTTTTTCTTAATCATATAGCAAGATAACTCTACTTCTGTCAGCTCATTTTACTCTTATGGCCCTGGCCATGTTATAAGTTTGCATATGATAATTCAATTACACTGTGTGTTTTGTCACATACCGTTTTTTAATACAGAACTGGAGATACGTAACATGTTAGAAATGAAAAAACAATATTTTCTGTCAAAAAATCCAAAGTTATAAAACCTTATGTGAAATGTTTATTCTTTGAAATCATCTTCACTTGTTTATTAACTAAATGAAGTTTTTGAAGAATCATCCTTACTATGCCAAGTTGTCGACATCAATGCAAGCATTGCATGCTGATAACAGAATTTGGACTACTATTTGCAACATTCTCAAGAGTCACCACAGGTCTGCCCTGAAAATGATTCTCTTGTCTTTGTGTTGCGATAGCTGAATAGCTGCTATTCACACCAGTGGAATAACATACAAGTCTAAGTACTCTCAAAGTTTAAACTGAAAGTCATAACATTATAATATGCATTTCACTAAGCTTTCTGGATGTACAGTAAAGAGTATAAAACAGCTGCCTACTCTCCTGGCTATTGCCTTTGTAGATTTACATGAGTTCTACTAAAGTGATTTGTATTGAAATAATTGTTAAATTTTATTTAAGTTATGAAGTGTTAAAGTCACATGCTCTACAAGCTAAAAGTCTTCCACACTTTTGGAACCCACTAAAAATATTCATGTTATTGTTTTTAATTTTTGTTTTGGTGGTGGTGGTGTTTTGTTTTGGTTGGTTGTGTGTTGTTTTTATTTTTTTAATTTTTTAAATTTTCCACTGGAGTTTTAGAGTCTAAAAACTCATGTAACAGCATCAAGAACAAAACAAAACTATTTCGCTTTGTCATTCAGAAGATCTCAACATCTTATAGATGCACAGAAGGGCAAATATTTTTTGCTATATCATGTACTCATTAATACCTTTTCTGCATTTATATTGATGTATATATTTTAAATTTAAAATTAGGAAAACATCTTGAAAAAGAGGTGTTCTCGTATAACTGTATGCACAGCCTAAAGATACAGAAAGCCCTGATGAATTGTCAGATGTTACATTAAAAATTAACAATAAGAACAATGAAACCCAGCAATAAAACAAATGGGAGCTGTTTCTAAATGAGGTCTAGTACTGTGCAGTTGTCAGTCTTAGAAGTGCAAGCCAGTTATTGCTCAGGTACTGTTTCTCATTCATTCTGTTTTTAGTGAGTACTGTAGAGTTTGCAGCTATAGGCCTCATATGCTATGTGTCCATGATAATAGCACAGCTGGAACTGTAACAGCATGGTCGAAATTGCTTTCCTCTTTATTGCTATAGTTTACTCTTGATCTCTAATGAAAGAGGCACATTTAGCGTTCTCTTGTGTTAGAGATGTTAAACTGAAACACTCTGCTTTAATTACACAGACATGAGTGGTTACTCTTCAAGCTGAAAGTAAAGTGACTCTCCTCATCAAGGCCAAATGCTTTGTGGGGAAGTTTTTCATAAATAATTGAAATCCAAACAATTGTAATAGTACCTACTAGGAACTATGGGTTATGGGTTTGCAAACACAGCAATACGTTTTGCAGAGCTGTGGAAACCTAAAGTAAGGTTATGGAACAAGATGGCAAGATGTGGTGTGATTTGGTTTTGTTTGTTCATTTTTGTTTTGGTTTGGTTTTTGTGTATATGGTGGCTTTTTTTTTTTTTTTGTGGTTGCTTTTTTGTTTTGTTTTTTTTGTTTTTTTTTTCCTACCTGTAGGCTTCCTTTTTAATGTCTCCTATTTTTGATGTCTCCTCTAAAAGCACACTTTTCATGAACAGAATTTTGAGAGTTTATTTGAAACCACTATCAATAAGGAGAAAAGTCAATTATATATTTTTAATACTAATTCATTTTGGTAAATAAACTGTTTCGCTATAGTTAGGTTGGAATAGGGCTAAATAAACAGCCAAGACCTACTTGTTTGATCTTTTTGTATTTTTGACTTCCAAAGAAGACAGAAATATTTAAAAAGGGAGAATTAAAAAGCTTCAATTAAGTGATCAGAGTTTGCTTCAGATATTTTTAGAACTGTAATGGACCACTCTCATGGGATTTAATACATGCTAAAGAAAAACCTCTTCATTTGTTAAGATTAGATGTTCAAGACTCACTTTTTTTGAAAAAAGGTCTTACAAAGTTTTACATGCTTGCTTCTCTGAGTTCCACATCTGCTTATTTATGGGTCTTCTTTGACATAGTAGGAGTAATAAACATTAAAAAAAAAAAAAGAAAACAAAAAACCAACTGTTTTATGAGTTGTTTTCATGTTATTAAAATATAAATTATGATACCAAATATAAGATTGTTTTTTGTTAAATAAATTGAAACATATAAAGTAAAGAAATGGAGGTTGAGAAAAAGGTTTTCATGTTCTGATAGCAACTGAGAATAACTTGTCTAGTTGTAGAAACAGAAGAAACCTCTGACTACCTAAACCAAATAAGTCATTATGCTAAATTACACATACAGTTTCTCTTTACCTGTGTACTTAGCTGACGGCAGATACATACAAATAGCTTCAAAAATTGGTAAAATTCTATTTATATGCTTTATGTAGCAAATAAGGTTTTGTTTTGTTTGTTTTTGTTTGTTTTGTTTTGTTTTGTTTTGTTTTTCTTTTTTTCATGTGTATGTTTGTTTGTTTGGGGAGGGGGGCTCTTTGGGTTTTTCTTTAAGCCCAGACAAGGAGTTAATTTGTATTTTAAACATAGACTTGAGATTATGAGCACCTCACATAAAACTATCAATATAATTATGCCTGGGAGTATGTTTTGTGACATATTTAGGGATGGGACAGAGGAATTTAATCTTATGCTCAAAACCTTGTCATGGGCGAAAGGAAACTGTATACATAGGAATAAAACTATGCTTTTAGTTACTTTAATGATTCAGTATCACGACACTATCAAAAGTGATCTCAGTAAAACAGAAAAGTCTCATTAGTAACAGTTAACATTGTCTTCAGGAACTTCATACTTTCTATCCCTTGATTTTCGTATTGGGCTCACCTTTCCAACAACTCTCGAACTCCTAAGCCTAACAGTTCATCCTTCCTGTGGAAGGAACAGGGAGGAGGGACAGGGTGACAACAAATTCCAGCCTTTCGAGATCTTCACTGGGAGAACTCTGGTGTATATTCTGGAGGTTACTCTCAGTCCCAGATATGCTGAAATTCATTTCCCTGTCACAGCCTGCTTCCTTCTCATTGTTTCCCAGCTGAGGCCTGGAAAGTTGAGAATCATGCCCTCCACATTTGGGGATGTTAGAAGAGCTGTTGTCCACATTGGGCCTCCCTGGGAGACTCAGGTCATGTTCAGATATAACATATACAGAGCTGAATCTCTGATATATTTGGCAAGAACCACCAGATGCTCACAAAGGCAAAATAAAATTAGACAGGGGCCAAGGCCAACCCAACCAGGTCCTGAGACCCTCCACTGCCAGGCCAATACAAAACTAAGATTTTCCTAGTGGTGTTAAAGACATGTGTCATGTGATATACTGAATGATCATTAACTGATTGCTTTCCGACACTATTGCAAACACTGTGGCAATCTCATAGATGCCATATGGTCCAGGAAGTGCAAGAGTAAGCAGAGGCAGAAAGAAATACTAATTCTGAAAGGGGTTTGTCAGAAGTTTGCATTAAACATCTCATTTTTATTTTACCTTGTATGCCTAAAATTCTGTTTGTAGATGTAACACAGATACTTTCTCTTCTTTGCTTTTACTGTTACATTCTACATGACTGGCACTGGAAGCCAGGTGAAGGAAAAAGTATAGTCACCAACTCTAATTCTTATTTGAGTCTTTTCATTTGGGTCTTTGCTCTGCAATAACAAAACATTTTGCTGCACTTTGCACGAGTTGACTGAATTTCTAGTGTTCCAGCTTGAGAAGTCTGACTTCTGACTAACATTTTCCCTGAATTAGTATATATTTATATAGAAAGGGATGTTTTATCAATACTGATTTTCTTTAAGTTCATCTATCATTATTCTCTTACATCCAGATGCGTGCTTCAAGGAGAAAGTTCCACATGAATCAAAAAAAAAAAAAACAAACAAACTGGAAAATAGAAGCTGAGAAGTTGTCTATGACTATCTGTATTAAATACATACATTTACATACAAATACATGCATTGTGTACTTAGACTTCTATACCCTATGGTTACGTGTTTGTGTGGTTGAGAGAAGGGTTATGCTTTGTCAAGACAAGGCTGCTTGATGGTTGCATATCATGTTCTTTTGAAAACAGAGACTGAAAAAGAACCCTAGGGGAACATTAAAGCTTAATGTTTCATTGACTAAAGTTTGAGTAAACTACATGCTGCTACTTAACTGTAAAAATATTGTGAATTCCGTTCCTCAAAAGCTATGTCCTGTTGCTCGTGGGAAGATGAAAATGCAGTTCTACCATATATGAAAATAAAGTTGATGTGCACACCTGTATTGAGGTGTGGAGGTCCAACACTGCAGCGTTCAAACATGACCTAACGACTCACTGGTAAAGAGGAGTTTCCTGTACTCTGACTGATGCCTACCAAATTTGCCCTGGTTTGCCCTGGCAGCTATCTGGGTACATGGCTGACATCTGCTCAGGCCGCTGACCACCAGAGCCCATTGCTATCCCCCAGAGCTACTGCCTGGTCCCAGGGGCCCCAACCTGCACCACTGCAGTGCTCTGCCTTCATGGTACAGGTGTTGTTCTTATCTTTACTGAATTTCATGAGGTACTGTTCGGTCCCTTCCCTTAGCTGACTGTATGCAATTCAGTGTACGTCTCAGTCCCCTTTATTTATTTTTATTTTTATTTTTATTTATTTATTTATTTATTTATTTATTTATTATTTATCCCTTTTATTTTATTTCTTGTACTGGAGTCTTCTTTTTTTGTTTCCCTAAAGTATGTAAGTGATTTCTTTTTGGTTTAAAACTTCCTTGCAAGACTACTTCTGTTGTGAATATGATGCAAGTGAAGACAAAAAGCTGATCCAGTGTGCTTCCTAAGTACAGGCAAGTACTTATCCATTACAGAGATCCTATCAGCACTTTTAAGGATGTAATGACATTAACAAATTAGATTAATATTTTCTGTTATATTTCTGTCAATTAAAAGTTTTTGTTTGTTTGTTTGTTTCTCTTGTTCAACCATCTGGAACTGAAAATCACCTGAAGCCTGTAAATACCTAGAATGTTCCTCACTCCTCCGGCATGTTTTTATATTCTGCTGCTAGTAGAGAAAATACGAGGCTAATATAGCTATCAATACTTTCTAACAAAGGACATTCAAGAAACAGACTTTCCAGAGGGGAGTTAAAAACTAGACCACAGCAATAATCAGGGCACTTAAGGCCTGTTCAATTTTTTATTATTGCTTTTACTTTGTACCTGCTGTGTTCATACTGTGCTGTTTTGAGAACACATTAGTTACAAGCACTGGTACAATCCACAGTCAGGTTAACAACACATTCCAGGTATCAGCAATCATCTATGCTCAGCAGACAGTGTTAATAATCTACAGTTACTGAGAAGAAGTAACAGATGAAAACTTGTCTGTAACTGGGAAAACCACAGACTTCACTGTTACATATGCTTAATGGGAATTACTGGTTTCTATTTTTAACTGTCTGTGCATACATTTTTTTTTCTTCTTCTGATCTACAAAAGGAACAGCATTTTGAGGATTGCTTTTCATTTCACAGAATCACAGAATCACAGAATCACAGAATCACAGAATCACAGAATCACAGAATCACAGAATGTTAGGGATTGGAAAGGACCTCGAAAGATCATCTAGTCCAATCCCCCTGCTGGAGCAGGAACACCTAGATGAGGTTACACAGGAAGATGTCCAGGCAGGTCTTGAATGCCTCCAGAGTAGGAGACTCCACAACCTCCCTGGGCAGCCCATTCCAGTGCTCTGCCACCCTCACTGAGAAGTTTCTTCTCGAATTTAAGTGGAACCTTTTGTGTTCCAGTTTGTACCCATTACCCTTTGTCCTACATTTGATTTCCTCCAGTCCTCAGGCACCTCTCCCGTTTCCCAAGACTTGGCAAAGATGATGGATGGCGGTCCATCAACGATGTCATCCAGCTCCCTCAGCACCTGTGGGTGCATCCCATCTGGACCCATGGATTTATGGATGTCCACATTGCCTAACTGCTCCCTAACCCAGTCCTCATCAACCAAAGCAAACTCCTCCATTGTCCTGCCTTCCTCTGGGGCCTCAGCAGTATGGGGCTCCTCAGGACAGCTTCCGGCAGAGCAGACAGAGACAAAGAAGGTGTTCAGTAACTCTGCCTTCTCTGTAGCTTCTGTCACCAGGGCACCCACCTCGTTCATCAGTGTGCCTACATTGCCTCTGGTGTTAGTATTATCTACCATGTATTTGAAGAACCTCTTTCTGTTGTCCTTGACCCCTCTAGCCAGGTTTAATTCTAAGGAGGCCTTAGCTTTCCTAGTTGCCTCCCTACTCTTTCTGAGAACAGCCTTATATTCTTCCCAAGTGGCCAGCCCCTCCTTCCATAAACTCTTCTCTTCCACTTGAGCTTATCCAGCAGCTCCCTGTTTAACCACACAGGTCTCCTGGCTCCCTTCCTTGACCTCCTACATGTTGGGATGCTCTGATCTTGTGACCGGTAGAAACAGTCCCTGAACGTTAACCAACTCTCTTGGGCTCCTTTACTTTCAAGCAGCCTTGCCCATAGGATTTCCCTTAGCAATTGCCTGAAAAGGCCAAAGTTTGCCTTGCTGAAATCCAGGGTTGCAATTCTGCTTGCTATCCTGCTCCTATCACATGAAATCCTGAACTCCACCATCTCATGGTCGCTGCAGCCAAGGCAGCCCTCAACCGTCACTGCTTCAGCCAGACCCTCCTTGTTAGTGAGGATGAGGTTCAGCAATGCACCTCTTCTAGTCGACTCCTCCACCCTTTGCATCAGAAAGTTATCATCAAGGCACTGGAGAAACCTCCTAGACTGTGGCTGGCTGGCCAAGTAGTCCTTCCAACAAACATTTGTGTAAGATTAGCCTCTAATTTTTATACCCAACTCACCTGTATGTCATTGCCCCTCTCAGGAAGCAAAATATATTCTGTAGTACTTACAAACTGTTGTGACTCAGACACATCACCTAATTACACACTACAAATTAGCTAGTTCTACTGTCAGCAAGAGTCAAGGTGCAGCAGCAGCAGCTTCGTAGAAGCTAATTTGCTCCCATGAGAGTCAAATGGGGTTTTTGTTTCTTTTCCTACCTTTGTGATTGCAGACCAAAGACCTAGAGGACAATGGATAAGTTACTAATTTTTTTGGTATTCGACTGTTCAGTACACTATTCAAATAAGAGAAGAAAACACCAGTTAAACTTTTTAAACTTTTGGATTAGATATTCTCATCATTTAATGCTATTCTGCAAAGGGAAACAGGAATCTTGGGAAGTCCATGAAATAACAGTGCTTTGGTAGAAAATTCTAAATAATTATAAAGCTGGTGTGTGAACTGATTGCTTAGACATAAAAGGGTGTAATTTCAAAATTACTATTGAACCAAGGGTAAGTGTGGCTTGCTAACACAAATGATTGAACACTGCAGTTTTTTTCTTTTTTTTTTTTCCCTGTGATAGAGAAGTTCCGTTCTTACACTGAGAGACTTGTTTCAACAAAAAAGAAATAAACTGTATACGTGGAACCAAGAGTATGCTGTTGGTCACATCAATGTTTCAATAGCACAATTCATCAAAAATTATCACAGTAAAGCATAAACATCACATCAATAACAGTTAACGTTGTCATACATAAACTTCACACTTTCTGCACTTTGAGTCTGTGTTTGCCTCACCTTTCCAACGACTCTCTGGGTCCTAAGGCTACCAGTTCAAATTATCTTAGGAAGGACGTAAGAAGGAGCAGACGTAGGGTAAGAACAAGTTGCCATCCTCTTATTAAGCAAGCTAAAACAAGACAGGGGCCACAGTCAGTCCAGCCAGAACCTGAGACCCTACATTACCAGGCCAATACAGAGCCTGTGGCCTCTTATTATTCACACAAAACCCCTCATATTTACCAAAACAGAAACTGGCTGTTCAGAGGTTGGTTTGATTTTTGCCCTGTTCTTTATTGTGCTGCTTTTCAAATTCATGTCCTTTTATAATGATATTGTTACTCCTGTATTAGGATACCTAGACTAAAGTAAAATAATGTCTGAATTATTTTCTTCTGCCTTTTCTGCGTGTGGAATATTGTTAATTAAAAAAAAAAAAAAGGCAGAATAGAAGTTTTCAGTGTACTTGCCCACAGGTTTTGATTTCTTCTACTAGAACAAGTTCAAATGAGTGTTCTTTTAATTCAACTTTCTGTGAGCTTGCACTGCCCTAGAGGTGCTACGAACTGGACAGACTTATGTAATATTTTTTAAGTTTGCTGAGCAAATCTGGCAGTAGCTGAATATCATGTGCATGTAGCAAGTACTGGCAATGTTAGAAAATCATTACCTAATTTTTTTTTTTTCAGTAGGCGACAGATATATTTTTTTCCACTTCACAGGTCTTTCAATATAAACTGAAATTATCTCAGATGCTTCCTCAGTCTTGTAGTCCTCCTATTAGCACAAGTTATGACCATGATATTGCCTTTTCATTTTTGAAAGCTGCCCAGAAAAAGACATAAACATATCAAAATACTTCAGATGCCTTGTTCATGTGTCAGCTAAACATTTTCTTCTGTAGTTGGCAGTGTGTCTGCCCAAAGCATAATATAAAGGTTTAAATTTAGCTGAAGGTAGTAAAGCAGAGGTTAGCTGTATAATAGGAAACTGTCATGAGTCTTCAGATCACAGAATCGCAGAATGGTTGGGGTTGGAACTGACCTCTAGAAATCACCTAGTCCAACCCACCGGATAAAGCAGGCTCACCTAGATCAGAACAAACAGGAACACATCCAGGTGGGTTTTGAATGTCTCCAGAGGAGGAGACTCCACAGCCTCTCTCGGCAGCCTGTTCCAGTGCTCTGTCACTCTTGAAATAAAAAAGTTTCTCCTCATATTCAGATGCAACTTCCTGGCTTACAGTTTGTGCCTGTTGTTCCTTGTACTGTCATTGGACACCACTGAAGAGTCTAGTCCCATCCTCTTGACACCCACGTTTCAGATATTTATAAACATTGGTAAGATCCCCTCTCAGCCTTCTCTTCTCCAGGCTGAACAGATGGAGGCCTCTCTGTCTTTCCTTATAAGAAAGATGGTCCAGTTCCCTAATTGTCTTTGTTGACCTATGTAAGCCATAAGAACTGTTACTGAGAACCTCAGCACCAAGGAGGAATTTTTGATGCGTAAGCCTAAAGTTTTCTCATGACTTAATCCTAATGTTATTCAAATTAGTATAAATATTTCCCTTGATTATTTACGTGGATTTTGGATCAAACACCTTCAGAGCCACTTTCAATTAAACAATGAAAGTAGATGATACTCCTGTGGTTGCAGGTACAAAGGTTGCCTAAGAAAAATAAAACAATGCTCCTATAAGATTAATTATAGTAGAGGGTTAAAACTCCAGCATGGACCTTTCAGCTAACAAAGCCTCAAAGTATGGAGAGGAAAAAAAAAAAATATGATAAAATGATTATCAAAGGCATCACTTCTGAGACAGCTTAAATAGTAACCTGCATTTAGCAGTCTTGCAAAATCTATCTATCCTAAAGTTTAAAGCTGTTCTCATAGTGGTCAAAGGTTGCAGACACAATTCAGTATAATATGGCTTGATTTTATCTGTGGGGTTTTTGCTTGTTTTGGTTTGTATTATTGGTTTTGTTTTTCCCTATTTGGTAATGGTACCAAAACCATTAATGTAGTGAAGCATGGTGAGTGTACCTATACAACATGCTCTACACTTTAAATGTTTTGTTAACAAATTTTCACATGGTAGCTGTTGGTTTTGCAAAAATATGCTGAAGGCTCCATTAGAACCAGTACAGACAGAGGTCACTAGAATCATCTCTGAAATGAACTGTTTCAGGCTAACCTGTATTTCTCACCCACTCGCTTCCTTCATCTCTCGTGAGCCATCCAAATAAAGTTGCTTAACACAATTTCACATTTTCTTGGTTTATCCTAGAGTGCATTATTTATATTTTCCAGTCTCTGCTTCTCTTGTTTACAGTTTATGACCACCGAAAATGAATAGAATGTGTTGGAAAAGAGAAAAAATACAGCATGAGGGCTGAATACTGTCACTTAAATGAGCTATTGTCTCTTGGATATATCTTCTTTTTAGAATAATGAGCTACCTTGCTCTTTCTTGAAAAAGATTGTGTATTGTAAAAAGCAAACTGTACTTTGACTGTACTATTAAAATCACTTTTTACAATTACTTGCTTTGCATCCTAAAATGAAAACATCTAATGTTTGAAGAGTGCTAGTTTTGCTTTAGTGTGCTCTTGTAGCTACATATATCTGTCAAAACTGAGTTTCAAATCATATCTGCTGATCAGTCAGCTGTGTATAGTTAGGAAAGTAGCATTTACAACTGATCAAATGAGATAAAATGTCCCTTCCTGTTTGTCTCACCAATCATTTCTCTGTGGTTAGTTTTGAGGAGGCAGATGTGTCCATTGCATTTGAGAAAGATGCTTAACTTATTCCTTGCCTTTGAATGAGGAGCACAGTGCTCATTGAGAATAGAGTCTTGCCCAAGATCTCTCCATGTTCCAGCAGCAGGCTCAGAGAATGACACAAAAAACTTCTCATACTAGAGGCAGAATTCACAGCCTGCCAACATTTAATTTTATTGCCCTGACCTTTACTAACTACATTGCTTGCAGTTTTCACTTTTTCTGTACTGCCTCTATTGCCTTTTTTAGTATCTTTGAGTATAAACATCATACTATCTCCTACCAAATAGTGGTTGATTGTGTTAGGCCTTTAGATCATGCAAATATTAATCATAGTTTTCAAAAAGATTTGAATCTCATAGTAACTTAAGATCTCTTAATAAGAGTTACTTAATACCATACATGTTCTGGAGCATAAAGTAAGTTAGTTTTCTGAGATCCCTTGCCACAAACTGGGCTGACTGAGACAATGTTTATCCTTTGTGACACTACTAAATTTTCTTATCTGCCCAGCTATTAGTTTACGTCATTCTGATGGTGTCATCTTTTCTGAATTCCTCCATTAACCTTGCTAACAGCCTTAGAACTGTGCTCTCTGATGACCTTTTTATTTCTTTTGTTTTCAGTTAGTTCTACTTGCAATTTCAGTCAATTCTTCTTCTTCTCCTTAGTCTACACATCTTCCAATGATGTTTCAGTGATGTGAAGAAAAGGAGGTAGAAAAACTCTGACTTTTGGAGCTGCTCACCTGTTTCATTCAATTCCATAATAAAAATTGCAGGTACTGTTATACGCACCATATGTATGAGGTTAATAAATATAACACATCAGTTTGCTTATCCTGGATTGTAAGAATGCTTGCTGTCTGAAAGAATATGTCACAAGCATTCTAAAACGACACCCTATATCTGAATTAGGAGCACTAGCTAGCAGTGACTCACGAAGTAAAAATAAAGACCTGTTGCATCTATAAAAGTAAAAGCATAATGAAGTAGACTACTGTTTTTTGAACCCAGTCTTAAGCACACTAGTGTAGCATAACTGTGTAGGCATTTTTGTACACAGTGGCATAGTAACAGTTGTGTTATCATTTCTAGTAGTAGGTCACAGGTATAATGTCAACTGTGCCTTGTGCTGATAGCGCAAGGACGCAGTTCCACCTGGTCAGGCTTGTGATTGACTTGTTATGTGAACATGCTAGGTGAACGGAATAATGAAATTATATTACAGTCACTATTTAGCAATATTAATGATATAACAGGCTTAAGGAGCAGGCCCATGAGAACCTCAAAAAGTTCAATGTGACCATGTGCAAGGTCCTGGACCTGGATTGGGGTAGTACTTGGTATCCATACTCTCAAGAGCAGCGCTGCAGAGAAAGGCCTAGGGATACTATTGGATGAAAAACGGGGCATGAGACAGCAACGTGCACTTTCAGCCCAAAAGGGCTATTGTATCCTGGGTTGCATCAAAACAAGCATGGCCAGCAGGTCAAGGGAAGTAATTCTGCCCCTTTACTCCACTTCTGTGAGACCCCACCTGGAATATTGAATCCAAATCTGGGATCCCCAGTGCAAGAAAGACATAGACTTGTCAGAGTAGGTCCAGAGAGGGCTACAAAAATGATCAGGGCACTGGAACTCCTCTCCTGTGAAGAAAAGCTTTGAGAATTGAGGCTGTTCAACCTCAAGAACAGAAGGCTTCAAGGACACTTTATTGCAGGATTTGAGTATATAAAGTAGGCTTATACAATAGACAGAAAGAGACTTTTCATGAGGCCCTGTAGTTACAGGATGAAGGGTAACAGTTTTAAACTGAAAGATGATAGTTTTAGATTGGCCCTTAGGATGAAAGTTTTTATGCTAAGGATGGTGAGACTTCAGAACAAGTGGCCAGAGATGTTGTGGTTGTTCCAGCATTGGAAGTGTTGAAGGTCAGATTATATGGGACTTTTTAAGAAACCCAATCTAGTGAAAGGGGTCCCTGCATGTGGCAGGGTGGTTAGACTAGATGATCTTTAAAGATTCCTTCAAACCCTAAGCATCCTATGATTCTAGGATTCTATGATATATAGTTTAAATAGAAGATAGTAGCAAAGACCTTGAAAATATGGGTACATTTATTGACCATAAGCAATTCACTGATAGCCACAAAAGCAGAAAAAGAGAAATCAGATTATTATTTTTTTTTTCTCAAATAAAACAATCAGCAGCAAAGTGAGGAAGAAAACCAGAAGAATAAGGCGGTAAGATACCTGTGGCAGCCTTGGAAATTATCACCTTGTATCAACTAGTAGCCTCAGCCTTGAAATTTGAGACCATTAATGACCACATCAGTAAACTAGATGGTCTCAGTTATACAGTGTGGTTGGACTAGCTGATGTAGAACATGATCATTAAAGACCCATTACTGTAGTGATCATGATTCACAGGGTGTAAGAACAAAATATTAGTAGCAAGTGTGCTGTTAATGTGGTAGTCTAGCAAAGTTTCATTTTAAAGCTTAATGCTGGTCTGATTTAAGAGTCTTCTAAATGCTCCCCACCAATAATATCTAATTTCCTCAGTTTTCTAAACAAGCATGTTTAGAAATATATATATATATATATATATACACACATGCACATATATTTATGAGAAAAAGCAAGCCTTTTGAAAAAATGGTTTTGACCTGTCCTGTCTTCTGGGACCCTATCACGCAATGAAAAATGTTCCCCCTCTCTACAGAAACCTTTTTTTTTTTTTTCCCCCCCAAGCAAACCAATCTGGCATATGATATGTAAAATTCAGAGATCAAAGGAAATGTTTATATTAAAAAACAGGGACACAGTGAAGCAGACTGGGACAGAAGCTTCCATTTTTAAAGTAGTGCAACTGCTAGCTTTTGAATAGAAAGTCTTAAGTCTGATACCAGCGCTATTTCTTTGCAGCACATGATTATTTTTATCCATTGAGAAGATCAGAGAACATGGATGTGTAAGGAAGATCATTGGCTTTACTAATGGATAAAGATTAGTACAAGTCTCATTAGGGTATGCTGGCAAGATATCGGTTTATTCATATGAATGCATGTTTGCCTTGTTAATCTTATATTAATGAGTCCACACGTAAATTGCAGAAAATCAAGATAAATTTGTAACTGCTTTCCAGAATTTATTTTGTTTAGGGCTGTGAAATGTCATGCAGATGATGGTCCTTATTTTGGATGAAAATGGAAATTATCTTGGCTATTGTAAGAAAGCAGCAAGAATATTATTTCAGCAATGATGTAAAACATTTCAGGTGACTACCTGCACAGTTTAATGACCTAAATAAGAATTTGTTAATGTCTTCTTTAGATGACAAGCTGTAATGCAGAATGGAAAATTGTGGTCCCTGCATTGTAGCGAAGTCTCCAGCTTTTTTTTTTTTTTTAAATAGGACTTTAAGATAATATTTAATGTTTACACATATTTTTACAGTCAAGGTCTCCTTTCTTACATGTTCACATCAGAAATTCCACCATACCCAAGGATCTTGGCTTGAAATTGTTGACTTTTCTTGAAATTCATATTCTAACATGAAATGTAGATCAATGTACCACCTCTAACAATGATGTGGTAAATTGCAATCCAAATTTAGAGGAAACTTAAATCCTTCCACCTGTTAAATGTTATATAAATGAGTCTACTGATATTCTGGACTGCTGAAACTGAAACTTAAGATAGCCATCACATAGATATTGCCTTGTATCAGACTATTCAGATACAAAACTTAGTTGCTTATTGTCAAAGATTGTGGAGACAACAGTAATCAGACAATAAATAACTCAGAATATATGGGAATTTTAGACAGGGTGTGAGTGCTCATTATTTGTATTTAACTCATCTTTTCCATGACCTAGCATAGATTCAGGACAATCTGACAAGTGTACCTTTATAAAGTATATATTAAATAATTCATCACTTTATTGTAGCTTAAACAAAAATGGGTGGGGTTTTGTTTGTTTGTTTGATTTTAAAGGCTACTTGTATGGGCACACTTACTCATAGTTTTGTTATTTCTTCATATGGTACCAGAATTGGTTGGGGTTTGCTTGTTTGTGTTTCTTTTTTTTGTTTGTTTGTTTTGTTTGTTTGTTTGGGAGTGTTTTTGTTTTGCTTTGTTTTTTTACCATCTGGACAGACCATAAAACAAATATGGAATTTAACTTTGTAGGTCCATTTTTTTGAGTACAGTGAGCCAGGGGGCTAATTTTTTTCAAAAAGGATCTGGTAGCACTCTGCAAATACTATCCTGAGACATTCTACAAAGACTGATGTTTGACTTAAGAGCAAACCAACCAACAAACAAACCAACCAAACAAACAAAAAAAACAAACCAAAACAACAACAACAAAAAACAAGACTGATAACAAGGAATTTTGTACAGGTCCTTCTTACAGTGAGCCTGAACTTTGGTGTTCAACTGTTGGAATGCAATTTGTCATGAAATAGAATTGTGGAATCACAGCTTGATTTGGATTAGAAGGGACCTGGAAAAGTCATCTAGTCCAGCCCTTCTGCAATGAGTCAGGACGTCTTCAACTAGATCATGTTGCTCGGAGTCCTGTGTAGCCTCGCCTTTAATGTTTCCAGGCATGGTGTGTCTACCACCTTTCCAGGCAGCCTATTCCTGTGTTTCACAAACCTCATTGTAAAACATTTTGTCCTCATGTCTAGTCTGAATCTTCCATCTTATAGTTTGAAAGGATTACCCCTTGTTCTGTCTCAACAGGCGGTTCTAAAAAGTCTGTCCCCATCTTAGTTATAGGCACCCTTCAAGTACTGAAACGCTGCAATAAAGCCCAGGCTAAACAACCCCAACTATCTCAGCCTTTTCTCGTAGGAGAAGTGTTCCAGCCCTCTGATTTTTTTAATGGCCCTCCTCTGGACCTTCTTCAACAGCTCTATGTCTTTCCTGTAACGAGGGCTCCAGAACTGGACACTGTTCTGGGTGGGGCTTCACCAGAGTGGAGCAGAGGGGCAGAATCACCTCTCTCAACCTGCTGGCCACACTTTGTTTGTTGCAGCCCAGGATATGAATTGCTTTCTGGGCTGTGAAAACACATTGTCAGCTCATGTCCAACTTTTGATTCACCAGTACCCCCAAGTCATTTTCCTACAGACTGCTCTGAATCCTTTCATCCCCCAGCCTCTGTTGATACCAACGGTTGCCCTGACCCAGATGCAGGACCTTGCATTTGGCCTTGTTGGACATCATGTGGTTCACACAGGCCCACTTCTTGAGCTTGTTCAGGTCCCTCTGGATGGCAACGCATCCCTCAGGTGTGCCAACCATGCTAGCCAGCTTCGCGTCACCTACAGAATTGTTGATGATGCACTCGATCCCACTGCTTGTGTCATTTATAAAGATACTAAATATCCTTAAAGATCTGCCAGCTTTATTCTGCTCTCTTGTCCCTGGCGTCAGTTTCACAGGAGGTCCTGTTGACTAATTCCTTGAACATTTGGAAGTTTGCTTTCCTAAAATTCAGGGTCCTGATTTCACTCTTTCCCTGTCCTGTTTCCCTCAGGATCACAGACTCTTCCAGTACATGATCACTGCAGCCTGGATTGCCTCCAATCTTGACTTCTCTAATTAGCCGACTTGCATTGTTATCAATAGATAGCGTATTTTCTTGGTTACAAAAAAAGAGGTGATTCAGAATTTATAAATTGTGAGAAGGATCCACTTGCACAGAGATGGAATGTGGATTATTACAGAGAAGACAGTAGTATAGGAAGAGCAACAGATAAGATATATTAGAAACACCACCATCAGTGTTCTAAATTCTATTTTGCATGATATACATCTGCCTTAAAATTATGGTTACTGTAAGAAATATTCTGTATTTAAACAATCTGTAGAAAAGTTATGACTGGTTATGTGCCTCTTTGTTTTACAGGGATCAGTACTGGGTCCAATCTTGTTCTAACTGTTCATCAATGATCTGGATGAAGAGACTGAGTGTACCCTCAACAAGTTTGCTTGATAATTCTAAACTGGGTGGAAGGGCTGATACACCAGAAGGCTGTGTTGCCATTCAGTGAGACCTGGACAGGCTGGAAGACTGAGCAGAGAAGAACCCAATGAAATTCAACAAGGACAAGTGTAGGGTCCTGCACCTGGGGAGGAATAACCCCAGGCACCAGTGCAGGTTAGGACTTGACCTACTGGAAAGGAGCATTGAAGAGAAGGACCTGGAAGTTGGTGGACAGCAGGTTGACCATGAGTCAACAATGTGGCCTTGTGTCCAAGACTGCAAATGGTATACTGCGGGGCATTAAGAAAAGTGAGACTAGCAGGTCAAGGGGGGTTATCCTCCCCCTCCACTCCGCCTTGTTGAGGCTGCATCTAGAGTACTGTGTTCAGTTCTGGGTTGCCCAGTTTAAGAAAGACAAGGAATTAGTGGAGGGAGACCAGTGGCATGCAAAAAAGATGATTAGGGGTGTGGAGTGTCATTCTTATGAGGAGAGACTCAGACAGCTGGGTTTGTTCACCCTGGAGAAGACAAGGCTGAGAGGGGACCTTAGAAATGCCTATAAATATCCAAGGGGTGAGTGTCAACCTTGGACTTCAGTAGGACCAACTTTGGCCTTTTCAAGATATTGCTAAGGGAAATCACATGGGAAAGGCTGCTTGAAGGTAAAGGGGCCCAATATAGTTGGTTAGCATTCAAGGACTGCTTCTTCCAAGCTCAAGATCAGAGCATGCTGACACGCAGAAAGTCAAGGAAGGGAGCCAGGAGACCTGCTTGGTTAAACAGGCAACTGCTGGGCAAACTCAAATGGAAGAGGAGAATTTATAGATCATAGAAGGAGGGGCTGGCCACTTGGGAAGAATATAAGGCTGTTGTCAGAGGATGTAGGGAGGCAACTAGGAAAGCTAAGGCCTCCTTAGAATTAAAACTTGCAAGAGGGGTCAAGGACAACAAAAAGAGATTCTTCAAATACATGGTAGATAATACTAACACCAGAGGCAATGTAGGCACACTGATGACGAGGTGGGTGCCCTGGTGACAGAAGCAGAGTTACTGAAGGCCTTCTTTGTCTCTATCTACACTGCCTGTCCTGAGGCTGTCCTGAGGAGCCCCATACCACTGAGGCCCCAGAGGGAGTCAGGACAATGGAGGAGTTTGCCTTGGTTGATGAGGACTGAGTTAGGGACCAATTAAGCAATATGGACATTCATAAATCCATGGGTTCAGATGGGATGCACCCATGGGTGCTGAGGTAGTTGACTGAAGTCATTGCTAGGCCACTCTCCATCATCTTTGCTAAGTCGTGGGAAACAGGAGAAGTGCCTGAGGACTGGAAGAAATCAAATGACACTCCAGTTTTCAAAAAGGGCAAGAAGGTGGACCTGGGTAACTATAG
Source organism: Columba livia (assembly GCF_036013475.1). NCBI lineage: Eukaryota > Metazoa > Chordata > Aves > Columbiformes > Columbidae > Columba > Columba livia. Next base: position 62,364,475 of record NC_088642.1, read on the forward strand.
ACCAGTCAGCCTCACCTCCATTCCTGGAAAGGTTGTGGAACGACTTATCCTTGGTACCATATCAAGGCATATCAAGGATAAGAGGGTCATTAGGGGCAGCCAACATGGCTTCACCAAGGGGAAGTCCTGCTTAACCAACTTCATAGCCTTTTATGAGGACATAACCAGGTAGATAGATGATGGCAGAGCAGTGGACGTGGTCTATCTTGATTTCAGTAAAGCATTTGACACACTCTCCCATAGCATTCTCACTGCTAAACTGAGGAAGTGTGGACTGGATAATCGGGTAGTGGGGAGGACTGGGAGCTGGCTGAAGGAAAGAAGTCAGAGAGTTGTAGTCAGTGGGACAGAGTCTAGTTGGAGGCCTGTATCTAGTGGAGTCCCTCAAGGGTCGGTACTGGGACCAGTACTATTCATTATATTCATCAATGACTAGGATGAGGGAATAGAGTACGCTGTCAGCAAGTTTGCTGATGACACCAAACTGGGAAGAGTGGCTGACACACCAGAAGGCTGTGCTCTCATCCAGCGAGATCTGGACAGGCTGGAGAGTTGGGCAGGGAAAAATTAATGAAATTTAACATGGGCAAGTGCAGAGTCTTGCATCTGAGCAGGAACAATCCCACGTTCCAGTATAAGCTGGGCAATGACCTGTTAGAGAGCAGTGTAGGAGAAAGGGACCTGGAAGTCCTGGTGGACAACAGGATGACCATGAGCCAGCACTGTTCCCCTGTGGCCAGGGAGGCCAATGGCATCCTGGGGTGTATTAGAAGGGGGGTGATTAGTAGTTTGAGAGAGGTTCTTCTTCCCCTCTACTCGGCCCTGGTGAGACCACATCTGGAATATTGTGTTCAGTTCTGGGTCCCTCAGTTCAAGGACAGGGAACTGCTTGAGACAGTCTGGTGCAGAGCCATGAAGATTATTTGGGGAGTGGAGCATCTCCCTTATGAGAAAAGGCTGAGGGAGCTGGGTCTCTTTAGCTTAGAGGAAACTGAGGGGTGACCTCATTAATGTTTATAAATATGTAAAGGGTGAGTGTCACGAGGATGGAGCCAGGCTCTTCTTGGTGACAACTAATGATAGGACAAGGGGCAATGGGTACAAACTGGAACATAGGAGGTTCCATTTATATATGAGAAGAAACTTCTTCACAGTGAGGTCAACAGAACACTGGAACAGGCTGCCCAGGGAGGTTGTGGAGTCTCTTTCTCTGAAGACATTCAAAACCCACCTGGACACATTCCTGTGTAACCTCATGTAGTTGTTCCTGCTCTGGCAGGCACTAGAAGTCCCTTCCAATCCCTAATATTCTGTGATTCAGTGATTCAAGAGGATGGGACAAGACTCTTTGCAGTGGTGCCAATGATAGAATGAGAGACAACAGACACAGACTGAAACATAGGAGGTTTCATCCTAAAATGTGGAGAAACTTCTTTACTTTGAATGTAACAGGTCACTGGAACAGGCTGTGCAAAGAAGTTGTGGAGTGTCCTTCTCTGGAGACATTCAAAACCCATCTGGACACATTCCTGTGCGATCTATTCTAGGTGTACCCGCTTTAGCAGGTGGGTTGGACTAGATGATCTCCAGAGGTCCCTTCCAACCCCTAACATTCTGTGATTCTGTAATTGTTTAGTGGTGGACTTTGTAGCATCAGGTTAATGGTTGGACTCAGTGATCTTAAAGGTCTTTTCCACCATTAATGATTCCATGATTCTCTGCTGACATCTACTCCAGATAAACCTTAGAAATCTACATTTCTCTTAGGATTTTGAGGCATTCAGCCTTTAATAATACTGAGGCAGTCAAAGACTGACTCATTTATCTCCCTTAAGATTTACTTGATTATCATTGAGTATCTTAATCCACATAAGGTATATTATTTTTCCCATTACTTCATTATTCAAAGCTGGCAAGTTCCTAATAGAAAACCAGCAGTCTAGTAGATCACTGTAAGAAAAGTAACCAGTTTCTTAATTGTTTGTGGAAACCAAATGCCAAACACACAAAAGGACAGCTGAAATAAATTTGTTTTCTATGGGAAGAATGGTTTGCCTAATTTTTCCAAATTATCCACACCTATATGTATGATTTGTTGAGATATGTCACTTTAAAACAACAAAGCTTAAGCAAGGCTTGTCACAGAGTGACATAATTTTTGGCGGTATGGAGAAGTTTTAATGACCTATTGATCCTGATTTGGTTAGACTGGATTTTCTGAAAAGGCTTTGCAAATAATATCTTGACGTCACGTTCTTAAATCCATATCATTAGATATCTAAATAACTTTTGCAGGATTTTTGATTTGTAGGGTCTTTTTCTTTTCAAATAAAGATATTTTAAAACATATACATGTTAGATGATTCTTCCCTTCCTTCGCCTGTACTTTATGCTCAAATAAAAGTGGTGAAAAAAGGGAGAGGTCAGCATATAAGCCATCATCACAAGGTAAAATTTTCATGGGATCAAGGGTAAAACTGCTAGGGAGTACTTTTTAAATCTGTGTTAAATGTTACTTACTGTCTTTAAGTTGTCTTTTAAATGCAGATTATTTTATTGAGTAGTACAAGTTTTCTTTATGGAACAGAGCACTGAGGTTCACAAATCCACTTCACCCTCCTTTCCCATACAGCTGCTCACATACTAAATTGATTTTTCAACAATTGTTGTAATCGTGTGTTTTAAAAATATGACCATAATCAAAGAGCAGTAAAAGTATATTATATAAAGGAAGATGTGATGATTTGCCTCTTCATATGTGAAATAATGAGCTGTAGAAGTTGTTAAAGTTTTATCATTTACAATATTTAAAACTGATATATGTAAAATTGCAGAGTAAGTGGAGTATGTACTATTCCATCTCCAACAAACAGATGGACTGGGTGATCAAAACGATCTTCTATTTAATTGCAAACTTTTTTTTTAATGACTTGCTGTTTTGGTTATTGTCACATCTGTTAACAGCTGACTCAGAGCTGTTACAAATCCTTAACACCTATTTAGCCAAATGGTAGATCTTAATATAATATTTGTTTTTCAATTCCAGTATAATATAGTAGATATTTTTTTCTTTCATCCCTTTCTTCCTCTACTGGTTTCCCTACCCTGTGTTCTACTTCAAGGAAAAGCAACAGAACTGTCATTTTCAGTTATATATATATAAATTTGTTTGAACTTAGACACTTTCTTTTCCAACGTGCACAGTTTCAATGAACATTACAGTTTTAACTATAGGTTTATATAACTTATTCTCCATAAATAATCTCAATAGTTACCATGATCAAACTTTTAATAGCTTTTGAACTAATAAGGTATTTAGCTTAAAAACATTTTACATTCGTTCAGTTTCAAGTGTATCGCACAGAATGAGGGACTATAGAATGTATTCCTGAAGGTGACTCAGGGACTTCTTTAAAAATATGGAGGTATCCTGAGAATAGAAAATACTTATGTTGTATTAGCCTATTTGTCACTTACCCCACCTTTTTACTATCAAGAAGGTATCATTTACTCTTGCCTCTTAGACACTTGAGGGTTTATAGAAACTCAGATCTGTGAGCCTTTACTCCAGTCAGACTTCCTTTCATAAGGAATGCAAGATTTGATTTGAGTTTAGAAAGTGTAAAACTTTAACAGAGAAAAACTTCCGCATATTACTTTATTTTAAAGTACATGTTTTTAAAAAGGTTATATCTGTATGAAAGAAAAAATTATTTCCCTTAAACCCTACTTGAGTGTTTTAATTTATGAACACTGAATTTCAGTAAAAGTTAAAAAGTAAATTGAGCCTATATGTAGTATCCAGTATTTGAGTACTCTGGATTTTTCTTTAACTGGATGTTATTAGATTCCTTAGAAGCAGCTTACTTTGTGTATAGTAGCAGCAAAGACAAGAAAGCTATAAAGGTATCCTATATGAGAATCAGAAATATCACCTGTAAAGCTGAGATTCTTCATTTCCTTTCTTGGAACAGGAAGTTTATTTAAAAATGGAATAACTTCTGCAGAGTGAAAAATGACTTGCTGAAGCATGAAATAATGTCTGGTATTTGAGAGTGTTCTGAAAGGAAGGAAATGTACTAGTAAGTGGTGATGCAAGATTAGTAACTATGGATAGACAGATATTTTTGTAATCCAGATTTAAAACACACAGCCTTTTGATGGGTATTGGAAGCACAGTTCATTTTATTATGGGATTCTTCCTTGAAAATTGATTAACAATTTCCCCTCCAGTATTCAGAAACACCCTTTAGTATTCGATTAAGAAAAAGGTATCTTAAAACTCTAGATTAGCTTAAAAATCTGCAGAGTTTCTGGTGGAGCCAAGCACAAGGCAATACTATAGTGACAAGAATATCGGGATCTTCTGTAATGTACACACAAAGTCTTTATTATGTTTTAGATGGCTTTTAGATATTTTATTAAGTTCTGAATGTCTTGAAATATTAACATATCTCCTTCTTATTGCTAGGACATTTAAAAAAAAGAAGCAGATTACTGAAAAGCCTAGCTGTTTTTCCACTTTATTTTATTTTATTTTATTTTTTTTTAATTCAAAACTCTACCATTTTGCAGAAACTTCATTTAACTCCTTCTTAATTCAACTAAATACAAAGTACTGTAGAGTCCTACCTTTTGCACTGCCTTTACAGTCATTTCTGTGTTCTATTATGAAAACTAAAAAGCATCAAAAGTTTCAAACACTTTCTCACAGCAATACTTACAGTCTGTAAATTATAGACATGAAATTCTCACGAGTATTTTAATAACACTTTGATAATTCTATTTCATCCTAGGCTTTAGTTTTCAAGGTTGTGCAGAAACAGCAAATGACCCAAGAAATGAGAATTTAGGTCAATCAAGTTTATACTTGGCAGATCTCTAAGAAACAGTGTGTGCCAAAAATTACCAAATAAAATAGAGGAAAGAATTATATTAAATTCAAGCAAATATAACTGAGGAATTAATGGATTCAACATGCTCTTCCAACACATTATGTAGCTTGAAAATTTCCCAAGCTATTTCCAAGTCTACGTCTTATGGTTTTAAATTAACTGGGAAACTCATGAGACTTGTGACAGTTAAGCTACTTTTACGTAAGGAAAATAAGCTTTTGCATAATGTGCTTTGGGTTTGTTTGTTTTTAATGTTTTGTCTTTTTTTTTTTTTTTGCGTGTGTGTGTGTGTGTTTTTGTGTGACTCTCTGTGTGTTTTGTTTTGGTTTTGTTCTTGTTGTTTGTCTTAAACAGACAAAACTTTGAAACTAGGTTAAAAAAAATAGATTAAGTTGTTTCAGTGGAATGTTTTGGACAGCTTTGATATTGTGGAGCAAGTTTCTAATTTTGAAATGTTAAAACTGCATTTTTAAAGATCTTACATGCAGCACTTGAGAGGCTTCATGCATTAGAAGGTGAACTGCAAAGACAGAGGTGACCAGAAAAGAAAGTAGTTAGTTGATATTAAATCTTAGTCAAAGTCCATCCAAAGCTAATTGATCTTGTCAAAAGCTTCTGGAGAATCCACAGTATTTTTACGCTCAGGACATTTAGGGAAGGTAGAAAGAAGCCTGGGTTACAATAAATTTACATAATCAGGAGTACTCCACTAACACTCATTAAACCTTTCCTGTATCTGCTTTGCCCCTTTTCTGGGCAGTACTCGAAAGTAAAATTTCACAGGTATTAGAGGGGTACATTTGTTCAACACTATCCTAGTCATCTGAGAGGTGACAACCTTATTCCTAAAATGAACTGAAACACCATCCAAGACTTCTAAGTCCCATTGTATTCTGGAGCCCATAGCATTGCAACAGAGTACCTAACACATGTAAACAATCAAACGTCACTCAGATGTCACACAGTTCTCCAGTACATTTTTAGACAGCTAGAAAAGGAAATCTTTGTGTCTCCCTTTTGTCTAACACATCTGGTGGTTAAAGTACATTAGGCATAGGCTTCTGTGACCATCTGAGTGCCTTAACCAGATAAAATAATGCTCACTCCTATATATATATATATATATGTATTATGCCTTAGAGAATTTCAGAATTTTTTACAAGCAATAGCACAATTTCCAAGAAAAAGTTGGAGCATGTCTCTGATCAGCTTGATCAGAAACAATGATTTATTAAAACATTCCACATGCTCACTGTGGGAGGTCCCCTCTCTGGGCTTCTGACCAGCTTAGCTGATTTTACACACCATCTGATGGTTGCCAGTGTGACATACGAATCTCTTGACTTTGTGTTCAATAGCACCAACTGGAAAAGCATGAAATATTTTTCACCCTTTTCAACTTCAACATTTCTATTGATGTTGACTCACTGCATGTACAAGTATCAATTTTTACATGAGTAACTATTATTTATAGAAATGTGCAATAATCTTAAAAAATATAGAAATGTTATATTGTCTGTGTTGCCTATTGCAGTAAAGATTTCATCCAGACATCTTGGGGGTTTTGGCTGAAAAAAAGGTATAGATACATATTTTCAGGATGATGTCAAGTGGACAGAGCACTGATAAAGCTAAGCTACAAATTAGCTTCTTACATGGTGTTTTATCCACCAGACTGTTTTAAGTGGCTCACTCCTCTGTATCAGATATGGAGTGGCCATTGATCAATGCACTCATACAATTATAAGAGGCATTTAATTATATATGAGGCACTTCGACAACTCAAATTTGGTCAGTTTGGAGCTTACGTCTTTTATGCATTGCTCCTATACAGTGACACAAAAAGCATACCTTCCCAGCTGTTGAACCTTAACACCGTACTTTAAATATTGATATATATATTTAATATCTATCTATCTATACATTTATTTTTAAAGAGGGAGTTCTGTGTTTCTAGTGCTAATGAAGCCACCAGTGCCTGCCCCGGACATGTCATAGGGTGTCCATCTTGAGCTCCACTACAGCCCTGCCCTGCTCAGTCATGGACCACACTGGCTTTGGTCTGTCACAGTCCCCAGGGAGGTGCCTCATGACCTGAGCTGGGGCTTTCCCTGTCTGACCCCCAGTCTGGTCTACTCCCTGGCTTGGGACAATGGGATGGCCCCTGGCTGGCCAGGTTCTGCCCCGCCACCATCTCTCCTGGGGACCCTCCTCCATTCCCAGGCCCTAGTACCTTAACAGATTTTTAGGTTTATACCTTAAATTGTCATTTAAGTTCTAGAACTGTGTGGTTTTGTTTGTTTGTTTGTTTGTTTGTTTTGTTTTGTGTTTTGTTGTTGTTGTTGTTGCTTTTTTCCCATTTGTTTTCTGTAACATCTTCAATGAAAATTCCTTCCCTGATCTTCAACGCTATGCCCATACTGACAAATGATCTGTAAAGACAACTTTTCTTCACAAAATATTTTAAACGCAAACCACGTGAACAAGGCACACTCGCTCAAGCTGAATAGTGTGTACAGTGCTTACATAAGAGTGGTATAACAACAGCTGGATAAACAGCAAATATTTTACTTACAGATTCAATCTATTAGTCAGCAAAATATCACGTTATTAGAAACAGCAGGATCTTTGACTCCAAAATAGATTGGAAGCTCATATGAAAAGAAAACTATATGTTTTTCTGTTCTCAAAAAGCACAAGAAGCAATGGGTAAGAACACAAACTGAAGCACCAAAATGTTAAGTTTCTTGTGTGTCAGAGCTAGAAAAAATGAGATTTTTGTCATTGGTATTTGCATTAATCCCAAATAGGTTTCAGTGTGTTGATGTGGAAGTAGGTAGAGGGAAAGACACTAAAGTAGGAATGCCTAGTAGTAACTTTAAAAAATAAAATCACATATGTATTAGGAAACAACCACACTTTGCATAGATTAGCAAGAGAGGGGAGGGACAAAAAATAACATGTTTTTAAGTCATTAAAAACTTGTTGGAAAATCAAGGGCTCTGCTGGCATTTGCAAGTGAAAATAGTAAGATAGTGAATGCATTTCATTCTGATGTAAATTATAGAACAGAAAAAAACAAACAAACAAACAATTTATCTCCTCCACCCCCCACTCCAAAACAAGGAGAAATAAGCATAGTAAAAGGAAGATATTGAAAGAGCAGCAATATTCCTGAAATTTGAAAGCATATCAATTATCTGTGTCCCACTTCAACATCAGTTAACAGTACTTAAGACCAAAACCTCAGATGATGTCAACTGTTTCAATAAATTGATTTCAGTTGTGCTGGGTGAGTTAACAAGGACAGAGTATCTGCTCTTCTAGTTCTGTCTGAGCATTTTCTTGTTCTAGTAGTCTGTTTTTCTCACAATTAAATAGAGTTAACACAGAATTTAGGATTCAGTATATTCATACCCCTACTTTGTTTCCTGGAATTTGTTTCCTGCTCCAGTGCTGCAGACTTTTACTTAAGAATAATTTTGTAAGACAAAATGTTCACTCACAAGGCAGAAGGAACTTTAACCACATCCAAATACAATATTCATTCATTGTGTTCATGGCTCCTTTTTTATTCGCATACACAGGCACATACACATACCTAAACAATCACTGTTTGACATATAAACCCAAAATCTCTAATTCAGGTACAGATTTTAAAGTAAGTTGAAAAAGTTCTGTGAAACTCAGGAACTTAACACTGTCCAGTTTGACCAGACACTTTTGGTTCCTCAGTTATATGACTAAGAAATCCCCAGGCTCTTTATGTTTTCAAATTTAACAGTCCCTGATGATACTAAGATGGGCTTCTCTGACGTATAAAATGTAAAGGAATGTTGCAAGACTGGGAGAAGAGAGTGTGAAGAAATGTTTTGAACTCAACCTAATTTTGAAATCATTGATTGTAATACGGCAAAGAGTTACTTGGGAATCTAGGTAGCTGTGATTTTCAGTAAAAAGTGTAGTTGTCAAATATTACAAATAAAAACATTTATAAGAAATTTCTATAATCAGAACTAATCTATTCCTGAATTAGTGAATAAATATTATTTTTGTTTTAAATCAACATATTCCTTGACAAAGGGCTCTGAATTCCAATTATGTTTCATAATCTGAGTAACTAAAAGACTACTGACAAGTCTGCTTATATAAATTCCCAGCAGCCTCGTATGTTTTCATTATTGGTAGTGATGAAAGTAGGGGAAGCAAGATTTTTTTTACCCAGCAAATACATGTAGACAAAGTTAATATCAAATTAGTTTCAGAGAAAATAGTTTTTATAAGGTTTATTTGTTATGGCTTAATTGTTCTTGACAATGCAAAATCACTCTATAAAGAATTCAAAGAAAAATATTTTAGGGAAAGAAATACAGATTCAAGAAACCACGATTTGTATCTAAACACCACTGCAGGGTGATTTTATTTATTGCATTGGTACAAGATGTGAATTTTTGTTTGAATTAATTTTAGCAACTGAGGGAAAATTCAGAAAGGAAATACAAAATAGCCTGATGAATAAAAGGTTACAAACTATGTGGAGTCATTAGGAGAAAAAACATGACTTCAAAGTGTTTTGAAGATATTTTTATGCAAGTGGATTTTTACACATGAATGCCTTTTTTTTGGGCTGTTATAAATTCTTTTAGTGTAAAAAATCAAGCAAAATCAAACAGAATATGTCTGTAAGGAATTGGACCTGAACACCCTATGCTCTGCCTCGTTTTTATCTGTTGCAAATATGATATGTCCTGAGTGTATTTGTACTTAATGTTAACTACATTTCACCAGGTTTTGGTATGCAAGTTTTTTTAAGCTGTTTCAAAACAATTTTTTATACTAAAATTTCCTTTGTATTTCTTGTAAATTTTCAGCAGAGCTATTTAAGGATTTGACATAAAATAGTAAGTGCTTTTTTCCTACTTGTTCTGAAACTTTATATATTAGCAATAGAAATAGCAAATCCAGAAAATGGTCAGATTTTCTTTTAACAGCAACAGCATGTAGTTTCAGTCCTTATCCTTACATAATCACTTGTGAAATGGAGTTTATGGAAATCTGGTTTGTTACATGCAAACTGTTTTTTTGCCTACCTCCATACAAAACTAGCCTCCCATTCCATTCATATCTACCTTCTAGCAGACCTGTTCTCTATTAGTGAAAAAATCAACATAATACAATGGACCCTAACATCACTGTCCAGGGAAAACTGAATTACTCTGTTATATTTAGAGAGATTTTCTATCAATCTCAGTGAGAAGATTGTCAGATAACACCACTTTAACTACAAACTGACTTCACATGCTAGCTAAATAAACCAGATAATCCATAGTTTAGAATACATTTATGCCAGATTTACAGTTATTTTTTAAAGACTATTCAGTTAAGTTTTCAAATCCTGTAGGCACAAAGGAAAATAGGACAGTTAATCATAATTCTGTTCTTGAAGCAAAGATTGCAGTCCATGATGACAACATGATGAAGAGGCACATTATATCTTTAATAAAATGTCTATGTTCTTAAGTGACAGACACATTTCTACAAAATGTCACTATCATCTTAACGTTTTGATGAATTGCATCTAAGGCAGAGTACTACATGAGGTTGTATTTAAAATTTATCTTAGCATTCCATAGCATTATTCTTAAGTAACTATGTCCACCATTTAGTATGTGCAAAAATAACTCATTAGTGTTCAGGATCAAAATTATCAGGTGATAAAGAAGGACCAGACTTTTATAAGTATACATTTGCCTCAAAGAACCCCACACTGAATACATTATGCCATTGACTGGATCTATTAATGATGGAAGGTGCTGCCTTCTTTCAGCAAGAATCAGAATTACCCAGGATTACAGTTCATCACTTATCCTCAGATGCTTACAGTTACAAAAAACAGTTGCAAATGACACATTAAACTACTGAAAATGTGATGATAAAGCCGGTTGATCATTAACAACCTGCATTTTGTCTTTGAGCATTACTGGACTGCATAAGTTTTCATTAATTTTCTGCCATTTATTCATTGCATAACAATGCCAGAGATGAACATTTTATCTATTATTCAAATAAATCTATAAATGAAGAGATACCCTTGAAGTTTTGTTCGAAACATAAAGTACTAATCCATACTCATTTCACAAATTTTGAACCACATCCGTAAAAAAGGCCAGATTTCAAAAGCAAACTGATTCTTTGTGTCTTAGTAGTGGTGGAAGACATGTGAATTGAAACCAAATTCTTTGGGTTCCTTTTTTTATTTGTGTCTCAGGTAGATTTGATACTAGATTTGCAAAACAAGGGAGATATCTTCAGTCCTTTGGGTATTAAATAAGAAAACAAACTATTTTATAACTTTTTCAAATATATTTTTCTTGGTTAGTTTGGTTTCATTTTTTCCAGAGGCATGAGTAAGATCTCATTAGTGACGAGATTTGATCTTAATCTTACTACCAAGTCTGAAAGCTACCGCATCAGCTTCAGAGTTTTGTTGCAAGGCATTGAATTGATGTTTGTAAAAGAAACTACTACCATGGCTCCCGTTGTCATACAGACAGAACACAAGGAATAAATGACAAAGGTTGTACATTTAAAAGGGTGGAGCAATTTGCCTCATTGGGCATGTTTTCTGGAGAAATAAACTGATTCATAGCCCTTCGGAGAACTATGGAAATATATTCACTTACTTCAGGATGTTATGGATTTTTTTGATCAACAAATTGAACTATTTCTAGTCTACTTGTTGCACTAAGTAGCTTAGCAATCATTTTTTTCAGGATGAAGCTTATGAAATCTGAGGAGTGTAAGATGGCTTAGCTACTACTTACACATTTTGCTACTTTACAGACTATTAGAGGGTGGTACAGTCTGTTAGATGACATCTGTACTGTACTGCAGTACAGCTGAGGTTAGCGTTCATGGGGCAAAAGGTTCTTCTGAACCTAAATGGTACAATAAATCACATAGGAATAGACATAGTAAAATAGATCTGCAGTTTATTGATCCTATTATCTTGTCTCAGTGGCCTGCAATAGTGATTTCAGAGGAGAGGCAGCAAGATACACCATTTATTTCTCAGAAGGATAGGTTATAAAAGCTGTCTTTTACTCTGTCTTCCCAAAAGCATCCTCCCTGGTATTTTGAGAGACTGAATAAAGTGTCTGGCATATGTTCAAGATCTGCAAAATCTCATTGGACTTTGTTCATACTTTGCAATTCAGGTGTAATTAAGCTGTTTTCAGTCAAATGGTGACACGGAGCTGAGGTCTTCACAGTTGCCAACACCTGATTATTTTATTTCATGTATTTTCTTGTGTTTTATTGTGGTTTATTGCATTTTTTTTCCCTATTAATAGAATTTTGGAACAGTTAAGAGAAGATATTACAGTTGAAGGGGGAGGTCAAGAATCAAAATTCTGCTTTTAGATTCCCTGAAGATTTCTTACACAACTTTAGGCAAACCACTGTCTCAGTGTTTTCCTGAAACAAATTGAGTCTGAAATAAATTAAAGTTTAGGTAAGTCAAATTCCCATATGACTTAGCTTTTTAACAAACATAAATCTTCTGGAGGTATGAATATTAACCATGGAAAATATTGTTTTCATTACGCAGCCCATACAACCACAAGAAGAATCATAGAATCACAGAATAGCTAGGTTTGCAAGGAACCTCTGGAGATCATCTAATATGGACTCTTTTCCGCAACCTGCTAAAAACAGGCTTTCTATGTTTGTTTCAATTTGAAAATCCTTAGTACTGATGGAGGTGGGGGACCCAGAAACAGAGTTTGGCTTCCAAACCCCAGACAACATTTGAAAGGCTTAAAGCAGCTAGGGAGTGGAAGAGAATTTAATAAAATTAATCTGAAAGCCACTGCGATATTTCAAGTTTACCTGCCATTCTCACTTTTTACACTGTCATTTCTTAGGGTAAAACTTCACCTTGAGTTTTTCTATTCCATAACATAATACAATTTTCTGACAAGAGACAGGGAATAATTTGGCTGGAAATTGTGCAAGGAAGACTCTTGAAAAAATAGTTAGAGCAAAACAGTTTTACAGAATTTGCTTCATTTTTTTCCTTAGGTATCATATGCTGTTTCTGTCTCCATTGTAACTTTATTGGTAAATTAGAAAGAAATAAACAAAGGCTAGCCAATGCTTTTGTCGGATTTATTCCCTTCTATGGTCTAAATTTGTTGCAAGACTGATAATCCTACAATTGCTCCTTTTGCTTCATTCAGAGTATTTAAGGCAATAACTAGAATTGTGAGGAACGGCTGCTCCAACATTTCATTCTGACATGAACAAATCCTATGGGTTAATGGTATCTGGTGGTAGCAACATGCTTTGCAGTCTTTTCTATCACTTTCCATTAAAAAGGCGCCTTTTTCCACACATGTGACTGTCAGTATGTTGTCCAAACCTCTTAGTTTTATTTCTGTACAGATCTCAGCTGACTGCTTTTCAACACTTTGAGAGTTGGTTCCTGATTTCAGCTATTGCCAGTTTTCCTCATCTCCCATGCCACATGCTACTGTCACTGGGTGAGATGCAGTGGTTTCGACTGAAGTTAGAAAATTAATAATTTATCACCACACAGTGCAATATATTTATGATAAAGTTTGGCTTTTTTGTTTATTTGTTTGTTTGTTAAGATTTATGAATCTCTAATGTTTTCTACCAAGCAGATGACAGAACTGTGAGTCACAAATGTAGGAGAATAACTCAGGCACCTGGTTTCAACAATGGCCACTGTGCCAATGATTTATTCTTTCCTGACGGTCACAGTACAACAATATTTATCCACTTCCAATTCCACTTTAGGCAAGATGGTATGCAGTTCCTTTGAACTCGCCTATTGACAGACATCAAATTTACTCATCAGAATTATTTGTTACACCATCAGGTCTTCCTTAAGGTGACCTAATGAGTTATGTTTAGATGGATTGAGATAACTTTTTATTTCACCAGAACAGTTTTTTTGTTTTGTTTTGTTTTAACATAAAAAAAAAAAAAATTAGAAAGAAGAGAGTATTTTTGCTTAACTTGTTTTCCTGCTTTCCTGCTCTTGTTTTTTTCTGAGTGACGGATTTAAATTTTGGTGTACCCTGATGTGTTGGAGAAATGATATGGTGGCACATCCATACCTTAACAGAAGGAATAGGAAGGCAGAAGTTGAACCATTTACTATACAAGTTAATAGTAATTTCTTCAGAGGGATGAGTAAATAATGAAATCTACAGTGTTTTGTAGACAACAAGTTGACTATAAACATATCCAATGTTTATACCTGAAATCAGGCTCAGGACTCATGCTGAGCACTGACATCAAGACAAGTACATTTCTTAAAAAGCTCAACTCTTTCAAGCTGCTTTCAACAGACATAATCAGAGTGGCTAACTGGATCATACATCAATTTCTGTGACAACATTCTGTTTCTCTCAGAGTTTTCATATCTAGTAAAAAAGAAGAAGAAGAATAAGCTAATATGTTCCCTCTTCCTAATCATATATTACTTATAAAGGACATGGACAAGCTTTTCTTTAATGTGTTAACTTTGAAACATAGGAGTATTCCTTGGCAAACTACAAAGAGATAGAAAAATGTATGTAAAGCCTGCCTGTTGGAAGTTAATACCAAAGCTCTGACTGCCTTCAAAAGTGCAGTATATAGTCAGGTGTTGTGTAGAGCTTCTGTGCATATGTGTATGTGATAAAGTAAGCGGCAGTACAGGAGCCACTGCTAAGGAACTCCAGTTAGAAGTAACATATGTCAAATCACGCTAGGTGGGTGCAGAAGACAAAGAACAAAACTACCAGTCTTTGATTTGGAGCTTTGTCTTTTCTTTTGTTCCCTCTTTCCAGAAAAATGCACTTGAATAACCAATGTTAGACAAAGCACAATTAAAAACCTGAAAATCCAGTGGTTTAGAAGGTAATTCAGGTAACATTTACATGTTACAGTAATTTTTTTCCAAACAAAATCCTTGAAAACACTTTAGGGGTAGTAATGAGATTTTGGAGACTCTATGGCTGTTTCAGATGTAACTATTCAGGACACTTTAACTCTTAGGCAATAATTTCTGGAAATGAGGGAATGTCCATCTCATGTACTGTAATTTCTCAAAATAGTAATCCACAGATAACATTCCTGTTGTAACAAGAAAACTACTGAGAGGATGTTATCACAAAAGTCTGTGCAATGAACTTGAGTCTGAATTCAGCTACTGCTTCTGGTTCCATGGGAAATGGTGATGGCAGGGCACTGCTTTGCACTGCTTTAATCGTCTCATGGTAGGCTGCTCAGAAGTGGTTTTGATGGGACGAAGGAGAAAGCTTTTTACAGACTCTCAAGATGCAGGAAGTCTGTGATGTAGCTACTGTCCAGAGAAACATGTCAAAGAGGAGTGCAAATGCTATCCAGGGGAATGCATGATAAAGTACTCCTTGAGGGAGCTTCTTAATATAACCCAAGTCTTCCTAAACATACCCATTTCAAATCATTAGCTCTAGAACCTAACTCTGATCAAACTTTCTGCAAATGAAGAGACCTCTTTCTTGCCTCTTGCAGGCAACACGACGTTAACACTCAGACAGTGATACCACTACAGTAATTTTGAAAGGACTTAAGGAGGAATAAAAAGGCGAAATTGTGTAACAAATTATTTATTGAACTGCCACTGTTTAAGCAAGTTGTCCCTTGGTTATACAAAATATATATATTGATATGTAGCAACAAATACTCTAGCAGCTTAATAATCATAACAACAATATACAAATATAAAATGCTTTGCTCCTTGCAGCAAACAAGATAACATTTCACAATCTCACAGGAATTCCAAAGTATGCTATTTATGTATTTACCTGGCAGTATGGCAGTGAGTTGAAAGGAAAATAAAATTGTGCTAATTTTTGGTTGAAGTATGTTATGTAATTTAGATGATCCTGCAGTATACTTATACCTGGGGAAAACTATTTTTCAGTGCAAACCACCAACCTAATCACTTTTATGAATGATAGATAGGAGATGTATGGGAAGTTTAACCATTTAAAGATTGTGTCTGTCGTATACTAAATATGGAAATTTGCAATCACTTAGGTTTCTTGTGTTCAACATCAACAGCAGTAGAATATGTGGCTGTCTTCTACAGTATAGCTATTCTATATTCTTAAAATACAAGAGGAGAAAAGGTAAGTAGAGCAATCAACAGTTCAATCGGTTTCAGAGATATTTCTTGGCTTAGTTTTCTTTTGCTTTAAATTCTAAATGAAAAGGAATCAGCAGGAATGTTAAGAAAGGCTCTGGAGAATAATAATAATAAAACCTTTAAGATATATTTAAAATTATATTTTTTTACCATTCATTTTCAGTGCTTTGGTTTCTTCGGTGAGAAAGACATAGTTCACCAGGAGTAGAGGCACACTACCAGTGAGGAGAAGAATGAATTAGATTACTGTTTCATATTTTGTCCAGAACATTATTATATATGATTCTACAGTTCCAAAATAATTTCCACAAATACTAGCTTGAGAAACTTCCATAAGAAGAAGTAAAACGAAATTTCTCTTGGAATTCTATGACTCCAGAAACTAGATGTTATAACAAAAACCTAAAATACACCATTATAATAGTATTAAATTAGATTCATTCTTTGAAAAAACAATCATGTTTTCTTGAAAACTTTATCCAGATTATTTCATCCTGGGGCAGGAAGTGGAAGTGCCAAAAATATTTATTAGATTTGCCTTAAAGGGAAATCTTAATGCTGTAAGAACACTGACATCTCACACAGTTTCTTTTAGTAAATTCTGGTTTAAAGCAGATACTGACTTCATAAAATTGCATTTCTTTTAAATTTTGTTGTGGTTTTTGTTTGATTGATTGATTTTTATTTCAAGAGTACATTCTGAGCAGGACTTCATGATCTAGAATAAAACAGGTAGATTTCTTCCCATCAGCTTCACTTTGACCATTTTGAAAACACTTTATGGAGAACAATAGCAATTACAAGATTTTTTCTTTTTTTTCTTTTTTTTTTTTTTTTTAATGGATTTTGTGGTTTAAAATCAGAGGTCTCTTTTTACTTCACCCAGAGAGTTTAGAGTCACAAACACACCCTGCACACTTTTGGAAACAACAAATGTGTAGAAATGTGCATAAACAACATAATTTCCTGTTTTACGTGCAAAAATATAATCCATTAACATCATCCACAATAAAACACATTAGAGAAGAGTAAACAACAAACAAATGTCTCTGAAAAAGCTTCATAACATAGGCCTTTCACAAACGTAAATGCTGGTGACAGCAAAATGGTCATTGGTGTACTTGCTTTTTAATTTTGGTGTATTTCCACACAAAATGTAGTTTCAAATGTCACCCTTTACAAAGTCTGGATATCCTAAAGTCACGAGACAGATATGAGTAGAGGAACGTAAATGACAGAGTAACACCCCAAAATGATGCTTTCTGATGTCTGACAGATGACCAGGAATGAGAGGCAGCTTAGGTTTCCTGGAGCAGCTTTATAGTACTTCAGATCACTAAAGCATTCTGAGAATAGGACACCTCAATAGCATTGGATTTTTTCTTCATCTTTATAAGGTGTTAATTCAATCTTCTGCTTGTATAGGATGGCTAATTGAAAGCAGAGGAGGAATGAGACAAGAAACCAATATTACACCATGTTTAAGAAAGGATCTATGGGTGATCCCTTAATCTACACAGCTATGAAATTAAATTCTGTAATGGATAAAACTGTTGGAAATGCTAGTCACTCAAGAGATGAGGGACAGATACAGAACAATAATTTGATTAAGAAGAGCAAGCATGGATTTACAAAAAGAAGAGATAATACCTATGAATTTTCGAAGAACAAAGGTAGAATCACTTACAAAAAATGCTTAAGTATTTTTCATTTGTAATTTTATACAGTTCCTCACACAATATAGCTTGGTATTTCCTACTGTATATACTGTGCATACATTCTGTGTACACTCCTAACATAATAACTTGGATTTTTAATGTATATATTCTGTTTCGAGGGGGAAGACTATTTAACAGTGATTTCCCCTTCAGGAACCGCACTTCTGATTTAAAGGAAGCTCTCTCCTTCAGTAAGAGTGAAAATAACAGAACATTCTAAAGGCTTATGGCATTTAAGAACCGCTTTTTTCCTAGTTTAAATCTCAGCAAAAGACAGGACATACCAATGAAATATTATTAATTAGGTGTTCCTTCAAAACATAAAATAATTAAAATACAGTGCATCACACGAAATTGTTTTGTTTATTTTTCTGTAGATGTATTCAGGAGTACCATCCTTTTGCTGTCATACCTTTTTGCTTAAACTCTGTGTAGCTGGACTGTATGTTTGGAAGACAATTGCCTCAGATTATGAAACTGGCATTTCGGTGACCATAAAGTGAAGAATATATTAAAAAAAAAAAAAAAAAAAGCTTTGAATATACTACCCCAAGATACCTTCTTCTAATAATAGAATTTTATGTACCCTTCCTATAATCTATTGTGTCACAAGGAAGAATAATCTTGGTGCTTTTAAGTCTGTAAGTACTCTTTCTGTACACAATCTTTCCCATACACATTCTCTACAAGCCCTGTTCTCACATCTTTGAAGGCAAGGTACAGATGAGGTCAATCACTGCTTTGTTGGCAGAAGGTGTTTTACCTCCAAGAAAAGGGAACAATATACCAATTTAAATTAAGATTTTTCATGAATTTTTTTTTTTTTTTGTTAAATGGTTGGTTAAATTAGTTACTTAGCAGAATGGAGAGAAGGCAGACAACTAGAATATTAAGCATTAAAAGAATGGAAAATAAAATGCAGTGCTGGAGACGTTTACTGCTATTCCTAACAATTACTGAACATCAAAAGTATTTAAAAAAATCCTAGAGCAACTAGAGAAAGGAAATAAGTAAGAAAAAAAAAAAAAAGTCTGGTGCTAAGAAAAGTATCACCATGAATAAAATCTTACAGGATTTTTTTTTTTCCTTTTTTCTCAAGCAAGAGTCTATTTGTAGAATTTACTTTCCTGTTATATGCATGCAGATGCCACAGCAGTGTAAATGAAGCTCTGCACTGAAGATGCTTTAAAACAAGATTGAAATAGTTCTTTTGGTGCTATCTTTAGAATCAGACACCATTACCTTGAAAAAGCACAGGGTAAATGTAATGTTAGTAAGCTGCTATTTGAAAAGACCGAAGAGAGCCTTATCACCGTTAGATATATACATATATATGAATAGATACATACATATATATGAATACAGGCAAGTTTATGTATATTTAGTGTGAGTACACATATACAAGTGTTTGGTTACACACATAAAGTTTAGTACTTTTCTTTCCACCCAAGCTCTAAAGCTCTCTTATTTTTATTCCTCTCTGATTTGGGGTGACCTCTGAAGAAATGCAGAACATCTACTAAAACAACATGTGAAGCCTGGCAACAGAATGCCTCACATTAAATGGCTCCAAGTTTCTGTTGCCTTATGTGTCATCTGTTTCCAACATTGAAAAGATTGGATCATCTTTCCATTTCCTAACCACTACCTGAGTGTTTCTCAAAGAGAAGTCTCCTGTCTCACTTTTTGCTCCCTATAGAGAAGTCTCATCCCAGAGTCTCAGTTTCTTCTTTGCCACCCCTTTGTTCTGTAGGGAATTATAAAATCACATGATTAAAGAATCAGAGAATGGTTGAGGTTGGAAGGGACCTCTAGAGATCACCTATTCCAACCCACCTGCTAAAGCAGGTTCACCTAGAGTAGGTTGCACAGGAATTCCTCTAGGCAGATTTTGAGTGTCTCCAGAGAATGACACTCTACAACCTCTCTGGGTAGCCTGTTCCAGTGCTCTGTTACATTCAAAGTAAAGTTTCTCCTCATTTTCAGACAGAAGCTCCTTTGCTTCAGTCTGTGCCTGTTGCCTCTCATTCTGTCATTGGGCACCACTGAAAGGAATCTGTTCCCATCCTCTTGACACCCACCCTTGAGATACTTATAAGCATTGCTAAGGTCTCCTCTCAGTCTTCCCTTCTCCAGGCTGAGCAGACCCAGCTTTCACAGTCTCTCCTCATAAGAAAGATGCTTCACACCCCTAATCACCCTCGTAGCTCACACTGGACTCCCTCCAGCATTTCTTTGTCCTTCTTAAAATGGGGACCCCAGAACTGGACAGAGTACTCCAGATGGAGCATCACCAGGGCAGAGTGGGGAGGGAGGATAACCTCCTTAGACCTGCTGGTCACACTTTTCCTAATGCACCCCAGGATATCGTTGGCCTTCCTGGCTGCAATGGCACATTGTTGACTCATGGTCAGCCTGTTCTTGACCAGAACTCCCTGGTCTTTTTCTTCAATGCACTTTTCCAGTAGGTCAAGTCCTAACCTGTATTGGTGCCTAGGATTATTCCTCCCCAGGTGCAGAACCCTTTGCTTACCCTTGTTGAATTTCATTGGGTTCTCCCCTGCCCAGTCATCCAACCTGTCCAGGTCTCACTGAATGGCAGCACAGCCTTCTGGTGTATCAACCCTTCCACCCAATTTGGTATCATCAGCAAACTTGTTGAGCGTGCACTCAGTCTCTTCATCCAGGTCACCGATGAACAGATTGAACAGGACTGGACCTAATACTGTACCATGGGGAACCCCACTAACTACAGGCCTCCAACTAGACTCTGTACCCTTGATCACAACCCTCTGAGCTCTGCCATCCAGTCAGTTCATGATCCATCTCATCATGCATTCATCCAGCCTGCACTTTCTGAGCTTGCCTATGAAGATGTTCTAAGAGATGGTGTCAAAAGCCTTGTCAAGGTAGACAGCATCCACTGCTCTTCCCTCATCTACCCAGCCTGCCATACCAACATTGAAGGCTATCAGGCTGGTCAAACATGATTCACCTTTGGTCAACCCATGCTGACTTCTCCTGATAACCTTCTTTTCCTCCACATGTTTGGAGATGAAGTGCAGAATAAGTTGTTCCATAATCTGTCCAGTGATGGAGGTGAGGTTTACTAAAGCTATCAAAGTCTTTGTCCATGATGCATTTCTCCTGTGGAATTTTGTAGTGTGTTTAAAATTAAAAGGGTGAAATTTCTTGTTAAAAGATTGGCATTATTTTTTTTTTTTTTTCTGTGACCGAGTAGTAGATAGATAAAGAAATGAAGGAATAAGAATGGATTCAGATAAAGTTTATAGTCTAGTCTCCACTACTTAGTAGACAGAGGAGACAGTCATGCATGAAGACACTTTTAAAATATATTTTTCATTTTTTTCTTCTTGAAGTGGATGGAAAAGTTTTTCAGGTAATAGAAACAATGTGTCTGAAGAATGACTAAGAATGTAGAAAAGCTAGTCTGATCTCCAAGAATCAATACAGCTATCTCTGGGATAAGCTTTCAGATGATTACATGAACTTCTGTTTATCTTAATGCCAGAGTTCTTAATTTTATTGGAAATCTACATTAAAGAATAATGTCTGGTTATTTGCTATGCTTGTATATCACTTGATAGTCTAGATACTGGCAAAATTACTTTTGTGAAGGCGGAAAATCCACCACTAAAATACTTTCCAATATAAAGCTTGGATAAAGAAAGAGGCTTTTTAGTTTATTTTGTTCGGTTGTGGGTTTTTGTTCATTTGTTTTTAACAAAAAATAATTTAAACGCCACAGGATTACCTGAGTAGCCAGTGTTTTTGTAGCTGATCCTGTGAAACTCACTATGCCTCTATTCACTTAGATGATCTCTTATAGACAAAAAGGCATGGATTTCAATATTAACAGAATGATTACATAAAAATAAAACATTAACACAGTAGAGATATAAAGTAGAGGAAACTGCCTGACATTGTGGTAGAGTTTGTGTCTTTGAAGGACTTTGAAAAGTAGATTTGACAGTCTTCAATAATAAACAATTGCAATTTCAAAATAACTTTTTACTAATATTTTAGTCTCTAAGGATCAAGACATTAGTATCTAGCCCCACTAGGCATACAAGTTAAGTATATTGAGAAGAAGAGATTATAGTAGAAAACTTGTAGAAAACTTGCCAATTGTAACCTTAATCTTGACTAATGTATATGAAGAAATTCTATAAAGAAACTAGAACAAATGATTTGTCAATTTCTACTCTACCAGAACACAAACATTTGTTGCCTCAAATGAAGACTATGAATGTATGTTCACTGGGAAATGGAGACAGATTTTTCCAGAGGCCTTAATTATAAGTCTCACAGAGAACATTGTCAGAAGCCTTTCAACTTATTGACTCAATAATTAACTCAGTTGGGTTTATTTATCAGGCTTGGGGAAGAGTGGCTGGAAAGCTGCCTGGCAGAGAAGCATTTGGGGGTGCTGATTGACAGTAGGTTGAACATGAGCCAGCAGTCTGCCCAGGTGGCCAAAAAGGCCAACAGCATCCTGGCTTGTATCAGGAATAGTGTGGCCAGTAACAACAGAGAAGTGATTGTGCCACTATACTCAGCACTGGTGAGGATCCACCTTGAATACTGTGTTCAGTTTTGGGCCCTTCATCATAAGAATGGAATAGAGTTACTAGAGAAAGTGCAGAGAGGGTCAACAAAACTGGTGAAGGGCCTGGATCACAAGTCTTACTAGGAATGGTTGTGGGTACTGGGTCTGTTTAGTCTGGAGAAAAGGAGGCTGAGGGGAGACTTTATTGCACTCTACAACTACTTGAAAGGAGGCTGGAGTATGGAGGGTGTTCGTCTCTTCTCCCAAGCAGCAAGTGATAGGACAAGAGAAAAGGGCCTCCTGTTGTGCTAAGGGAGGTTTAGATTGGATACTAGAAAAAAATTCTTCATGGAAGGGGTTATCAGTCATTAGATCAGACCGCCCAGGGAAGCGGTGGGGTCACCATCCCTGGAGGGGTTTAAAAGGCATTTAGACGAGGTTCGTAGGGACATGGTTTACTGCTAGAGTTAGGTTATGGTTGGACTTGATGATCCTGAGGGTCTCTTCCAACCAAAATGATTCTATGATTCTATGAAATTAGGACCTCTCTGCTTTCCTTGTTCACTAGTTCTAGTAAAATAAACTATTTGTACTTATAATTATCTATAATTATGTAATGTCTATAGCATACTTGATACGTAAAGGTTTGAGGACTTGAGTTTTTACATCTTTGAAACGTAGCCTCTTCTCAAAACCACGTCTATGAGAGGACTGAGCAATCTTACACAGCTCTGCCGATCTATCTTAAAACATATGGCATATTCTAGATAAAGTTTGGGGAGATTTCTCAAAGCTCTACTAGGAATTATGTACCCAGCTTCTACCGGTTAGTCATGGGGATTTTGGAGTCTGAAATCCACCTATTATCTTTCTATAAAGTTATTCCCTTTTCTACTGTGATTATAATTGAGATAGGGGATTAATTAACACATAAGGCAAGAGAGGGGTCAAAAATTATAAGAAATTGGCATACAAATTTGTAGCTGTTGCAAGAAAGTTCAGAACTGTTGTGAGTTCTGTAAAGAGTATATAATTAAGTGTAACTGTGTAAAACTCTCAGTCCAACTATTAACTTTGAAAATTCTTCCATAGGGCCACTTAAATACCCAAACCAACTATACAGTCTATAATTTTTATTTTTTTTTTAATGATTTACTCCATACAGTAGGTCGAAAACTTACCAAAATGAAAGAATAGCCAATGACTTGGATAATATTTAATTTGTGGGTTTAAATGAAATAATAGCAAAGATTTCAAATAGTGTATATTGCACATCAGTACAGAGAAGAGCTTGAAGTAGTTAAAATAAAAAGAATGCCTGCAAGAGGATAAGAGGAAAGAGTGAGCCAGTTTCTCAGATAATGAAGGTAACAAGTATGCCTTCCTACCCACAAAGCAGGCTAACAGTAGCTCATTTTCATGTAAAGAAGTCTGCCCAGTGTTAACAAAGCGGGGGGTATCAACTAAATGTGCTGCTCTCTAGCTGTCTAGCTGGATGGCTCACCCTTGTGTAAGGGTTATAGGGAAAGAGTCTGAAAGCATCTGGAAACCAGCCTTGTTTGTGTACTGTATGTAAACTAATCCTTTATGATATGCATCATTTAATTTTCCTAATATATCTTTCCCAGTTTTAACTGACTTCAAATCTCTTTTAGAACATTTTCTTCACTACGATGTCTGCCTACTATTGAGAGTGTCTTAGACAATACAATAAAATGAATTGAGATGAAGCTGAAAATGTTTCACTTTCTGTTCAGGTAAAGCAATATGAATATGCATAAATATAAACAGACACACACAGACAGCACCTAACCCATCTCTCTTATACAGATACGTAAGCATGTGCAGGTGGGCTTGAAAACTTATTACGGAACCAAGACCTGAACATTGCTTTTAGTCAAGTTGCTAAGAAACAGTGTACTAGCCAGTGTCAAATCTGGGGAATATACTTCTGGGAAATTAATTTCCCCAGTACAGAACTGTACTTTCTGTGAGGAACAGTTGGTGAAAAAGCACCTTGTGGCTGCTGGAAATTTCTGGATTGTCTCAGTAAGGGAGGCCAAGCTTTACACACGTATTTAAAATCTTCACATAAAGACCAGAATCAAAGCTACCAAACCTGGGAGATTAATTTAATGCAGGCCTGGCCTGTTTCTCCTAGAAGAGAAGACCATACCTTTTACCTATTTTAACTAGAGAACGTAACTTCTGCATGGATAATTAAATTCTACCTGAGATTGTATCAAAATTCTTCTCTACACATCTGTTTTCTGCGATGTTCACCCTATGTTTCCCTTATTTTTCTGGAAAACAACAGAGAGAGCGGGGGAAGAAAGACCGCAAACTGTCCTGCAGTTATAGAGACTGACAAAAAAGTGATTTATTTCCTCATTAGTTTTGACAATGATCTATTTGTTTATTTTCATTGCTAATGGGAGGTAGCTTGTTGCATGTCTATGTCTGATCGCCTTCACAAAATCCTCAGTGAGACTAGTTTCCTACATAATTTTGGGATCACTAGCTATGCATAAGGTCATGAATGTCAGTGTATTTTATATCAAAGCTGAACTTGAATTTCATTCAGTAATCCTCCTAAAATACGTTGATAACTGCTAGCAAAATCCTTCCTGTGCAGCAGACAAATAGAGCTGAGGAAACCCAGACCACAGTAGAAAAAGACCATGTCCCCTGCACAGCATCCCTGCAAGTTACTGGTTCAGTATGCACTGGTCCAGCTCAACCAGAGTACTAGAAAAGCAGTGGGTTCTGTTTTTCTTGCACCTTAGAGGATATTTATAAAGAGAATTACATCCTGTATTTTCCCTTTGAGAAGCTTCATAGTTGAGTATTTAGCCACAAAAAACTAGTGACTTGAGCCTCTGTGTTTGACTGAAGTTATTGAAACCACTACAAGTGGTTGATACTGTGCTTGATCATGCTCATAGAACCAGAGCCTTGTACAGCAAACTGCAACTACACTTGCTGAATTGCATGATACTATTGTTGCTTTTCTCACACCAATCAATACACGATGCTTCATGTTTTCTGTGATAGTCTGTGGCTTTGATCGGATTCTGGTGAAGACAGCAGAAAAACATATCAGCATGATGTGCTGTAACAAGCACGCAACCAATTGTCCAAAGAGTCACAAATCACAGGTGATATGAACATAAAGAACTTTGCCACTCATGAGGTCACGCATGACAACTCTTTATACAACTATGAAAATGTTATAAAATATAAATATAATATATATTTATATAAATATAAAATATAGTCTTCCTTAGCTATGAATTTTTCACATGTTCAGTAGAAATCATGGGAAAAGGTACCATTGGCTGCCAATTTACTACAGAAAATTTTACTTTTTCATGTCTGTAAAATGAAACGGAGAGTATTCTTTTGAAGAAAACTTCTCTTCTACTGGTAGAAGCAAACATTTTAAACTATATTAACTACAATAATTAAAAAATAATACAATTTTTGTTGTAAAGCAATGTTCTGAATTGCGAGAGGACTCAACAATAAGTTTCCTAATTAGACTGGTGACATAGGAAGGTAAATGTCAATTATGTAACAGATCTATTTTTGTTCATGCTGCAAAAAGAATGGAAATCTTTCTGGCACAGAAAGTCATTCTCTTCCTCCAACAGCTTCTATAAGCAAGAAACTCTTTCCTCTATATCCAGAAATGACAAGACTATTCCTGCATTCAAAATGTGATATTCTTCTATAGGTCATGGGCTTTGTTACTAATGATTAGAGATGGTTAGTTCTTGTATTCTGAAGGCTGTAGAATTCACTCTAATAATATTAAATAAACTTGATTTTTTTCTCAAGTAAAGGTTTACTTTTATCAATTTTTAGTGTTACATGACTTGCTGGGTGCCAACCACTACAAGATTTTGTATTAATGCGTCTCAGGAGTGATTATTGCACATGCCAGAGGTAGATAATGAATGGATATATATATGTGACGTTTCTCCTATTTGAATACATTTAAAACCTATTTCATGGGAAATCTGGCTGTTTAGACTTCACACTGTCAAACACAAAATGCCAGAAAGAGTATGAGTCTTGCATCTGGGCAGGAACAACCCCTTGTACCAGTATAAGTTGGAGAATGACCTCTTGGAGAGCAGTGTAGGGGAAAGGAACCTGGGGGTCCTGGTGAACAGCAGGATGACCATGAGCCAGCACTGTGCCCTTGTGGCCAAGAAGGCCAATGGTGTCCTGGGATGTATTAGAAGGGAGGTGGTTAGTAGGTCAAGAGAGGCTCTCCTCCCCCTCTATTCTGCCCTGGTGAGACCATATCTGGAATATTATGGCCAGTTCTGGACCCCTCAGTTCAAGGACAGGGAACTGCTTGAGAGAGTCCAGCACAGAGCCACAAAGACAATTAAGGGAGTGGAGCATCTCCCTTATGAGAAAAGGCTGAAGGAGCTGGGTATGTTTAGCTTGGAGAAGAGCAGACTAGGGGGTGACCTCATTAATGTTTATAAATATGTAAAGGGTGAGTGTCACGAGGATGGAGCCAGATTCTTCTCGGTGACAACCGGTGGTAAGACAAGGGGTAATGGGTGAAAAATGCAACACAAGAGGTTCCACTTAAATATGAGAAGAAACTTCTTCTCAGTGAGGGTGACAGAACACTGGCACAGGCTGCCCAGGGAGGTTGTGGAGTCTCCTTCTCTGGAGACATTCAAAACCTGCCTGGACACATTCCTGTGTAACCTCATCTAAGTGTTCCTGCTCTGGCAGGGGGATTGAACTAGATGGCTTTTTGAGGTCCCTTCTAATCCCTGACATTCTGTGATTCTGTGATGATTATTACTCCAAGACTTCTTTCCTCCTTTACAAAATCCAGAACAGAAATGAGCCCTCAATGAATTATTTTATGGAAGGACTTTTGGACCAAAAAGTACCACATTTGGAAATTGTTCAATTGTTAGAATCGTGTGATCATTTAGGTTAGAAAAGACCTTAAAGATCATGAAGTCCAACTGTAAACCTAACACTGTGAAGTCCAGCACCAAACCATGTCCCTAAGTTCCTCGTCCACATGTCTTTTAAGTACCTTCGGAGATGGTGACTCAATCACTTCCCTTTGCAGCCTGTACCAATGCCTGTTCCAATCTGCACTGCTCAGAGAACAGAGGTGGTATTACACTGTTAATTCTGATGTTTCTTAACTGTTCAGTTATTAGCTCAGCAACTTAGTAAGCTGATTTGTATATACTTCAATTTTATATGCAAAACAAAAGGCCATGGAAATTCTTGACAAATACCTGCAACACTAGTACTAATGAAAATATACTTGAAGAAGAAATACTGTCTTATAAGAAGATGTGGTAGAAAGAGAAATAAAAGATTCTTGGGTGACAGAACCTGCTCTGTTCATGCTTTTCAGGACCCTGGATATGAAGGGATGACCTTTAGGTTTGCTGCCTAGAAGATCTCTGTGTCCCAAGAAGAAACAGGAAAGAAAAACAGTTTTATGTTTTTATGTCAGAGAGAACTCTCTGGCCCAGTGCAACCCAGAACACAGATAAGATATTTGCTCTGTGCCTTGTGGGAAGGAAATGGGCAGTAACATCTCTCACTGCTCACCAGCCAAATAGCTGACATTCATCAGGGAAATATTTCACACCCTTCAAGACATGTAACTGTATGACTGAATTCCTAATTAGTAATCCAATTTATTCCTTCATTCTTCTGTATCATCAAAATACTTATCCTTGGTATGCTAGTTGCCATAACAACTCCTTATTTTGATCTTTTCCATCATTGTTTTCATGACAAAGGTTTTCAGTTTAATGCTAGGTTGCATCCTTTGAGGATTGCTCAGAAGCTGTTGGTTCTTTGCTTAGGAGAATAATGACCTCTTCTGTTTGGCCACAGGTGAAGGTGATGATTTGGCACAAGCTTATTACAAAACAAAGAAAGAACACATACAGACATACCTCCTTGAAAGCAAATAAAATATAGCATCCCTTTAAAAGATACTTTAACATGCATGCTCTGAATCTGATTTGGACTCACTGCAGGAAGACAAATTAACTATTGAAACTGCTACAATCAGGGTAATTTCTTCAGCTCTTGACTTGGAATTTGCATACTGGGGTTTATAGTCTTTATAAAAATTGGCGTTTAGTACAAGCACAGGCTATAGAGGCTGAAAAGGGCTTTACTGAGCAAAGGCCAGTGGGTCACATACCCATTAAGTGAAAGACTTGTAACTCCTTTGTGGCTAAGTGAACTGAATGAACCAACCTTTGTAGGCTGATTTCATCTGAGACAGATAAAAGCAGCAGGTCCAGCAGGCCCACCAACTTCAGCATACGCAAGGTCAGAATCATGTCCATTTCTGTCGCTTTGGAACAGAATCATACCATAGTTTGAATAGTTCTGGCACAACCTGCCCTCTCATTCTTCACTTAAATGAGGAATTACACTTTAAAGTAGTAACTAATTATCACCCTATAGACTCATTTTCGCAGAAATACTTTTTTTGAGTAATCACTAACATTTGTCCATTTATTGAGATTGTATAGGGAGAACAGCAGTAGCAATGTAACAGTTAAGGAAGGATAACAAAAATAGTTAAGGTAGTATCAACAAACAGAACAAGTCCTTCAGCTTTATTTTAAGAGAATAAGGGGCTATTATCGGCAAACTTGTAAGAGCCACAAAACTCAGCAATGCAAGTATCACTGTTCCTCCTCTGTGTTGTGTGGGTGGAAGTGCTTTTATTTGTGTATTTGCATTTTAACTGGCCCAGAGAGTGGGGGAGAAAGAGAGCAAAATAGACTCCATTTAATTCAAACAATATATGTTTTTGTTTTCAGTTCTGGTTCTCTGATTCCAACAGAGTACTGCAGCTGCAGACCTATTGCTAGGTGCGAGGGGAGGGGGTGGAGGGACGGGGGTAATAAAAATTACTCAGAAAACAACTACTACATTTATCTGACTAGGTTTATTCCTTCACAAGCTACAGTACTTCTCTAAGATAAAAAGGCAGGGTCTGGGGTTCTTCTGATGGTCATGTAGCATAGCCAGCATGATATAAAAAATATGACCAAATGTTCCATGTGAAAACTGGAACATCAATTCAAATTTATGTTAAACAATCATTTAATCTTGCATCTGCTAAATCCTACATCATTACTCTAATACAGAAAAAGAAACAGAAAGGAATATGGTTTGTCAAACACAACCAGTCTTTTTCTGTGTAAAATTAAGTTGTAATTCAATCTATATGAAGAAAAAAAAAAAAAGAAAAAAGGAACAAATGACTTGAAATTCAAAAGAGTTTTCAACAGCTCTTGTTAAAGTAAAAACAGTGCTACTTATTTATGTGCTCAAATAAGTTTTCAGGCTTCTAGTTAGAGGTATAATTGTAGAATTCTTTAATAACACATAGCTATGACTGACAGAAATAGACATTTCTTGTCTACTTTAATAATAATAAAATATCAGATATGTCCTTTATTTTTCAATTATTTTAATTCCTTCCTGTATTGGAATTAACAGATATGAAATAAAAGTTAATTGGCTTTAAAACTAAAGAACTGAACAACTCCAGTGTTCATTGAAACTGATATATTAAAAAGGTTGCTAAATAATTATTTTTGTGTTAAAATATTTTTGGGTTTACATGTGCGTGGGAAAGTTTTGTTCCATTTCTACTGTTATATAAAGGATTTTTCAATAGCTGTAATACTTCGGTCACCCTTTTTGTTTATTTTTCAACAATTTTCAGAAGCACATAGATAACACATCTCTCATGATTTTGAAGCCCTGTTCAGTTAAGATGTTGTGTGTTAAGGAGCTCCTTAGTTTCACATGTAACTTCTTTTCCTATGGACAAGACAAAACATCTCCATCAAGAAATTAATGAGAGACATCTGGCACGTTGCTCCCACTGTTAATTGTTATAAACTGTTATGCTTCTTTTGAGTCTTCCTTGGGAGAGTTCTCTTATAGGAGTACCTCTCCTACACACATACAGGGGCATCTGCCTCTCTTGAAGATATCTTTTACTTGTTTCTAAACAAGAGAGGCAGTTTTTCTTGTTTAGAAACAAGTAAAACTCCTATTTCTTCTTCTAGTGATAAGCCATATAACCAAGGCAGTTGTGTCTAACACTGACACGGAAACACCGTCTCTATGTGCAGTCCTCCTGTTACATCTGTAGAATTGCTTCGAATATTTGGAGATCAACATATTATTATAAAAGTAAGACTCCTGGAACCTCCCCACCCTTCTGCTATGCTAGCCATTATTTTCATCTGGAAAAAAAAGAGTTTAAAAATGTTTTCTCATCCAAATCTTATCTATATATATTCTAAAGAAAATTACTTTTTTAGATGTTTGTTTTATTATGTTGTATAGGCAAGGTTCAGAAACATAGTTTGATGTACATAAGTGTTGTCAGTTTACAAGTCCAGATGTTTTTACAACAGCATAAAAAATTCATAGCTCTGGCACATTTCAGTTTTATAATGTCTAACATACAGTACTTTTAAACTAAATGTATGTGAGCATGAAAAAGTATTTTAATTAGCTGTGAGGACACATAAATTTGAAAATAAATAGAACGACCTATTTTTGTGCATGTTTGTATATATAGTTTATCTATAAATCCTGTTTCCATAGAAAACTGAGATGGCTTGCTGTTCAGTACTGCTTTTTTTTCTGTAGATCAACTAAAACTTTCAGTGGACTGAATTCATTAGTAAGCACCTAAAATTTCGGTATCTGTCAACATCTTAATGTACCCAGATAACTACTTTTCTCCTAAACATGGTCATCTACACTAGTTTTGTTATAAAAATTGGAATATAAAACCAAAATAGGATTAATAAAAAATCCTGTCATTTTGTATTTCAAAACTGTTTATCAAATTCTGCAATCACACCAAAATTCTGCCAATATTTAAGTGTGTACTTTTAGCTTAAAGAAAAAAAAAAAGGGTATTATACTTGCTAGACACTTTGGGCTTTGAAAACACTGTTTTGTGATGTTCAGAGGGAACCTCCCATGTTTCAGTTTATGCCCATTGCCTCTTGTCCCATGATGGAACACTACTGACGATAGCCTGTCTCTCTCTGCTTTACGCCCTTCCTTCAAATATTTGTACATATCGATAAGATCTGTCCTGAGACTCTTCTCTGGTTTGGACAGCCCTAACTCTGTCAGCCTTTCTTTATAAGACATATGCTCCTTTCCTTTAAAAATCTTCATTGGCTTTCATTGGACTGTCTCAAGTATGTCCACGTCTCTCTTGTACTAAAGAGTCTAGAAGTTGACACAGTACTCCAGGAGTGACCTCACTGGTGCTGAATAAAAGGGAAGGACAACCTCCCTTGAACTTCTGTCAGAGCTTTGCCTAATCTTGCCCAGGATACCGTCAACATTGGCTAAACATATATTCTTCTATGACAAGGTAACCTGTCTAGTGGATGAAAGAAAGGCTATGAATGCTGTCTACCTAGACTTTACTAAAGCCTTTGACAAAATATCCCATAGCATTCTCCTGGAGAAATGGGCTGCTCATGGCATGGATCAGCATACTCTGCACTGGGTAACAAAGTGGCTGGATGGCTGGGCAAAAGGATTGTGGTGAATGAAGCTATATCTAGCAGGCAGCCAGTCATGAGTGGTGTTCCCCAGGGTTCAGTATTGGGGCCAGCTTTTTTTAATATCAATGATCTGGACAAGTGGATTAAAAGTACCTTCTGTAAATCCGCAGAAAACACTAAGTTGGGCAGGAGTGTTGATCTGCTGGAGAGTAGAAAGGATCTACAGAGGGATCTGAGCATGCTGGATCATTGGGCTGAAGACAACTGTATGAGTTTCACCAAGGCCAAATCCTGGGTCTTGCACTTGAGTCATAACAACCCCAGGCAGTGCTACAGGCTTGGGGAAGTGTGGCTGGAAAGCCGCCTGGCAGAAAAGCATCTGGAGGTGGTAGTCAACAGCTGGCTGAAAATGAGACAGCAGTGTGCCCAGGTGGCCAAAAAGGCCAAGAACATCCTGGCTTGTGTCAGAAATAGTGTGGCCAGCAGAACTAAGGAAGT
The DNA here is from genome assembly GCF_036013475.1 of Columba livia. Taxonomy (NCBI): domain Eukaryota; kingdom Metazoa; phylum Chordata; class Aves; order Columbiformes; family Columbidae; genus Columba; species Columba livia. Next base: position 62,396,946 of record NC_088642.1, read on the forward strand.
GATTGTGCCACTGTACTTAGTGCTGGTGAGGCCTCACCTTGAATAATGTGTTCAGTTTTGGGTCCCTCACTACAAGCAAGACATCGGTGTGCTGGAGTGCATCCAATTCAAAGAAGAGCAATGAATCTGGTGCAAGGTCTAGAGTATAAGTCTTATGGAGAGCAGCTGAGGGAACTGGGTTTGTTTAGTCTGAAGAATAGGAGACTGAAGGGAGACCTTATTGCTTTCTGCTACTACCTGAAAGGGGGTTGTAGTATGGAGGGTGTCAGTCTCTTTTCCCAAGTAGCAAGTGATAGGCTGAGAGGAAATGGCATCAAGTTGTGCCAGCGTAGGTTTAGACTGGATATTAGGAAAAATTTCTTTACTGAAATGGTTGTCAGGCATTGGAACACTCAGCCCAAGGAAGTGGCTGAGTCATCACCCCTGGAGGTATTTAAAAGACATGTAGATGAGGAACTTAGGGACATAGTTTGTTGAGAGATTTGGCAGTGTTAGGTTTACAGTTGGATTTAATGATCTTAAAGGTCTTTTCCAACCTGAATGATTCTATGAAAGGCTACTTGCTAGCTCATGTTTGTGTCCACTAGAACCCCTCATCCTTTTATGCTAAGCTACTTTCCAGCCATGTGTTCCCCACAAATACTGGTGCATGGGGTTTGTCCTCCCCTATTGCAGGACTTTGCATTTCCTCTTGTTGAACATCATGAAGTTTCTGACAGATGATTCTTGTCAAGGTCCCTTTGGATGGCAGCTCAAAACTTTGGTGTATCAACCACTCCTTCCCAGTCCATGTTATCTACAAACTTGCTGAGGGTACACTCCGCCCCATAATTTGGATCATTATTAAAGATGTTAAACAGGATTTGACACAGTGCTGATCCCTGTGACACACTTCTAGTTACTGGCCTCCACCTAGACTTTGCACCACTCATCAGTACCCAGTAAATAGCTCAGCCATTCAACCAATTTTCAATCCACCTGTCTATCTACTCATTCAGCCCATATTTATCAACTTCCGTAGAAAGATTTTATGTGAGACAGTGTCAAAGACATTACTGAAGTCCAGATAGACAATATCCACTTCTCTTCCTTCGTCTACTAGCCACTTCATCATAGAAGTTTATGAACTTCTGAAGCTTATGAGAAAGAATTCATGAAAACAAGGAGATGATTGGTGACAGACAACATGGCTTCAGTAACGGCCCTTGCCCTGTGATGAGTAGCCATAGGTGTGGGGCCGGAGAAGGGACTAGTTCAGAGCACCCTACAGCATCCCCAGCACTGGTGGCTGAAGAAGACATCGCCAAGTACTTCACAGCAGTGCAACATGACAGGCTGAAACATGAGAAGCTCAGGATGGATATAAGAAGTTTTTTTCTCCATGAGGACAGCCCACCCATGAAGACAAGGCCAAGGAAGACTGGTCTGTTTCTGGCGTTAGGGCGTTTCACACTTCCATGTAGAAGAGCATTAATGAAGTGTTATTTGCCTTGGAAAATTTAATTCTTATAATCCACAGGAATTTTTTCTGGCATGTAAGTAAAATTATCCTCAATCGCTTTGCTGAATTAAGGATCTTAACAGTCAAGTCCAATCTATACACTTCATCATTCTACCAATTCATTATACCTTATCAGTGATTATTTGAAAAAAAATTCCCACAAAACAAATCCAGTAAAAATTAGCTAAAATATATACAAGCAAAGTACTCACCTTTTCGTATTGCTTTTATGCTTTACAGTCAGGAGCAAGAAGGAAATTTATCTCATCACAGAAGTGAAACACATAGATAAGTTAAATGACTGCTGCATGTCAGTGCAAATGTATCAGAAGTGAATATATGTGTTTCCCCATTCTTTTCAGACTTATGCAAGTGTTTTTATTCCTGTTCCCCAACAGGATCCTTTGAGAGCTCATTGGCAATCAGTTATTTCCATGCAACTATCGTCTCCTTTGAAAATGTCTGTCTCTATTTTTTACTTTATAGGAAGTGAAAAAAAAATCAGTTAAAAGAGGATGGTAGCAATAAGAGATAGAGAAAGATAATATTTCTGGATATTTCTGTTTCAGACAGTCATTCAAAAAGGTCTTATTGGTAAATAAGAATTTTAGCCAGATAAATGAAGCATAAGATTAATGATAAGACTTCCTGGGGGAAATCCTGCTCTTAACAGATGTGTCCACTTGGATGATGTGGCAAGCGAAAGCAAAGCAAGTGGTTCCAGACACTTCTCTGGCAAAAAAGCCATCTTGCTGATGCAGATTGGCTAGACTAGAAGTTATGCTGCTGAACATAAAACACAGCAAAACCTGGCAGAGATCCTGCTCTTTTATGCAGGATCAGGACACTGATTCCTTTACCCTCTTCCCTTTGAAATGACTCAGTCTAACTATACAGTAGAAAGAATGAATTGTCTCTTTTCCATAGTGTTGCTTGCAAGCAAAGTAAGAACGCTCAGCCACACAAAATAGATCTCTTATGACAGAGGTTGGAAACAGGGTAGACTGTGCCTATTGATAGAAGTTCATCATTTTTTTTCTATAGGACATCAAACTATTTGTTTAGTATGAAGAAGTGGGTTTAGGTGACAACTTGATTAACCTGAATTTACTAAGAACATTTTTAGAATACACATATAGGAAGAAATTTCTGTAGGTTCAGAACTACTGTTAATAAAGGTACTGAAAGTGCATATTAATGTTGCTCTTACAGGAAGAATAAAAATAATTCAATTAATACTGAGAAATAAAGTGCAGGAAGAGCATGATTCCATTTGATAGATATTGATTTCATTTAGATTTGCTAAGTATGGTTAATTGGGTGGGTGTTGTGAATAATATTAGAAGATGTGAATAACAAGGGTATGTATTAAAGATGTAATTTTAATGAATAGAAGAAGATTGAATTTTAATGACTAGATGATACTGAATAGAATTAGGAAAAAACCTCTTGTAGTTTTCTCTTTTAGTTTAACCCTGGCATTCTGGATGTAAAGGTGAGGTTTATAATTACGTAAATAGAATTATCAGTAACTTGACTGAATTGGTAAATTGGGTCAATGTTTTTTTTTGTTTGTTTGTTTGTTTGTTTTTTCCCTAGGGAGGAACTCTATATGTCAGTCTCTGTGTAAAGACCAGATGCAGGCTAAAGGTTCAGAAAAGCAAATGGCTACTCCTAATAAAGACTATTATTAAAATAAATTTTAATGACACATATTTTTTCTCAACTATAATGGTTTAGCCTGTATGATTTATCATAAAATAATTTGCCTTGCAATCATCAGGATTTCACAGAAGTAAAGATCAATTTGGCAGAATTTTCTCATATGGTTTTAAGACACAAGAAACCGTAATGTAAGAGAAACTAGGGTGAGAGGAGAACAACCAAAAAACAAACAAACACTATCAAGAAAACTCTGCACTCTGAAAGTTTTAGTGTTCTCATTCTGCTTTTCAGGTTTGCTAATGTTTACCCTTAAATGCATATATATATTCAGGACAGAAATGAGGAATAAATCTGGGGAAAACAAACAAACACACACACACACATGACCAACTACCTAACTTTTTTGCAGGTAGGAACACAAGCTAACAAATCTCAGTGATAAAACCCATGAATCTCTACTTCAGTAATTTTGTATGGAGGTATCCACAAAATTCAGATGTAACACACTTCAGACATGCAGTGGAGATATATGTTGTGTTACCAGCTGCTACATGTCATATTGCACCAGGCAGTTATAATAATAAATAGAAGACTTTGCCACTCCTAGGACTACCAGAAGTTGAGGGTTACTCTATGTATCATTGAAGATAAAGACTCTAATTCAATTTGTGACACTGAGATATATATAAAAAAAAGTTTTGAAAATACCTCAATGCAAAAATCTTATTCTAATTTTTTTGAAGTGATTTAGACTTTCTAGAAAAAGAGAATAATGAATGTATGGAAAAAAATCCATTTAGAACTGTATTACATAACAAGGACAAAATGAATTGCAAGAAATCTTTCCAAAACATGGCTATGGCGTATTTCGTCTTGTCCAGATTTAATGAGTTGTGCAAGCTGTGCCTCCACAGCACAAATACATCTAGATACTCAGAAAATTTTTATTTGCTAAGAAGAAGAGAGAAAAAAAATTATTTTTTACAGTCTATTTATTAATATTTTGGGCTATAACTATATCCTGGTACTTCATGCATCTGTGGTTTTGAGACTAGGTTCTACAATTCCTGCCCTCTGGCCACAGAAAAGAAGTTGACAGTGAAGTTCAACTAGTTCCTAACACAGAAGCCCCTCTCTTTAGGATAATGGATGAGAACGATTATGTTAAATGACTATTCCACAACTAGGACTTTTTTCACACTACTAGATTCACATGTAAATTCAGTGCTAGGTTACAAGCTTTTAATCTGACAAACTGAAAATTGCTGTAGTCTTTTTTTCCTGGCATTCTTAAGATGGGGTACTAATCATCATCAACAGCAACTAGGATTTATGTTGTATGGAATTAAATAAGAGAGAAAGTTCAGTAGACAATACCTCTCTCTACCGAAGTTAAACGGGATGGTACTGTGTTATACAGCATACTTCAGCAGATGAGTGTAACATTTTCTTGTTCTGTGCCTCTTTTAAAGTTCTGGTTTAGTCCTACCACTTAACAAAATAAATAAGAAAGAAAATGAGTTAGTAGGTACAGTAGTAGGTAGGAAATCTACTGGAAGTTTCCAGCTCTGTTATTGCCCATGTAACTTCCTTACATTGCTTCTTCTGCCTCCCTCTCTTGCTACCATTCCTTGTTTCCTGTATTTTGACTGTAAACTCTTCAGAGAACAAACTATTGCTCAGCCTCTGTCATAGTGTAGCATCAGTCTTCGGAAGCTCATGCACTGCTGTTTCCTTAAAAATGAAGTTATGGAGATATTACTAATGGAAACAGCTTTTTTTTTTTTTTTTTTTCTCTATAGCATTGAATTTCAGTACACATTCCAGTGCAAGCCTTTCAATGGCTGACTATTCCATTAAACATACTAAGAAAATAATGTTTTCTGATTTTTTTTTTTTTTTCTGTATGTAGTTTTAGTTAAAAATACTGGCCCGTAATTTTCTTCCAGAGTAAGACAGGGGACAACTGGTCACTACTAATAATATTCTTATGATATTAGACATCCATGAAACTTACTACTTCCACTCCAAGACTTAATTTTTCTCTTATAGACCACAGGAACTATTTCCAGAGAAAGAGAGACAGAAGGGAAGAGAGGGAATGTCACTGCTACAAGTTAAGAAGACATAAGTCCAGGCAGCTAGTTTCTCTGAGTTCCCATAACCTTTTTTAAAAAAATCTTTGTTTCCTGATATATTATTTGTTCAAGAAGCAAGAACCACCTTGCAAATAAACACCGATTTGTTCATTATTTGCTGTTAAAGTGTTCTTCACTAAACAGAGCCCAGAAGTAAACAAACAAAAAGAGTAAAAGCTAAATACTATTATAATTCAATTTTTAATACAAAAGGTACAGCAAGCAGATGAACCACCTATGTACAGACTTTTTAACTACAATACTTATTTTATCCACTTTTAGACAAACATATAGCATCCTGAAATAAATCCACTTTCAAACTCCAGTTCTGTTAATCTTTATACATTTGAGCAGCTTCACCAGAACACAACAGAGCACCTTGTGAAAGTATGGCTAGTTGCATTTCCAGCTTTCCAAAGGCTAAACACACATGAGAATTTCAAAGCAACTGTCAGTAACTGGACAATAACATCTGATTAAACTTGCATGAATAAATTATGACAGAGTATCAAATGACAGATGAGATTCAAGACAATTATAGTCCTATAGGTTATTTCAGATTTACCTATCTTTTGTCATATCCCACAATATGTAGCCCTTAGCACAAGATCGAAAAAGCTGCTTCTGTTGGAGGCTACACTAAGTCAGATAGTGAGAGCATAAATTAATAAATTTACTGGTACTCAACAGATAACATAGACCCTGGGTTTAATTTTTCATATGTCTGTATATATGTGTCCTCAGTTTGCAGCTTTGCAACTGCTCAACAACACACTTGATGAGAATAATATAGACCTGGAAACATTCTATAGTGACACCAACCCAGAGTTGAAAACCTTGCATGTCTTTAGAAAGTTATCCATTTATTAGGAATGGTGAAGGAAACTCCACAGGCTATTAATCAGAAATATATTTGAACTACTAATAAAATAATTTAGTCAGGTAGAGAAAATATGTGCATATCTCACCAAGAGGTCATGCTGTCAGAAGGACTTGGTTGTGGTGTTTTGGTTTTGATTGTTTGTTTGTTTATTTTTTATAGAAATACATTACAATTGCTCAAGAAAGTATTAGTTAATGAAGTTGAAATATAGTTACTCCACAGAACAAGGAACTTATATGCAACTTGAAAAGACTATGAGCAATTAACTTAAAGAAGGAACCTTCATGAAGATTTGCAGCACTCCATCTCAGGTTGAAAAAATACCACTAAAGAATTGGGGGAAAAAAAGTCAAAAAAAAATTGAAAACTAAAATCCATTTATCAGAAATGTTCTTTACAGATCACATTAAAGATCTTGCATCAAGAAAATGTAGTTATATAGTAGATCTGATGTAGTTCTCCCTTGTGTTTGACAGATTGACTCATTCTCTACCTGTGAAATGATTTAGTTATATATGGAAGTATTCTGAATCACAGCCTTCAGTAATACCAAAGAGCACACTTTCTCAAAATACATATTTACAAATAAGGAAAGCCTGCTTTCAGAGTAACTTCATTCAGGGTCTTGGATTAAGTTGATTTACATAAGGGTTGTGGAGAGGACAATTACCCCCGGTGTGAAACTCAGTCTCCACAGATGGACTTTTTGATCTGTTAATCAGATTTCCTGTATCCTTAGACAATATCTTAATTGCTTATGCCCTCACATTAAAAAAAAAAAAAAAAAAAAAAAAAAGAGAGAGAGAGAAAAATTATATTCAATTATCCTTAAGGAGGCAGGAATAACTATGTAAATGCCTTTCCCAAAACTGTGGAAGTATATTAATCATAGTTCACCACTATAGAAGAAGAGTTACATCTAATAACAAAAAATACAGTGATAGTTCTGCATGTTTCTCATTTTATGCAAAAATTCTGGATTGAATGTCCTCTGGAATTGTATTTGTATTCCAGAAACTTTCTTTTGTGACATTGCCAAAGTATGTGGATTACTGTGGTAAAATTTATTTATTTTTTGCAAAAGAGTTCCATGTCCTATGGGGTTACTAGGTTCACCATTTGTGCTGGTTACAACTTCCTCCAGAACACTTAAGCACCTGGATACCTAGGCAAATGTGTTGTGGAGAAATAATTCCCATTATGCAAGTGTCGTCAGACAAAGTGCTCAGGTACCCACTCTGTGCTCTCAGAATTCCTGTCATGTGGGAAAAGATCCTCCTTCCACCTGAGAAAAGTAGCAACAATCACTTACTCTTGGTAATCTAACACACCCACTTCTGGATCATAGCCCCAAGTGGAATGGTACAGAACTATAAGATCTGAAAGTTCTGAATGTAGATAAATCATAGAAAGTATCAGAAAGTACCTCATCCTAGTATAGCCAAAGTGGAAATCTGCTGACTAAAGGCAATGATCTCATGACCCTATAAATAATGATCTTCAAGTGAGACACTTTGAAGTTTCCTGGATCACAACAGCTTGTGACAAGTATCTCCCTTTGGAAGAGCTGTCTTTGCTAAAATTCAATAATCATCTGCTGATGATTCTGTGAGGACCTGAAGGCCTAATTCCATGAAGACTGCAGGCAAAGATAGATGTCCCAAGTCTCAATAAACTGCTCATTGAGAATGTTGCATTAAAGTGAGTAGTTCACTAAACTGGAGAGGGAAATTTTAGTTAAAGGCATATGTACACATACATTACACGTACATTCACATTTCCATGCATGTTAGCCTGTGTGATTTACGACTCTGTATGTTTGCGGTTTATCTCCATATTTACATGTGTGCTTATGTGTATATAATTTGATTTACCTCTTTTGTGAGTATAGTGTGACTGTACCATCAGCAAACCTTTAACTAAGTCATTGTAATGAGTATAACACATTTCACCAAATTGTTTTAAATGAGTTTATTAATCAGCTGTTTATTAAATCTTATTAGAAATTGTACATGTAACTTTTGATCCACCTTAATAATTCTTAAACTGCTGATAAATCAAAGCTGTGTAAAATTCTACCTGTGATGTCACTGCACAGCACCAAATCTGTTGGTTCTGTTTCCATAGCTCTAGTAACATCTTCAGAGAGAATTAGAGACTTTGAAGAAAAAGTACTGAATTTTTTTTTGTCTCCTACCATATTTGAGGCAACCACTACTGCTACACTACTGGGTCCAGTATATTTGCTTTTACAGCAAAAAAAGATCCAAGACACAGGATACCAGATTTCCATACTAATTATTTAGCCATGAGACAATTCCTTCTCTTTACACTAGTTGGATGACATTTAGTTATTTGATTTGGATAGAATTATTAACAAGTGTCTTTAACAATCAGTTAATATTTTGTTATAGTAACTTGATTCCTTGACTTTCCTTCTTCGTCTGTACTCTGCAGGATTTCCAGCAGATCTAAGAACAAAAGCAACTTTTGCATAATTTCATGATAAATTTATGCATGCAAAGAATCATGCATAAAGGACAGCACATGACTATTTCTTTTAGAAACAAGTGAAGTAGCCTATCTGCCTGTTAGCTAGAAAAAAAAAACAAACAAAAAAACACCAAAAAAAAACAAACAAAAAAACAAACTACACTGTATTCACTACTTTATAATGCTGATTCCAAATTGTCAAACAGCTGCTAATATTCGAGTACACACTCTTAAATGCAGGAATGTATCTGCTAATTATTGCATTATACCAGCAGATTTTTTATATCAGTCACTAAAGTTTTAAGAAACATATTGCGAATCAGGATGATTTCATGTCTATGATTAGGTAAAAATATTTGAATCACAACATATTATGTAGGATCTGTCTTTATCTCTCCATTCTCTCCACATCTGATAGCTCTAAAATGAGATTATTGCATGCAGCAACATGCATTATTTGAACATTAATGAGTATATTATTCTATGGAAAGGAGTCTGAGTGTTAGAGTGTGTGTATGTGTGTCTATGCTCAATACAATCTGACTTTGTTCTGAGATGAAAGATCCAAAACTGAAGAGTCAAAGCTCAAACAGGAAGTGAGAGGACTATATCTATATAAGCTTTATAGAACTAAAGCAAAAGATACCAGTAAATTCCTTGGGTCACTGTAGAAATAACAGATATCAGCAATATTAAGTATATGTGAAGTTAAAGGTGACCTCTAGCTAGAGTGAACAGGCCAACCAAGTAGAAACCGCAGTTGATCCCGCATTTCCTTTTGTGTGGCAATCTCTGGTCATTTTTCCAATGATGTCAATAAATCTCTCACAAACATTTTAGACAAAATGTTCCCTGTGCTGCTTAAGAAGCCCAAACACAAGCTTCTGTTGTTCATGTTTACAGACATTTTTTTTAAGTAAAAATAATACCAACAGCACAGCAATAACAGAAACCAGAACAAAAAAAATTAAGCCTCAACTTCCAAAGCATAACAATACCACAAGCTACTTGTATATCCTGAAGGACCAGAAAGTGTTATCTTATTTTTATAAAGGACAAAATAACTGGAATTCATATAACAGTTCAAAGAGAGACTGTGTGCAATCCGCTCAACTGGTAAACTCAGAAACAAAGGCTAGAGGCATTTAGACATTTATTTGGATTTGTAACTTTCTTAAATAGTATTTTGGCCATTCACAAAACTGAGTGTGATCATATATGCATGACGAAGTCATAATCAGTTGTATCTTTTATTTCATATGTCTCCTTCTAAAACCAAATTAACACAACCATAGAAACCTTGTTTGGTCTTCAGGCTGGTATTTTCATGCCTGGTGAATGTAAGATACCACTGCATGGCAGAGTGGCTCTGCAGGTTGCAATGTACTTCTGCTGTTCTATTGACACAAAGACTCAAATGAATTGACTGAATTGAGTGAGAGCCCATATGCAGTACTCAGTAAATCCTGAAAACACTGATCCATTTTGGACAGCTTCCCAGAATTGCTCTGTCAGCTAAAGATCTTGCAGGAGGCCAATTCCTCATTTGCCTCAAACATTGCCTGTGTGACTTACCTTGATCGTCTCTTAAATGTTTTTCATTGGTCACTTTGACTGCTTATTTTTTTTTTTTAGTTTGCCCGTTTTAGATTTTTTTATTTTGCACCATGGAAATTGATGTTCCAATGGTACTGTGGCTGATATGTGAGAATTCAAACACTGTATAAATGTTTAATGTTTCTCTAATGGCTGGCATACACTACTCTTTTAACATGCACTTTCTGTCACCATATACAAGTTTTGCATTTGTTAACCATAGCGAAACTATACTTATGGAAAAGCTTAATTATAAAAGCATAAAAAGGATAATATTCTCTACTAAAATCTGCATACTAAAATTTATGGAAAGACATTGATTTCTTTGCTATCTTTTTTATCTTATCTATTGAATTACATAGTATATTTATATTACAGTTCCTCAATGTTATACATCTCTGTTAGCTTTGAAGGTTATGGTACTTTGCCATTATGCAGAAAAGTGTGCCCTTCTTGCCTAAGTAAAACACAAAGATGTTATACTCTTTAATTTAATAGCCTGTAAATTCATTTGTTATTAAGTGTTTAGTGTTCTAATCCTGCACACAAACAAAATAATAAACCAGTTAATTATTTAAGTTATGAGTAATTTGAGATGCTGGCAAGAAATATTGCTGTCATGTGGCCAAATGAGATGGTATCTAAACTGCTTAGTCTGAAAAACGTGAGGCAGTGCATTTCATGCTTTCATTTTCAGCCATCCCTCAAATTCTATTGAGAAAAAAAAGATAAATCGAATGTTGTGATTGTATTTCCCAGTATTTTGGATGGCACTGTACATAGCAAACATATATATATTTAGGATTTGATCTCACCACAAAATAACTGGAGTTAATATAAATTCTATTTAAATTTATAATTTTATCTCATCATAAGGAGGTGTATGGTAACAGTTTAATATCAGTAAAACAAAAAGAATTAGAATGCCAAATTCATCACGAAATGGTAAATATTTAAGGTGTCAGCTGTGACGCATTCCATAGTTGTTTCGTTTGTTCGTTTGGTTTTGGTTTTGTTTTTTGTCTGTTTTGTTGTTGTTGTATTTTTGTTTTGTTTTGTTTTGGCTTTGGTTGGTTTGGTTTTGTTTCTGTTTTTGTTTGTTTGGTTTGTGCTTTTGTTGTTGTTGTTCTTGTTGTTGTTGTTTTTAACAGGCCAGCACAGTTAATATACTCAAGTGGAATGAAAATAGTTGAAATATATCAAGAACATTTGATGTTTTTTATTTCAGGCATTGCAGAACCTTTGGTACCTACAGAGAAGTAAAAAAATTTGATACCTACCTATAAGCAATGCTGTTGTAAGACTGGGGATACTACCAAAACCTGGGGAAGACTTTTGTTATGAAAGTAAGAAAATTGATGAAAGTAATTACAAATTCATAATAAATTCCTAAGGAATTAATAAAATTTTGAACTACTATAATTTTCACCCTTTAAAAAGAAATTTTCCACACATAATCATCTCTAATTTTTATGTATACAGTTAGCTTACATAAGGATTCCAATATTATAAGTCAGTTCAAGAGAGGTATGACATTTGATAAAGCTGAAAGTTTAATACAGGAACGTATTCACATCTCTTATGCTAATATGGAATAGTACATAATCATTAAGCCAAAATACTTCACTGACAAACAGATATTCATCTGATTTTCTATGTTTCTTGAGGCAATAATCACAAAACAAGTAATGGGTCAAACTTAGCTGCACCTAGATCAAATTTCAGATACTCTAAAAAGTGGAGACACAGGCAGTGGTGTAGAGGAGCACGGTTACAGGCTGGTAAGCAAAGGGACCAGACCTGGGAATGGAGACTGTATGTCTACATACATTGCTCTGGTGCTCCATTAAAGAACTGCAGGCCAGGACTGGAATAGTCAAGTTCAGGTGGAAACAAAGACGAAACATAAATACTGTCTGACATATGCTCAAGGCAACATAAAAAATCAAATGTAAAACAAACTTTCAGACCAGTGAAAAAAAAACAGGTCTAAAAGTATGTTAGCAAACAATAGTGACCTCAAGCACATCCTGGATAAAGAAAAAACAAACTGTCCACAACAACATTACATTCCTTGTTGAAGGACTGGGGCTGATGACAACTTTTTGTACACCCTGTCTCTTGTTCTCACAACACCAGGGTGATGCCATGAATCTCAGGGCCTTCAGAGGAGTAGCAGACAAATGAGCATGGCACCACAAAAAATGGGAACTACTGGGAGGTGTATGTGTAACAAATTTAACATCATCATCATCATCATCATCATCATCATCATCATCATCACCATCATCATCATCATCACCATCATCATCATCATCATCATCATCATATTATTATTATTATTATTATTATTATATTAATTACCAGCCATATTTTTTCCTGTATAGTAGCATTCCCTTTTTTTCTTCCTTTTTCTTTCTTTTTCTGTAGTAACTAAGTATGTAATAATAATAATAATAATTCTTGAATTAAGGTTTCAGGTTTATTAACAAGAAGTTGACATCAGTCAACTGGTACGATAAACCCTGGGTGATTAATCTTTTGGGGTGTTGTGTAGAGGAAGATGCACTGAAGACCCCAGAGGATCATTTACCCACAGGCCTGGCTGTGGTGAAAGGAGAAGAGGAGCTGCAAGAGAGAAAGTATCAGAACCACCTCTTCATCTTCACTGCAGCCTGGACAGCATAACCAAAATGAAAAGCACAGGTATAAGCAGTGGCACCACTACCCCATCCTCATGGCTGATCTGAGCCCATCACCCACTGGGAAAAGTCTGTCGGAGACTGCTTTCTGACAGGCAGCTCTGCAAATGAGATGTAGATAGTACACAAGAGTGACGGGTTGTGTGTGAATGGAGGGTGTATGTGTGATGTGTTAGCAATTGTTGTTGCTATTTAGGAAGGGTTTAAGGAGTGTTCATTTACTAAAATTTATTATTGTTTTATGAATTTTACTTAAAAACCACTATTTGACAAGCATTTGAATGAAGGAAATTCCTACCTCTTTCTGTGCATGAACTCCCCAACAGTAACTGAACAACTGCCAAAGCACAACATAACAAAATTTGGTGCATAGTGTGTGCCAGAAGGCATCAAAAGTTTTGAGAGAGCTGAAAACTGATGCTTGTGTTCCAGTGCCAAAGCTTCCTTCACAAACTGGTGGAGAATGTTACCAAAATAGAGCTGTCCAAGACAGCACAGCGTGTTTTAGAGAACTTACATTGGCAGCTCTGTTAAGATGCAGTTTGATCTAGGCTTTCCCTTAAGGGAAAACAGAACACAAATAAACAAACAAACAAAAAAAAAACCACACACAAAACAAAACAAAAAGCAACAAGCAAATAAGTCTGAGGTTTCTGTTTCAATATGAACAGAATTAAAGTGCTATAGAGTATGGCAACGAAATGGGACAATAGGATAAAGACTTGTTATATGTGCTTGTGCTACAACGGAAAAAAAGTTGGTTCTCTGCCTTCTCTTCCATTTCAAATTGAATGGTTAATAAAGCAAACAGTGTTAGAAAAAATATATAAGCTTAATTTTAAAAACTGATATATGAAGTCAGACTAGACATGACATAGAGGCTTCATAATGTGCTTTTTCAAGAGGTAAATGACATTTTGTCTTGCTTCCCCAGTGATCATTTTTTCTGTCCTTTCTATTCCCTTAATTTTTCCTCTTTAGTCTTCTATAAATACTTCTTTCTCATATTAATATTTCCTCTTTTACTCTCCCTTCCCCTTTCCCAGCTTCTCACTTCCCAAGTCTCCTTGTTTAATACAAAGGAAAGAATTTAATTGCTGTCATTCCTTACTTTATTACTTTAAAATATTGGGTCAGTGCTTCAATATATTGAAGCTTTCCAATGCAATTCTCATGGTCTGTCTCAGTTGATGGTCAACCTATTTACAATTTCTTGACAGTGTTACTGCTGGGAAGAATGGTACATACTTCTCATTGCACATACAGTTTTGAAAATTTTGCTCAAAACGAACCAAAAAACAAAACAAACAGCTGAAGGAAAATTTTTTTGTCCATAGATCCAGTTTTCAGTAAATCTGGCTTTCAGTAAATGTCCACCAAAGGAAATACGATAATATTAAGAATAGGAGCACTGTAGCACCTGCTAAACTGTGTTGGTGTTGAGAACGTACCATCTACAGAAAAATGGAAAGCAAAAGGAGAATACTTTCTTGGTTGCTTGAGGGTTTTTTTTGTTGTTGGTTTTGGTTGATTTGTTGGATTGGTTTGTGTGTTTTTCCCCTCCAGTAGTTGCTTATTACTGCCTTATTATGAAGATCTGAAAAGGGATATTTCAGTACTGTTTGGTGGATATTGTTAATGTTATTCTGTCTGGAGTGTGATAGAATGGTGATACTGATAAAGGAAGAAAACACTCATTTCACAGTCAAAATACTTTCTAATTCCTGACAACCTCTGAACTAGCTTCTAAACAAGTGTTCCTATGCATAATTGTTAAGAAGACTGTCAGGTCAATCTTTAAAGCTCACAGATCCCTACATTTTTGGTGCTGCACATGACCTTCTCTGATTTCAACACTGGTTGCTGCATTACAAAGCATTTATCAGTGGGCATTTCATTTAGCTTATTTTAGTTTGGTTTTGGTTTGATTTTTGAGCTTGGGTGTTTTGATGGTGGTGGTAGTACTGGTTTGATTTTGGTGTTTTGTTTTGTTTATTAAGTTAACTGGAGGAAAATTGTCCACTTGGTTAGTTCTACAATGGTGCCAATACTGCATTTTTAACTAATACAAAGCTCCCAGAGTAGACATTCTTTCAAGTTTTGTGTTTAAATCTGAATAAATCAAATAGTATTTTAGCTGAGATTTACTTCTGGATGAACTTGAACATAATGGTGGTAACACTAACATTTCTTGTGAGTCTCTTTTGCCTCAGGGAACCAATTATGGTGGCAAAATTAAAAGTTAATATGGTTTTACCATGGTATTTCCATTATAAAGTAACTAAATTACTTTTCAAAAGAAGGATCTCACATTATTGTGGACTCTTAAATGACAAAAAAAATTCAGGAGAAACCCAAGGGAAAAAAACATAACCAAGCAAAACCAAATCTCTCCCAACTAAGTGTGTTGTCATCCCCCAGATTCAATTAAGTTTCTGAGGAAGAAAGGGTTTTTCTGTTTTGGCATGGTGTTTTTGTGTGTGTGTTTGGTTGGTTGGTTGGTTTGTTTTGTTTGGTTTTGGTTGGTTGGTTTGTTTTGGTTTTGTTTTTTGTTGCTTTTTTTTGTTTGGGTTTTGTTTTTTTGTTTATTTTTTGTTGTTGTTGTGGGTTTTTTTTGTGTTTTTTTTTTTTAATTATCACAGTAGTATTTGTTATTTTTTAAAAAATCATGTGATTTTCTTGTATTCTCACTGTCAGCTGGCAGAACTCAACTATGTTTCTTTGTACTGTTAGATTCCATAATCTAACTCTAATTCAATGATTCTAACTCTAATTCAATAATTGCTGTCACGCCACCAAAGGTGAAGCACTTGAATGAATCTGCTTGTTTCGATCAAATGACCATGACATGCTCTTGTAGTTAGAATCAGAATTTATTCAGCATCCAGAAAAAGATAAATAAACAGTCCATAAATGGAGTAGGTGCTGACTATTATTTTCTGTATTGCACCTATATATTACAATGGTGTGTATTTACCTTAGATTATATGACATTACATCAGCATTAATGATGAATAAGTGTATAAGAGAAATGTAACTTTTAAGGGTTTACAGTTTATCTACCACAGTTAGTGCATTTTAAGGTTCCAAAGAGACATGGACAGGTTTAGAAACAAATAGGAAATGACATGGTCGTATATTAATGTACCTGATTTTTTTTGATTTTTTTTTTCTTCCTAGTAAGTAACCTTAGCAGTATCATTAAGCAGTGGGAAATCACATGTGCAGTTTGGGGTTTCCAATGCCATTTTTTTCGTGCTTTCTGTGGTTTTTTCAAGGAAGAAATGAGACATGAAGTAGCAACAGGATGTGTCAAAGGCCATAATCATCTGTTTCCTTTTCTTTATACAATTTTATTTAGAGTGGTATATAAAATAGTCCACCTGTAACAGTCAGTGTTGTAGGAAGCATCAGAGCACTGTTGATTTGCTGCAACTGAGGAACTGCTATTTTCTATCCATTTTCTATGCATTGTACAAGTATTTCACAGTAGGAATGCAGTTTTCTGCCTGAAAAATACTGTTCTGAAATACTAAGATCAAATGTAACTGCCAGTGGAGGTATGCATAAAAGGTATTTCTAACAAATTATTTATTGTAAATTTGTTCTAGCTCTTCTTCAGTATTCTATTATAGATATGCATTTTTCTTTAACTATACTGTAGAATTGTCTTCAGAAAGAAAATCCTTCCATTTCAGAGGATGCAAATGCCAAGGTCTCACTCAAACCACCTGCAAATGGCAAAAAGCAGTTTTTCAACAGAAAGGGTTCCCAGCTTCTAAAGAAAATAAGCCTTGACTATACCAGTATGATTTACATCCTGCTACCTTTCTAGTAGCCTACAGACTTTGCTCCACTTGTTTTCCAAATTTTTTAGTATGGTAAACTGTGTAGAAAGATGGACAACTGATGCTCAGTAACAAGGTAAGGTTTAAAAGTTAAGGCCTCATATAGCTAGTGTTCAGCTGTAAAAAAATTAAAATGAAGAAAAAAAGCCCAAAACAACAGCAAAAGAACCGCCAACCAACCAAAAACTCCTTACCATTTTAATTTCTTCTTGATCAAAACAGAGCAACCTTTCTTTTCATCTTGGCATGCACAGTCAGGAGTGTGACTGTTGGGCAAGGCTTTAATTTAATCTTGTTATATTATATATACAAGTATGTTATATGTGTAGCAGAAGATGTTGAGGAATGACTTCCCTGTGGAATGCAGCAGTCTAGCAGCAGGCACATCAGATGTACTGTAGAAGTCCGGTAAGCAACCATAGCAGAGTTTGACAGAACAGCTTCTGTCTTAAAATCATCCTGTGATTAACTCCAAATACAAGAGTGTATTGGCTTTCAGTGTGTTATATAAAGCTGCACGTGTTCTTGTGTAAGTGTAATATTGAGATGCTTTCTGCACCTTAGATACAAGAAACTAACAGTGAATAACACAAAATACATTTAAGATGGTTTATTTAAAATGGCTTTTAGTAAACTGTAGCACATAATCATTCTGCTGTGCATTCTGCTGTCTGCTGTAGGTATCTTATACAACATATAGTATGTACATATAGTACATATAGTACGTACAGTGTCAGAGATCTCTAGATTGTCCTGCAATCTAAACAATACTGGTGAAAACTGTGATTATTTCATCATTTTCTGTAACTGAGCACTGAAACTGATTAAGGCTTTTTCAGGAAAAAAAGTGAAAAAAAAAAAAAGGAATAAAAGAATTGTAGGAAATACTAAATGAGAGTAAATACCTCAAGATTGGCTCAGGCTATAATGCAGAATAGTAAAAACGGACAGATTTAAAACATCTTATTCAAAATTAATCTGTTTGTCAAAGAATGTAGTGTGGTTTCTATGATCAGTTGCCTTCCAAACTAGATGTACGGACTTCTTGCAATCGTATGTTAGCATACATCTAGTGAACAAACCACTAAAAGACAAGAAAATGAGATAAAATTCTGTCTGTAAGAACTAGCTGTGTCTTCTCTATCTGGAAAGATTTTTTTTTTTCACTTACTGAGTAATGTAGTGCTCTATTATTTTAAAGTTATGCTTTTTTGTTGACTACATTTTTTCTCTTTTTCTTGTGTATTAGTAATCCTTTCTTCCTGATTTCTGATTCTACATTTGCAGGGGAATAGTAGATTACTTCTGTGAGGCTTTCTTATTTGCTCATTCCCAATCTTCAATTTACATCTATTTTTGTTGATGCTGATACTATTCATTCACAAACTTTCCCCCAGTTTCTAATCTTCTCCTCTGTCTACTCTCAGGAATATTGGTTTCTACCTCTCTTATTGTTCTACAGAAGTCCTGTGACAAGATACATAGTTCCTCAAATTCACATGATGTATCTCAGAAATACTTAGAGTGACATTTTTTTGTTTCCATTTCAGAAAGAGACTGAAAACTGTTCAAAGGAAACTATACTTGAGAAATTTATGTTATATATATAGTGTTACCAAATATAGGGAAGATTAAGATCGGGATATTCACTTTCTTCTTGGGAATTCACTGGCCTAATGATGAGAAGTCACCAGTGTGACAGATCAGGTATTATAATTTTATACAGTATGGATGTTTCAAGAGATTTTTCATTTTTCCTAGAGAATAAAAAGCTACTTGCCCTGTATCTCTTTATAACATGTTGATCTGTCAGATTGGTATTAATTTGCTGAGAAAGATGAGGGTGAGGAAGATAAAGGCTTTCTATGAAAAAAAATAGGGAAACAGTGCCACCATGTCTTGCTATTCACTTCTCGGCAGTGGGTGGCCTAAAGGATGTGTGTGTGTGTGGAAGGGGAGAGCAAGCAAATGTAGGAGCAGTACTGTGATTGGCACAGAAAACAGAGAAAATCAGAAATTTGAGAAATTGGACAGCAAAGCCCATTGAAAAATCAAATTGCTGAGAGAACAGAAGAGAAATTAGCCTGAGCTGGAAGTCAGCAGTGATGGAGAAGATTAACAAAATGTGAAAATAATCCTTGCTTTTTTGGGGGCCATCATAAGAGCTTCGTGGATTGAGTCAATGTTCAGTGAAATCTGCTAAAATAATAACTTTATGACTTACCTCAAACTTCACCTGTTAGTTGTCTATTTATTTCCCCCTCTGCACTACATAGTTTCATCTTCTTTACTTCCCAAATACAAATATAAGAAGAGAGGAACTGAGTAACTCAACACATAACAATGAAGACTGGCAGTGGTCTTCGCAGTTTGGAAAGTCTGTATTATGACAATTCATTGTCAGATAGTGTATTCACATACTTACATCTTTGCACATGTTGGTTAGAACTGTATATCTTTAGAAGATATAGTTAATTTAGAGAAAGATTATCTTCTATATTTTATCAATTTTTACAATTATTAAAATTAAAACTTGAAAGGATGTAAAAATATGAAATAATAGAGTAGAACAGAATGAAAAATAAAATGAAATAAAATGAAATAAAATAATGCTAAACCAAAATCAAAATCAAGGCTGGGGCTGGGCGGGGGGGTTGGGCAGTGTAGGGGAAGGAAGGCAAAAAGGAGAAAGCCTAGATAAGACACTGGGTAACTAGTTTTGTATTTTCTCCTAGCTTCTTAGAAGCTGCTCTCTCTCTTTGATAAGACAAGATAAACCTGAGCTCAGGCATTTCTTGCTTAGTATTTAGATAATTTTTAGAAGAATTTAAACATAAGATAATTCCGCTACATAAATAGTGTCTACCTTTAAAATTGGATAGAACTGATGTACATTTGATGACACTGGAATGATGGATACTTGTTTTATTACAGCTTTTTGTTTCGATTTCTGCATGTACTTTGTCCTGAAACATGTTTTCTTGCTCTTTTGCAGTACAGTTAGGGACACAGATGTGGCAAGCCCATCTTCATCAGCTTCTGCCCAGTAGTGTTTTTCAACAAAGGAGAAAAGTGTCACTGACCATATTATTTGCCCTCCACATTAAAGTTAATTGCAGACAATGTGCAGAAAAGAGTGCATGCACAAATATTTTTGTTCAAGATTTATATGTCTTTGGGAAAACAGTCAGTCATACCGTGCTTTTACTGTGTGTGTGTGTGTGTGTGTGTTTATCCACATTTTAAGTGGATGGAGCTTGGAAAAATAAGTGTTATGAGCCATGTTGTAGACCTGAATTTTTAAAGACAGATCAGAAAAGTTTTCTTGTGATTTGCTCTTAACTCTTCAAATTCAGATAAATTGGCATTAAATAATATCAGAATTATATGCTGTAGATTAATTTATAGGTGGGTTTTGTTTGTTTGTTTGGTTGGTTGGTTGTTGTTGTTGTTTTTTTTTCTCCTGTGCATCCACAGCTGAGATAGTTTTAACTTACTAGGAGTGGAATAGAGAGACTGATATCCCTGGGACACAGTGTTAGAGGAGTATATAATTATTTTTTTCAGTAGCCCCCTACCGTTTTGTTTCTGAAATATTATGGTATCAAACAATACAGCCATTTCAAACAATACAGCCATTTTTACAAGTAGTTGGAGTATCGTACTTTTGTTACTCCCAAAAGCCTAAAAATGCACAAGCTACAGACACCCTATTTAGGTACAGGTATAGGTGTATGCAAGTGTATCCAGTATACTTGAATACAAGTGTGTTTTCCTGTGTATCTATACAAATACTTTTTTTAAACTCGTGACTACAGAAATACAAATACCTGAAAACACCTTTACCTTTCCATAAGTCTGTATACAACTAAAATACTTGTGAAAAATTATTCATTTGTTTTAACAAGGAAAGTTACAAATTCATATCAGGTAAGTGTCCATCTTCGTCTTCATTTATAAAATAGAAATAGCAGAGGACAGACTGTCCAGGACTCTAAATGTGCTCTAGTTATTTACAATAGCTTAGAATGAGTTTTAATCCATACCTTTAGGAGTTTCATACTTGTTTTGCTTTCTTGAAACTGAGTTTGAAAACTGAGAGTGATGAGACTGTGTATACTATCAATATGTTTGTATCATAGGTATGTCACTACTAAAAAGTGTACACATACAGTAAGAGTTTTTTTCCTTTTTATTACATGCATGTATATACATGTCCATACATGGAGAAGAAAAATAATTTTGGAAAGAGCTGCAGTAGCCTGCATCCATTCTAAGATACTATTATATTAACTTTTTTGGCAAGACTTCATTAGTGGTATTTATTTTTTATTAAAACTCTGAATCCTGACAGAATATCTTACTGGCACTGAAACAAAAATAAGTGTATTGAAAATAACCTTCGAATGCCTCAGATCATAGTATTACCATCATCAGTATTTGAAACACTTTTAGATTTTCTTTCTCACATTAAATCAGTTTTCAGTTTATGTAATTTCTAAGTATGCAATTACAATTTCCTATTTCAGTTGGGAATTATATCCTTAGGTGTTTTTTGTTTTCTGAAACACTTACAAAAACCTAGTGGAAACAAATTAGATTAAATATTAGATGTTGACATGTTTCAAGACTTTATTATTACTAGGATTTTTAACAATAGGAAAGGTTAAGCTGGTCTTTAACATTTGCACAGCAACAGCTCATCTGTGTACCTAGGTGTCAATAAAGACAGATGGTACATGGAGTAACACCTGCTAAGGTAAAAAAATAATATGCAATGTAGGAGCTGAAATCATTTGAGCTAGATCAAAATACTCTAGTAAGACTGTGTGCACCACAATGTGTCAAGATTAATTATCTTTCTAAAATTAGATACAAAATCCTGAAATAGCTCCATCTGATGCCAATCAGAAAGGTTTTGAACAATGCAGCTCTTTAAAATGGCATAATTCAGATTTGGCTACAAATCATTAGTTTTTAGCATGTGAATGCAAGATAGTAAATAGAGCACTAACTGAAGAAGGTGGCTAGGGGTTGGAACCAATATGTGGAGTCTCTGCTTGGTTGTTGCCGCCTCAGGGTCTGACTGAACAGCTCTTAGAAGGAAATGCATTCTGTATGAAAACCATGACAGGGTCAGCGACAGCAGCTTAATGCATTTTTAAACCTTGGTACCAGGAAACTCCACCCTTGACCTAAAACCAGGTATTGATATGGCTCCTTATTTACCTCAGTCATTATGGTACTGGTGAGGACTGAGAAGACTGTTCTGATTAGAGTGGAAGAAACAAGATGACATAAAGACAACTACTTTCCATGGGATGAGGCTTCCTGGTCTTCTCAGTTTAGAAACTGAAATCATAGTGTTCATGCACTTGCAGAACAGGAAAGCATGGCAGCATGAGAGCACCAGGGACTACTGGCATGGCAAAGATTATCTTTCTGCTCAGGAGGGAAGGACACAATTCAGTTCAATTCAGTAGGTAGATCAAATCAGGACATGAACTCTCTTAGTAGGTATATCTTCTTAATAGGAGCCTTCAATAGAAGTCTTAAAGTATTGTCAGACATATAGTACCCCGCTATTCACTTACACATAGCCTAATGGGATGTTCCCAACACGATATAGTGATAAATCACAGAAGTGCCAATTAAAATGGAACGCCTATTGTGTCAATCACCTAAAAGTATTGTGAAGCTCTCATAACACTCTTTCAAAAATAAAAGGTATAATAAAAGCTTTATATGTAGAGGTTGTTCCTCTTTATGTTACTGCCTCCTGGTAAGAGAGGGGTTCTTACAAGTGTCATTATAATTGAAAATCTTTTGCTTTATGATTTTCATTTTTTCAAATTCCAGTGACTCCAATTGAGAGTATTCTTCACCTGATAAAACTAAACGTAAATACTGTGTTAGAGCATTCTTGTTATAAATAATTGGCATTTACTGAAATTTTTAAGGCTCAACACAATCTTTCTCACATCCACTCAAAAAACCCCAACACCTCTGCTCACAAACAAAAAACATGAAGGTACAAGGTGATTTAAAAGTGGAGAAAAAATATCTCTGATGTTCACTATGAGGATGAAAGTACCAGTTACCAGCTAAAATGGACTAAAATTTTGTCTTTAGGGGATCTGCTCCTTTTTTCTCTCCCTGTTTGCCAATCTGTGCATTATTGGCCTGGATGGAGTTCAGATATGGCTCTTTCTTTGCTGTCACTGAGTAGCATTTTTTTCAGTTTAACCAAATTATTTTCTAGTTTTGTGATGAGAAGTCTGTATCACACTGGCCCAATTAGTCATTTTTATGCCAGTCTAGGGTAGCATAACTGAGAAGAATAAAAGCAAACTGGCCTTGTCATGGGTCCCATGTTTTTTGAGTCAGCTTCTAGAGGGCCTCGAAGGGTTACATGAAAATTCTCATTAAAGGATAGTGTTTCTAATTTCTGTCTGACCAAAAGGGCTTTTTCCACCAAATGTCACAATTTCTCTTTCCATTGATATTTTCAACTTCCTCTCCTTTGAAACACACAATAATTATTTTATAGCTTGACAACATATTTATGTTGCAACCTATTACACAAACAATTGAGACTGCAGAATTTTTAACTTCCATCCACATTTGTCCTTTCTATTTAATCACTGCTTTACCACAGAGGTAAGCCTTCTCTTCTCTCCTTAACTTCCTTTATTAAGAGCTTAGGTGCAGTAGCATGTTTATTACATACATTACAATTGTTATTCACTAATCTTACATATTGTATTATTAGCAATAACAGGGCACAACAGAGTGAAGCCTTCACCTGAATTTGTTTCCTTTTATGGATTTTTGTTAAAACCATAAGTGCAGATTTTCATTGCAGTGTGTGTGGGTTTATCCACGCAATTCCCATTAATATTAAAAGGAATCATGTAGCTAAGTCCCTGCATGCCACATTGAAAATACTCCTTAATGTTATTTTAATGAAGATTCTTTTATGAGTAAATTATTTCAGAGTAGCTGAGCAGTTATTATCTTCCTCTGTTACTAGTGATTGCCCACAGGGTAAGTGTTCTCTAATATTATGTTGAGCCCCCATGCCTCTGCCATGTTGTTATGGGACCTTTCTAGTTATAAACGTTTTTCATTGCAGTATGCAATTAGAAACTAGCCAACAGAGTAAAGCAGCAAAACTTGGTTTTGGCTGCAAGTTGGAGCTGCCCCTGGGGGTCTTTAATTTATGCTCTGTCCTTTTTGTACAATCAAGATTTTCTTGAAATGAGCCCAGTTTGTTCCTTAGAGGAAACACTTATCTCCTTCTTGATGTTCATTCCACCTTGTTTGTGGTTTACAAATCTTTCAAGGTTGTTCTGTATAGTTAGTCATATGCAAAATGACATATAAGCCTTTAATGAAACTTGGAACCATGATTTACTCATTTAAGTGAAACCTGGCAAGTTGCACCCAAAAATCCAATGCATATTTAATTAGCGTATGTGAACTCTGTTCTTCTTTCCATACACTAATTAGGTTAATCAGCAACTACCTTGTCTTTACATAGGGGTGGGTGCCACCACAGATCTGTGGACAAACTGGTCTTCCTGTTTTCACCCACCCTTCTTGTTCTTTCCTCTGCTTGGGAAGACAGCATTTTATTCTTGTGTCTTTAGGCTGGAGCACTACAGACAAAAATACTGTGAATTGAAGTGCTGCTAATGGCTGCTATTTAGAAAATGTTGATTAGATCTCTAAAGAACATCTGTAAATTGTTATGACACGGAGAGTTCAGAAAGGAGTTTTTTCTTTTTCTTTTTTTTTTTTTTTAATAAAAATTGATTACACAAGCCCAGATCATTACTTTGTTCTAGTACAGGCCTTTCTAACCTTTTGTCAGTTCTAGAGCATGTTTTTGCCTCTTTCTATTGGACTCATCCTTTTGTTTAGGCCACAGGACTCAGCCTTGGCTAAAATATACATATAACATAAAATGTATTTTAAGCTGTCTTCTTTATGTGGTTGTGTCCTCTTAGAGTGATGGTAAAACGTAATCCATAACAATAAAAATACCATTGTGTGGTTAAGAAAATTGCATCAGTTTCATATTTTATATAAAGCTGTTCACTATGGAATTTCCTTAATGCCCATGAAACAGTAGAAGTAGCCAAAAGCATTGTTTTTTCCCCTGTCAGCTCAAATCAGGTTTTACAGGTTGATCTCTAGAAGTGGTGAAAAACTCTCTTCTATGGGTTATATGAGTACTCATCCTAGGGATCAATACAATGATTTCATTGAAGCTATAGACTATTGTCATCAAGATAATCAAGAAAGCCATCTACTGCATCCTTTATTCCCTCAGTCTGATCCCACATAAGTGATATCTTTGAGAACATGTGCTAAAGGCAAAGTAGGTTTAGCTTGTGAATATATGAAAACTGATTAACTTTTATTGACACTGGTTGAACTCACAAATTTGTTTCTTGCTGCTTAATAATAAAGAGTTCATGTGATATGTCACAACCTATGACAATAGCAATGAGCATTAATCAGATTATCTGCCCCCACTTGACTTTGTATCATATTACCCAAAAGAAAGCAATCCACAGACTCAATCAGTTCAAAATGACTTTTTCATCAGCTGTAAGAAATAAAAACTAGGCTAATAATTCAGTAAGCCTGGATTTCTTCCCTTCTTTTTTTTTTTTTATTTTTTTTATTTTATTTTATTTATTTTTTTTTAGTAAGAAGAAGCTCTTAAATATGAATCATATATATTTCAACATAAAGTAACAATTTAAACATATAGTTTGTTTTGATATGCAGAAAATGTGAGTTACACATTGTTTTTGAAGAGTACTCTAAACTCTAAATATTGAGTAGATATTTTCAAAGGCATTCTAATTATAAAAATCTATGTTTCACTCATTTCAGTAAACTGTGTATAAATGAAGATACTTTCACATATTGTATTAATTTGGGGTCCTCTGTCTCCTTTTTTTTTTTTTCATTTCCTCTATTGATTTCTGAAATACAAAATTATATTTTATTAGAATCAACTCCAGCCAATTTTGATATTTCATTTGCAGCTCATTTTGTGTAATGTCCTGCTCCTTTGATGTAATAATGAAAATGTGTCAGTATATTCTCATTATAGAAACAAGGTAAAGTGATCCAGGACTCCTGGGGACAGTAGGACTACAATATGTGAATTTAAATTGCTAAGCTACAACTCCCACGCTCCATATTTTGTAAATTGTATGTTGCATCCTTTATACCTTCAACAATAACACAGATGAGAATTTAGAAACTATGTACATTAAACAGTATTTCTGGAAATTTCAAATTAAAAACACATGAACAAACAAACACAACAAAAAAACCCACAAACATCCTGATGTATCAGTGTTGCAGGTTATGTGTGCTGGAAGGATAAAGCACAGCACAGTACCAAGAACCCTAGTTCTAGTCTTGTTTGTTATTTTGACTTCTACAACAAAATATATATCCCTTTTCTTGGACTCGGACTGAATTAAACATGACACAGCTGATGGTTGTTATGTGCAGACTGGGATAATACCATAGGCCAATGAAGGAACGTTTTATTTAAAGACCTTTTCATACCCTGCTGCTGATATAAATATCTGCATCAGGGGTGTCACGCTCTCTTTCACCACGGGCCACATCAGCCTCGTGGTTGCCTTCAAAAGGCCAAATGTAATTTTAGGGTTGTGTACATGTAACTACTCCTACATTCATACCGCCCTAAAATCCCATTTGGCCCTTTGAAGGCAACCACGAGGCTGATGTGGCCCCCAGTGAAAATGAGTTTGACACACCTGATCTATATAGTATTGCATTTTGTTTTGTTTTTTGTAATTCCTCTGTTTACATGTGATAAGTTTTTCCTATTGAATGTATCTTTGACAGCAGGAAATAAAAAGGAAGTAATAGAAAATATCCATAATAAACTTCAGTTACAACAGTCAAGAGAAATGTTGAAAAAAAAAAAACAAACAAAACAGGCAAGCAGCAGGCAGATGGATTTTTACTTAATATAATTAAGGGGTAATGCCTTCATCTGTGACTACTTGTGCTATTATTTTGCTGAATGGCATACTTGTTACTGAACTGAAGACTCTGAAAAGGCAGTCAGAGAAAACTTTCACTGGAAAAACCGTGCTTGTGCCAGCTCTCATCTTTAGAAAGGTAATATTATTTCAGCATCTGGCATACGTACCCATAAACTCACTTGTCAGACACAGGAATGTCACAGTTGTAGTCTTGTTCAAAGAATTTGTAGAAGTAAAAAATACCAGAACTAGTTTGGCTTAAAAATTTGATTTATTTTAATAAAATATGCTACTGTATTATCAAATATTGTTCTTTGAATATACTGGGTATTTCAAAAAGATGGACATAAAATCATGCTGCTTTGAAAATGGGTCCATCTTTTTGAAACAACCTGTAAAATAAAATTTCTAAACATAAAGTTTCTATTTTTTAAAATATCTAAAATTTCAAGAAGAATGTACTGCATGTTTTTGCAGCCTGTCTTGAGAAAAAATTCTTTCCATCTGTGCCTTTTCTTTGTGTAATAAGAGTTTCAATATGTTGGATGAACAATATCAGTCTATAAATAGTACTATTCTCTTTGTTTTGTTTTAACCATGTAGTGTGATGTGCGTGGAACTTGGCAAGAAACATTCCCTAGGTTTTACAAAAGTTTTTAAGATGAAGTAAACCTGCCCATTCTATGCAAGCATTAACTCAAGTTGTTTAAAGTAGAGTTAAAGTAAATATAGATTTCCACTAATTTAAAATTTGAAATTTAACATTGTACAGGTCTTTGTCTTGAAGTCTTCAAGAATGCAGATTCCATAGATTACTGGGTACCCTTTTCCAATGTTGCATTACTCTTCTCATGATTTTTTTTCCCCCATTAATGTCCAGGCTGAAAATTCCAAGACAAAACTTGTGATCAGTACCTTTTGTACCACCTACCACTACCTAAAACACTTAAACTCCATCAGCTTTGTAATATCCTCTCAATTATTTGTAGATCTTTTGTTCTCTTCTTCAGTGGGTTAAACTAGTACAGCTTCTTTGAGATGATTTGAGACCTCCTTTGACATAATTTGACCTTAGTAGCTGCTACTGAACCCTCTCCTGATTTTAATCTTCTTTAGATATGTGTGGTGGACAAAACTGGGCAAAATATTCTGGACAAAACTTTGCTGCCTAGATGAAGATTATGATTTCCTCAGATCTGTTGGCCACACTCTTACTAGTATAGGTCAGTCTGTTGTCTGCATTGTTAACCATAATAGCACACTGGTTTCTAGCCTACAACTTGGCATCCACTGTGATCCTCTGGTCTGTTTCAGCAGCGATTAGTCAGGCAGTCAGTTCCTAGCCTGCACTGATGTATAGGCCTATTCTGGAGGTTTCTTATTTTCCTCTTGAACATCAGGAATTTTCTGGTGTGGTCTGTTTCTATCTCTATCTATAACTTGAGGTCTTGGTCCTCAAGTTGCTCTGAACTGAACTGAAGTGCTATCATTTGGCATGTCAACTATTGTTCTTAAACTACTGTCAGCAGCCAAGTTGCTGAGGGCACATTCTATCTTATCACCCATGCAGCTGATACAGTTAATGCACGATAGCAGCCTCAGTGCCAGGGCACTTAGTTGATTATGGCTTTCAAACCAATGATTTCTTACCTTGTAGGTTATGGGTTCAGGCAATTTTCAGTTCAATTAACAGTGCATTCATGCAGCCCATACCTTCTCTGCTTTCAAAACTGAATGCTGTGGGGAATGGTGTCAGTAGCATTAATAGAGATAAAGGTATGTTACATCCTCTTGTCAATGAAGCTGAACATTTAATCACAGAAGGCAAGTGTGCTGTTTAAGTGTGATTGTAACAGTGTAAATCATTGCTGCTCTTTCTTATTAGCTTAATGTCTTACCTGTGTTTAGAAATACATTATTTTCCATAATCTTTTTCAGCAGAAAATTGAGACTGACTGGACTTTAACTCCCTAGATAAACCAAGGATGCATGTTGGATCAGTTCTTTTTCCAGTTGTCAGATAACTCTCCCAATCACCATGACCTTTTGTAAGTGGTAGCGGTCTTGCAATCACATTACTGTTCCTTCAGCATTCTCTGGTGAATGCCTTCTGCATCATGAAATCTAGTAACCTCCAGCTTCTTTGCTAGCCTCTCATTTGTTTCTCTCTGCCAGTGACTGTCCTTCTCAAATCACGTTCTTCCTTTTCTTCATCTGGGAAAACCAAGGCTGCTTTTTGCCTCTTTTTATCAGGTATCATGACTCCATGGTTCCTTGTTTGTTTGTTTTTGTTTGTTTGTCTTGTTTTTGTTTGGGTTTTTGTTTGTTTTGTTTTGGTTTTGTTTGTTTGTTTGATTTTTTTTTTTTTTTAAGAAAACTAGTGTATAAAAAGTCCTTCTAGACAGTACTGGTAAACCCAAATATCAAGAGGTAAGGTTCTGTAATAAGTTAGACATTGCTCACAGACAGAAAATAGTGAATGTGAAGTCATTAAAACTATAGTTAATTAATAATAATAATGGTTTGTATGTAAAATGCACATGGGAACTCAGTTAGAATTTCTGACACTGACTTTCAGTAATTACCTGCAAATAAAAGAGAGGCAATGAAACATATAGATGAAAATATCAATTTAATAAGTACTTGAAAAATCTACAGCAGATTCCAGAAAAAAAAAAAACAAAACAAAACTGTGTGAACAGTCACCTTGTTAAACAATGAAATTTGACAGCTTGATCGTATTGCCTGATCACCATGACCAGATAAAGAAGAGATTTCATCAGGGACCATCATCACCTTGTCAACTTTATGCCATTAGCTCTATGGCACTGTATTCTCACAGCTGTTTTAGAATGTGAGTGTTAAAGATTATTAATTCCCTGATGTATCTATATCACCTACCTCAACATCAGTGAACAGAGATTAGTAAATTCAGAGGAAAACAGAAAGAGCATGGACTGACAAGCAGACAAGCAGCAAGAGCGTGAAAGCCTCCATGGTGGGTTGACCTGGCCAACAGCCAAACACCCACATAGCCGCTTACTCACTCCTGACTCCTGTGCAACAGGGAGAAAATGGAGGATGAGGAGACTCAGGGATGGAGATACAGATAGTTTAATAGCTAAAGCAAAAATTGCACATGCAAGCAAAGTGAAAGAGGATTTCGGTCACTACTTCCCATTGCAGGCAGTTGCTCGGCCAGTTCTTGTGAAGTGGGGTGTCAACATTCGTAATGGTTGTTTGGGAAGAAAATTGCCATAACCAGGAACATCCCCTCTCCTTCCTTCTTCATCTGAGCTTTCCTTCCAGGTGGCACAGAATATCTCTTTGGCCAATTTGGGTGAGCTGTGTCAGCGATGTCCCCTTAACAGCTTCTTGCTCAAACTCACCCTACTCACCAGGGGCATGGGGAGGGCAGACTGGGAAAGAGAGAAAGCCTTGAAACCATGGAAGCACTGCAAAACAGCAAATACTTTTTTATTGCTAATATAATAAAGAAAGGCTATATTTAATGTACTACTGCTAATATTTTAATTTATGTGTTTTGGCCGTTCCTAAAAATAAATTTCATGATACACAATTTGCTAACTTTGAAAAAATTGACCACTACCTTTTGTTCAAATGGCTTAGATTTGAATGATGGAATTTTATAACTTAGTTTTTGGTTGGGGAATCTTAAAAAATGAAACCCAGAAATTCAGTGACAGTCAAAAACTACCAGAAGCAGTATCAGCTTTATAAATAAAAAGAAAAAAATACGTAGTTTAAGTATGTATTTATGAGGAAAAAGAAAATAGAAAACTAAGTCTGTGAGTCATCTCCTGAAAATAAGCCAAATGGCCCAAACCGGAAACATTCATTTCATAAAATAATACATTTTTTTTTTCCATAGAGCTGTTGCCACTTTACAAGATATTTTATAAATTCTCTGAAATTGTTATGTAAAACAGCCATATAGTTTATTGACAGACCAATCTCTAGATTCAAACAGTTATTTTCCTCAGGAGATTAATAAATATTGATACATAATTTGATTATAATAATTTATTATTATTAATAAAAGTTGTAGTGACAAAACTACTTAAAAGTTCTGACTAACACTAATAGATACTTCACTGTCTTCTTTGCCATCTAACCCCGAAGACCAAATATTAAGCATTTAAATTGGTTTAGGTTTTCTGTGTCTTCTCTTCAGCCTCAAAAAGGCAGCAGGCATTCTTAGGGCTGACAAGTATCATATATTGGCTTTGCCATATGTAATGACTGCCCACTGTGTCACTGTCCACAGCCCAGCTTGTTTTATATACCTTGTAACTTTCCTAATAAAAGAAAGCGTGTGCATGTTTCCAAACCAAGGTTCCTCTTAAAAGTATTTCCAGAGATTCTGCAACTGGGGAGAACATCCGGATTATAGAGTTGTTTTATACTGCTGTTCCCAAAGGCTTCTTTCCTGAATTCTGTTCCTCTATTTTCAGTCTCCATTCAAATTATCACATTATCTCTTCAACAAGCTTTCTTCCCTCCCAACCCCCAGGTTTTTATTATTTTAAAGATGTCTTTTTTTGTGTGTATATGTGTGTGTGTATGTGTGCTAGCACGTTATAATATTTTGGGAATAGAGGTATGCAACCTCCCAAGGAAGCCTGAACCTTACTCTAGTCTATTCTTCTCTGCTTTTGAGTCTAGGGAGATATTTATTCAGTGAAATGGCTTGTTGGAAAATGCAAGTTCACCAGGTATAAAGCACTTAGACCTTTGGATAAATCACAGAATGGTGGTGTCTGGAATGGACCTCTGGAGTCCTTTCCAAACCCCCTGCAGTGCCACCTGAAACCTGGTTGCCTAAAACTAAGTCCAGACAGCTTTTAGACTTTCCAAGGAAAAAGACTCAAGCCTCTCTGGGCAGGCTGTGCTTTATGTTAAGGCAAAACCTCTTGTTTTTCAGTTTGTGCCTCTTGAATCTTGTCCTGTCACTAGATACTGCTGAAAAGACACTGGCTAGGTGAGCCTGCTCACCCAGCACATACTCCATTAAGTTCTCTATGAGAATGTTACAGGAAACAGTGCCAAAAGCCTTACTGAAGACTAGGTAGGCAATATCCATTGCTCTCACCTCACCTATCAGGCTAGTTATTTCATAATAGAAAGGTAACCAGGTTGGTCAAGCATGACTTCCCCTTGGTAAATCCATGCTAACTAGTCTTTGATGTCTTTCTTGTCCTTCAGGCACCTGGAAATAGCTTCCAAAGGACATTGTTCCATTACCTTTCCAGGGAATGAGGTTGACCACTCCGTAGTTCTTTTTGACTTCTTCTTTCATTTGAAGCCAAAATTGAGATGGAATCTTATCTGAATTCCTGATGGACTTGAAAGCTGCAGACCTAATGGAATAAAGCCAGAAATAATAAAAAGACAACTTTTTTTCCTGGTAACCATTTTTTTGAGTTGCTAAGAACTTTGTTGTTTGTATTTTTGCTGTTGGAATGGAGAAGCATTTGTTTTTTCCTGACATCATTTTCTTGGACAGTCTTGTGTATGTCCTCTGTGTCTTCCTGGTTTTATTTCTCCTATTTTACCTGTATGTGGTCAGTTAATGAGTATAGTCTAAATTGTCTTGGTCTTGGCCTTGTCGTTTTTGTATGTTCAAGTGTATTATTACTCATTCTGCCTCTCTGCTACTGTGCTCCTCTTCTCTTTTCTATTTTTATTGTTATCCATAGCCTGTGGTTAATAAATTCAATGAGTCTTCCCTTATAAATTGGACTGTTTTCTAATGTTTCTGTTTCATACAGCTATTTTGTAGTCGGGGATGCAGAGCTTTTGCCTCCCACAGTACAGCAATTTCTTCTGCTTGACAATCTCTCAATGGTTTCTGCTTCTTGTCTACAATTTTTCCCTTCAGTTTGTAGGAGATTTATCTCCAAGGAAAAGAAAAACACCTTTTTTTTCAATTGTATGCCTCCTGAAATGAGCTTCAGTGTGATCCCCAACATGTCACTTGGCACTGAGTGATTTAAACTGTTCTATTGTGTTCCCTCAAGAATTCAGGAGTGCTCTACATTACAAAACAAGCTTTGGGTTTGGGTGAGGCCTTCTTAGTAAGTGTCTTACCAAAGACAACCTAGCAAAAAAGAGTAATAATATACAATTATTATATAGTTTCTTGCATAAAATATTGACATAAAATGCCAACAACAACAACAACAATAAAACTAATAATAATAAAATAATAATAAAAATAATACAGACATAAATTAATCTCCAGCCTTTTAGTAGGATCGCATTCACCTCCTATTGGGTTGTAAACTGTCTTTTGCCCTTATCCTTTCCCACGGACATTCTCTCTTGGACACCTAGTTCATGCAACTGGCATGTTGTCTGTTCATTTGTCATTCCTCAGTCTTTGGCATGTGTAGTGTGTGTCCTTCTCATGATGCCACATCTGAAATCTGCGGTGATGACTTCCAAGTTCCTTTCAAAGAAAAACCTACCTACGCTCAAAGCTAACATCTTGTGGAGCAGTGAGGACTATGTTCTTCGCAGTCTGGCTGATGTAGAAGAGTTGTTTAATAGTACCTCATTTTGTTTAGCAGCTTTCTAAATAATCTGTTACCTGATATGAAGAGGAGGATAATAGACTTCCATGGAAAAACCATAGGCATCTGGTTTAGATTGTTATTTCCCACCTTTTGTGTTTTTCATGGGTTTTACCTTTTTGTCACATGAAAAAAAGACATCCGTTTCAACCTTTTTTGGATTATGTACACTTAGAAGTAATATCTGTCCCATTAGCACAGGTCAACAATTTTTTTGCACTTTGACGTTATGGTTCCAAATTGCATCTTCTTCAACACCTCCTTCTCCCATCGTAAGGATGGCAAGAGTTGTAGTTTGCAGTCTACAGCTTCCTCTAGTACATAGACCAGTTCATATTGAATATCCATGGACATTCACACCTGTCAAATATTTTAGAAAATCATGTCAGAGAGCTGGCGTTCAACTACCTTAGTATTCCAGAAGGCACGCTTAATGCTACACATGGCATATGGCTCTGTTTTGAAGAAACTTGATTGCTTAGTTTGATCATGGGTAGCATATACTGACTTCTTTCATGAAGATGGTATTGGCTATTGAAAGTTCTCAGTTCAGAATGTATGTCAATTTTCATGACTTTCAGTTATTGTCTACTATGCATTTTCTGCCTGTCACCACACATTCAACAGTCCACACAGCAGAACTCAGACCTATACTTTCTTAGCTTTTCCCTTTCTGCCCAGATATGATTTGTATAACTTTATCTGGAGCCACTTATATGTTTTGTTTGTGTGGCTGTTCATGTTTTAATCCAATTCAGCTGCACTTACTTCTGCATTCTCATTTAGAACATGTTGTAGAACATATGCCTATGAATGATCAAACTCCACAGAATGTTTTAAGGTTCTTTTGAGGTAGTGGTTGCTGGAAGGACAGGCTCATTTTAGCACTGAGTTTTTAGTGAAGCTTTCCTCTCCCAACAAATATAGAGACCTTCAACTCATATGAAGGACAAGATGTGCTGCAGTTGTTCTGAGAGATTGTCTAACTAGACTGATGCAGAGCCAACAGAAGAAAAAAGGAGTAACCCCAAACAAACAAACAAACCGAGACAACAACAAATCCAATCCAAATCCCAGAAGAGGAAATACAATATATTTCAAATTTATTAAGTTTCTTAAACCTGGAAAATTTTAGCTGGAAGCAGGATTGCACGAATTGATGTATGCTGTTCACATCAGGAATTAACTCCAGAAAAATTAAAAAAAAAAAAAAAAAAGAGGCAAAAGACAACAACAAAACTAAAACCAAACCACCAAACCAAAAAATACAAACCAAAACCAAGTATTATGCATTTCAGTCATGTTGAGGTTGTATTCAGAAGTGGCCTTAATTAATTTTGAGTGTTAACGAAACTGTTTTTCTATTATTTACTCAAATATATTAGGAAATATTATTTTCAATATTTTGTTACCTATGCAACTGTTCAAATAATGTTCATAAATTTAACTAAGGAATGAAAGTCAAAAATCAACTGTATGATGCATTCAACAAATATTTTTTAACTTTAAATTGGCTTTAAACAAAATGCTAACTCCTGAATTCTGTTGCTTATGTCCTTTTGTTACTCATTCATTTTAGCCTGAACTCCAGTAGGAAAAGTTAAATAAAACCTAGAGTTTTCTTTCTTCTCACAGTTCCTTGATTGTTTCTCTTTCTAAGTTTCAGCTTATGGATATTAATGACCAGTTTTCTGTTCCGCTTTCCTTATTTTTATTCAGGCACCATGTAGGTAAGTTTAAAAGTGTCTTTTAAGATTTCTTCTATAAGTGTTCCACACTACAACTAGTCACATACTGTTGAAACTCCCATTTCAAGTCCTAATTAACTTGAAATGGTCACTTGAATTGTGTGGTTGTTTTATAGGTTGTTTAAAGTTTATAAAGCCTCATATAGCTCTAGTTACCCCTGACTGATGAGTGCTTCTGCATACAGAACCATAATAAAGCACTACAAGTGACTGCAAAAGAAAGAGCTTATTGAAATATATGGTAAGGCTGTAATTTAAAAGTTGAACACAATTTATAACACAAACATCTTTCTATTTGCCTCATTGAACATCGCAGGAAAACTTCTATTTAAAATTGTTTCTTAACACAAAAAATTCATTATGGTATAATTAGTGTAACATAATTAATACATTACATAAAGTTCTCAGTATGGATGTGAAAGTTAAAAATATAGTGAAAAATGTTGTGTATAATGATTTACTCTATATTTAGAGAAACTTTCTTAGTGCATATACATGCCTGCATACTTAACAAACCCTAAGCAGTCATAGACATGATCCACTGTAATACCTCTAGTGATTAAACCGCAAAAGTATATTAAAATAATGTTAAAATTTGGCCAAAACCTGCTGAAAACCAGGAGGTTCAGAGTTATAGAAAGAACATTCTCTCTTGTGTCACCCTAATGGTGCTACAAATGTACTTCCTAATCAAGAAATGTGGAAGAGATGGTGATCTAGCATCTATTCTGCAAACATAGTATCTCATATCAAATGAAGAAATTCGAAGGTGTAGGAGTGTACTCACATCTTTGCACTTAGATAAGAAACTAGTGCAAGAAAACTGTGATGATGGACGATGACCAGTGCCCTTCGATGCAACTGGAGCTTGAATTCTGAATCACACTATAATATTCAGCAATATTTAAACATATTTGAATTATTTAAAAATTAAAAAGAAAATGCATTTTTGCACTAGTTGTAGAGGTTTTGTTTCTCAGTACAGAAAAAGCATGGTCCATTTTGACCCAAGAATGTCAGAGATACAATATCCTAAACTGTACTTCTGGATAACTTTTTTTTTTTTTTTTTTTTCCCAAACCAAAAAGGAGTGAAGAGGTGAGCTTAAATTTTAAAGTTTTGGCTACTGAGTTTTAATTCTTTGTCTGAGATCCGTGCCTATTCATTAGTATGACTAGAGAGTTCATGCCATTCTTAAATGTCTGGCAACTTACATTCTCCACAGCGATGGCAAAATTGTCTTCTTTGCTGAATAGTTCTGGGATTTCCTATAACAAAAAAGATCAGATGCTAGCCAAAAACTCTCAATATTTCATTTATGCTATATCTTCCTCTTCTAATGGTAAAGCTGCTACTGGAGCTATTGTCACAGGAGAATAATACCTTAATGTCTTGGAGACCCCCTGACACTATGTTCTATGTACTAAATTTTCAAAATAAATTACGTCTTTTAAAATTGCTTGATTCACAGGATGTTGTATCAAATGCAGTTAATGTCAGCATTTTTTACATGCTGTGATGTAATTTCTAACATAATCATATATTACATATCACATATCCTATTGTTACTGAAAATATAAAGAAAAATATTTAAAAATAATAATTACGTAAAAATTATTACAAACACCCACCAAAACAACTTAGAACCAGAACAGAACATCTTCTTCAGGACTGAGCTGAAGAGAAAAAAATCCGCTTGTATCTAACACGGACTTTTCATGCACTTCCGTGCATAAAAATGAGGGTGGTATTAGAATCCATGTGCATATTCAATGAAGCAACAATACTATTAGCATGCAGTTTTACAAAGCAGTAATCCAGTTGTGATAAACCAGGATTTCAAATAAAGCACTGTGAGGGTTCTAAAAAAATTATTGTATTTTAAAGCAAGATTTTTTAAAATAAGTTTTTAAATACCAAGCAATTACCAGGGAAATAAATGGCAGCTCATGTGAAAAAAAAGATCAGTGAATTAAAGTCAATGATACTTATTTAAGATCAAGCAGATTTTGCTGCTCTCAAGACAAACGAACAGATGAGGTATAGCACATGAAATGTTATAATAGGAATAGAATTTGCAGTCTGCTGGTTGTTTTTAAATCTTTACTTGATAAAAGGTTGCAACTCTCAGAATCCTTATACCTATTACACAATTATGTAAGCTTTTCAGAAGGACTGAAAATTCCAGCTATTGAAGGAATTCTATTTAATGAAAAATGAAATCATTCAAATATATTTATTCTCTCCCTTCTTCCCAGTTATCGCTGTAAAAAAGCACAAAACATTTCAAAACCTTGAAAGTTTGGTAGAATGAGATTGTAAAATGTAAAATGGTATATATCAGTAAAATGAGATTTTTCTGGTCAACTGGGGGAGAAACAAGTGCCTTTCCTGTAGTGAAAAAGCAAGGCTAAAAAGACTACTTACAATATGTTCCAGCAATCATTATTCTTTCCTTATTATATAGTTTCCAAAGATAAACAACAACGAGAAAGTGTTGATAGTTTAAAATAAAGTTTCAGTAAGACACAGCATTGAAAAAATATACTGTATGACAAAAACTATAGTTGTGAACAAATGAGAAAAACCAATACAGCATAGAACCAAAAACCAGTCTGAATCAGCAGGTGGTTAGACAAGAGGATTTTTTTTCTTCTATGTGTGAGTTGTTATTGTGACAATCTAAAAGGGTGTATGAGTAAATGTTGAAAGCATTTCAATAAACATATTTTTTCTCAGTTCCAGAGATGTGTATTAATGGAACCAGTGCATAGTGTTAAACTTTCTGATAATGCACTCCTGCAAATTACACATGTACACTTCAAAGAGAGTACATGCTAGCTTTATAACCAGAAATCTCAATACCTTTTGTCTATTTTAAATTAACCTCTTCAGTCTACAAAGTTTATTGTGTTCTGTTTGTCTGAAATAATTTATTCTGTTCTCTAGGCTTTCACCCTGTGTGTGCAAAGAACTGAATAAAATAAAAAATGTCATTAAATAGCTCCACCTTTATCCTGCATATTTTCAATTGTCCCAAAAGAAAGGCAAAAAAAGAGAGGTAGGCTTTACACAGTATTTCTCCAAAGCCAACAAAACTGAGCAAGCTATTCAAAACTGATTCCAAAGACCTAGTCTGTCATGAAGTAAGCTTTTCTGAGAAAGCCCCAGCAGGAGTGCTTCTGCTCATCCCATCTTTAACAGTGGGCAAGAGGGTCATCCTTCAGATTATGTTATCTCAGACCACATAATCCCTTACAGATTTCCTTTCCAGAGGAAAGGAAATTTGGTTTGCAATTGTCACTCCCAAAGTTCAGCAAATTTAGGTTAACAGGTCTAACAGAAACTATCCAATAAATTTCCCATAATGTATGCAGTCCTCAGCCTTTACAAGGGAAATAGCTAGTCCTCACTCAATCACAGATATTTTGAGGGGATCAAAAAAAAAAAAATCCATCAGTGTTACTGGAGGTCTATATAAGTGTTTACACAGACAACCAGCTCCTCATAGTCTAACAGTGTAGAAGAGTGAAGATAGAAAAATATTATGAAAATACATGTCATTCCCAGTTTCCAGTTTTATTGGTCTCTTAGGTAATCAAACAGCCTGAGATTCTTCATGGACTCGGTCCTAGGTTTTGTTTTCCAAGTGTTCCTGCAACAGATTCACTTGGAAATGCTCTTTTATTTTTCTGAACTGGTGAAAACAAGGCAAATCTGGCCTATGAAACAAGGTAAATTAGGAAATACTGGATGTGTTCATGACTCT
This sequence comes from Columba livia, assembly GCF_036013475.1. Classification (NCBI taxonomy): domain Eukaryota; kingdom Metazoa; phylum Chordata; class Aves; order Columbiformes; family Columbidae; genus Columba; species Columba livia. The sequence continues at coordinate 62,435,934 of NC_088642.1, forward strand.
CTGAGCTTAATCACAGTTATATGTCACACGATTCTACAAAAACGTGTTCAACTGAATTGCAAAACAAGCACCCTTTGATAATTTGTTACAAGCTTCCCAACATCATGAAATTTGGTTCTCCAGTGGTAATAAGCATCTGTTACTGAAATTCAGTTTTAAAAAATTTTACCTGTATATTACCTAAACATTCATTTTAGGCTTATTTCATTCTCCTATCAAAGTAATTAGACATCAATCAGAGCTGTGAATAGGTTTGTAATTTTGATTTTACTATCTAATTAGCTTTTTGCCTTTCAATTTGACTACTACAGGAAAGTTACTTATAACTGTGACTACGTCACCAACATTAGATAGTGGGAGTAGAAGATGTTCCTGAGATCTTCCCAAAAGTTAAGTTCTGCAGAGCTTGAATGCTTATATGCAAGAGCCATTTTGAATGTCTCAGTGTCCTTTCTGACTGACATTTTCTTTAATTTCTTCCCATATCACTTACTTTAATTACAAGGTATTGATTTATCCATTCACCAAAGACCTTCCATTTGTTATAGGTATTCTTAGGTCTTCTGAATGTGTGTCAGTTCTTGCTAGTGATAAGATGACTTAGGAGTACTGTAGGTGCAGTTACTCTAACTCCCACAACAGGTGTTGCAGATACTCAAGACTTGGCAACAGGCACTGCGGCTACTGCAACACTGACAACAGACACTGCAGCCACTCCACATCCAACACATCCAGCACATCCAACAGTGAAATTGAAACCACATTAACTCTGACAATGGGCACCACAGCTATGCCAACTCCAACAACAGCCACTGCGGCCACTGAAACCCCTGTTGCATGCACTGTGACTACTTGGACTCTGGTGATATGGTGTGCAGATGACTAACCTGTCTCAGTATCAGTTGCTCTGGTACAGAAGAAATGCACCAAAAAATTGGCTCCTGTGGCAGAGAAGGAAGATGTCATTATCACAAGAGACAGAGACAGTTATCCAATTATTTGCCCAAAATGAACTGCGGATATGTGGAAAGATTTTGGCTGCCGTGAAGGTGAGGACATTATCACATGGTTGCTCGGGTGTTGGGATGATGGAACCAGTGACCTGGAATTAGATGACAGGGAAGCCAGGCAGCTGTGATCTCTGTCTAGGAAAGAAGACCTTGACAGGGCTATTTCGAGCAGCGGACAATCCCATAGTCTCTGGAGAAAACTCTTGTTAACCATGAGGGCAAGGTATACCTTCAAGAACAATGTATGTCACCCAGTAAAGTGGACCACCATAGAGGGATGTATGTAGTACCTGAGGGAATTAGTTGTGTGGGAGATTATTTACTTGAAGCTGGATGACCAGACACTTGTGGATCCAGACCAAGCCCATTGTGTGGCTAGTGTATTCCCATGGGGTGGGAATATGTACAGAATGCACCACCATCATATTCCAGGTCATGGGCAGTGATGGTCTCACCAGAAGACCCAACAGTTAATCGTGTGGCTCACCAACACTGGGACAATGAAGAAAATCTCACTTCTTCCTCGTGGGTCTGTGTCTTGGCTGTAGAGAAATCATCCCAGGACTTTCATCAATCCAAATATGATATGTCCTATTCTCCACCTTTACAAACCAGTATTTCAGCTTTAAGAAGTAGGTGTTCCCCTGCTCACGTGAGCAGATGTAAAAGGTACAAAAAATAGAACACACATTGTTTTTTCCTGTCTGTTCATAAAGAAGAATTGAGGAGATGGGGTGGAAAACCTACCTCACTATTTGAGGAATGGATATGTGAGTTACAAGGGAAAGCTAAAGGTTTTCCCAAGAGAATTGCTGCTCTAGTGCCCAGTGGGCAGTTCTGCAGATGGGATAGGAGAGCTTCTAATCCTTTTGAAGGAACTTCTAATTCATACCCACAGGAAGTTAATAACATGAACCTATTCTTCAATGCCTGCAAGAGGGACTCTGCCTCCAGCCAGGCAGAGACAGTAAGAGGAAAATGTTTCTCCTAGAGAAACTGGTAGTTCACATATTGAACACGTGTACTCTTCTCAGGGTGAAGAACTGACTAGATAGCTGGGCTCAAAAGAGTTGTGGTGAATGTCGTCAAATCCAGCTGGATGCCTGTCATGGATGGTGTTTCCTAGGGCTCAGTATTAGGGACAATTCTGTTTAATATCTTTATCAATGATCTGAATGAGGGGATTGAGTGTACGGTCAGAAATTTTGCAGGCACCAAGTTGGGCAGCAGTGTTAAACTGCTGGAGGGTAGGAAGGCTCTACAGAGGGACCTGGACAGACTGGATCAATGGCCTGAGGCCAGCTGTATGAGGTTCAACAAGGTCAAGTGCTGAGTCATGCACTTGGATCACAACAACCCCATGCAACGCTACAGGATTGGAGAAGAGTGGCTGGAAAGCTGCCTGGCAGCAAATGGTCTGGTGGTGTTGATTGAAAGCCAGCTGGACATGAGCCAGCAGTGTGCCCAGGTGGCCAAAAGGCCAACAGCATCCTGATATGCATCGAGGATAGCATAGAGAGCAGGATTAGGGAAGTGATTGTCCCCCCTGTATTCAGCACTGTTGAGGCCTCACCTCTAATACTGTGTTCAGCTTTGGGCTCCTCACTACAGGAAAGACACTGAGGTACTGGAAAAAGTTCAGAGGAGAGCAACAAAGCTGGTGAGAGGTCTGGAGAATAAGTCTGACGAGGAGCAGCTGAGGGAGCTGGAGCTGTTTAGTCCGGAGAACAGCAGGCTCAGGGGAGACCTTATTGCTGTTTACAAGTACCTGAAAGCATGTTGTAGCATGGAGGGTGTCAGGCTCTTCTCTCAAGTGACAAGTGATAGGACCAGAGGAAATGGGCTCAAGTTGTGCGAGGGGAGGTTCAGACTGGATATTAGGAAAAATTTCTTCATGGAAAGTGTTGTGAAGCACTGGAACAGGCTACCCAGGGAAGTGGTTGAGTCACCATCCCTGGAGGTGTTTAAAAGATGCATAGATGAGGTCCTTAGTGAAATCGTTTGGTGTTGGAGTTAGGTTATAGTTCTACTCTGTGGTCTTGAGGGTCTTTTCTAACCAAAATGATTCTATGATTCCATGACAATGAAGTATACTCAACTAGACAGATTTGATGGCCTGACACATCAGATCCCCAGGAGTATGAAGCTTTAGTGGACACTGGTGCAGACTGTGCCATAATCCTATCAAACTATAAAGGGGAAGAACCCATCTATATTTCTGGAGTGGCTGGGGGAACAAATTAAACAGAAGATAGTTAATGCAGTAGCCCTTGGGCCAGTCTGGACAGGACAAAATGTTAAAAATGTGTGCTACACCACAGGTGGGGGGAATGACCCCACTTGGATTCTCTGGCAGAAAACATGAGAGGAAACTCAAAGTCAAGCCTTTAAAATTAGAAGTTGGTAATACAGAGGTTCTGAGGCTCACTCTACTCCACAGTAAAAGAAATATTAGCAGCATATGAAGGGGTTCAAGCTACTTCAGAAGTGATTGGTACTGAAGCACAGCTCCTCATGGCATCTTGACTGCCATTGCTGGGCTGAATGGTCAAAGGGAAGGTCCTCTCTATGCAGCATGCAGCTGTTGATATGTGAAGTTAGTGGATCATGCTGATCACACAAGGGGCTGTAATAGAAAACACCAATGGAACACGGATCTTAAAAGTAATAACAGACAGGTCAGAAGGCAAAGATTCTGGAATATTGCCAGAAGAAGAGGAGGTGATGTGTCCCAAAAAGGCCACACCATACAATAATCTATGAGAGAATGAAATCCAGTATGCCCTCTTTGCTGATGGATCCTGTCATATTGTAGAAAAATATTGGAAGCGGAAAGCTGGTGTGTGGAATTTCACATGATGAGTCACAGAAGGCACTAAAGGACAAGGTGAAGCAAGTCAATTTGCAGAGGTGAAATCCATCCACCTGGCTTTGGACATTTCTGAATGAGAAAAATGACCAGTGTTTTATCTCTATACTGACACGTGGATGGTGGCAAATGCCCTGTGGAGGGTGTTTACAACAATGGAAGTGGAGCAACAGGCAGCACAGAGGCAAACACATTTGGGCTGTCCTATTGTCACATATGTGCATGTTGCATATTCATATGCCTAAACATATGGCATGCCCCATGTCACCATCTGGAATGCTATCCTGGGCCTTGAAAAGTAAGTCGTCTTGTGACACAGTACCCCAGAAAGAGCTGAGTCAGACAATGAGGCCTATGTCTGAAATAGTCTCATAGGCGCTTGGACTAAGAGCTTGGTATTGAGTGGGCATCTCACATCTTGCATCATGCACCAGCCTCTGGGAAAACTGAATGGGCTGCTAAGCACTACACTAATGGCAATGGGCAGCAGAACCTTCAAAAATTGCAATACCCATTTAGCAAAGGCCACCTGCTTGGTCAAAACTAGAGGATCTACCAATAAAGCCAGGCCTGCCCAGTAAAAACTTCTGTGTACTGTAGAAAGGGATGAGGTCTCTGTAGGCAATGAAAAAATATGCCAAGTAAGGCAATTTGGGTTACTCTTGCCTGAGGCAAGGACAAAATCATCTGTAGGGTTTCTTTTGCTCAAGGACCTGAGTGCACTTGGTGGATAATGCTGAATGATGAAGTCTGACTTGTACCTCAAAGGGTTTTGCTTCTGGGTGAGAATACTCAATATTGAATGGTATTATGTTAATTGTTACTGTTAAATGTTATGTAATATTATATGCCATACTAACACTGTTCAATAAGTGTCTTTCATATTAATGCACTGATGATAAAACCAGAGCTGGCCTCACCTCAACAAATGGTGCCTGACATCTTCTCTGAGGCTGACATCTTTAACCTTCAGACCATGGGCATGAGGCACACCAGATACACCATCATTCCTGCCCTGGGAGTCTGCTGTGATAGATGAAGCCCAAAGTCATGAACTTTCGACGGGATGGTAGATGGACTAAAGTAATGACTTGTGTGTATGTGTGTATCTATGTATCTATATGTATATGAAAAGTAGTAATAATTAATTAGAATGTATTGCTAAGACCTAATCACGACATAAATGATGTGGAATAAGGGGAACAATGTGCTGCTTTGACTGAAATATAGTTAATTTTTTTTTGTGCAGTTAGAAACTTTTCTTCTCAGTGGCTAGCATGGTTATTGTTCAGATTTGCTATGAGAATAATGAGATAACACTGCTTCTTCCCTGGGATAGAGTTAATATTTTCTTCCAGTAGCTTTCTAGTGTTTGGGATTTGGTATGAAAATAATGTAATAACTCATTGATATGATTGATGTTAGGGAAACAAAGGCCTTTTTTGGCTGTTCATTTACTGGTGAAAATTGGTAGGAGGGGAGCACAGACAAAGCAGCACCTAGACTGACATCCAAATTGATCAATGAAATATTCCCTACCATTAGCATCACGCTTTGTATAGAATTGTAATTGTCTTTTCTGGGTCATTACTTCAGTTAGAGTTTTCTGGCCCGCTAGCTCTGTTTGGGCGTTCCATTCTGTTGGGAGTTCAGTGTTAGTTTGGCCTTTTGCCATTCTGCCACTTCACAGTTAGTCTTTGGCCCTTTTGGCCTTTTCTCTTTTTTCTCTCTTGCTAGGATCAGCAGTTTGTGGCCAGGAAGCTCTTTTCTCTGGGGCCATCTGTTTTGGCATCACTGGAATTTCATGTGGGATTGCACCGAGTATATTTTATTTTATTTTATTTTATTTTATTTTATTTTATTTTATTTTATTTTATTTTATTTTATTTTATTTTATTTTATTTTATTTTATTTTATTTTATTTTATTTTATTTTATTTTGTTTTGTTTTGTTTTATTTTATCTAGTAGTAGTCATAGTAGTATATCATTATTTTTTTGTCTTATTAAACTGTTTTTATCTCAAGCCACAAGTTTCTTCATTCCCTTTCAGTTCTTTTCCCTATCCTGCTCAGCAGGTGGAGAGAGTTAGTGAGCAGCTACCATGGCCTTGTTTGCTATCTGGGGTTAAACCATGACATTATTAGTAAGATAAATGCACAGAGCCTTCTTATAGTAAAAAGAGATGACCACTGAAGATAATTTTATGTGATAACAGATATGTTTATATTTATTTTAGACAATGTTTGACTGTGAGTTCTTCGACAACTTCTTGTGTAGTTGTAAGAGGATCAGCTTTGATGATTGTTCTCTATTGGTTGTTCTCAACTTCTAATGGCCAGCCACTACACTCCTCATCTTCAAGGCTCTCATCTTCTTTGCAAAACTTCTTGAACCACCACTACACTGTACGCTTGTTTGCAGTTCCTGGGCCAAATACATTTTTGATGTTGTGACTTGTCTCCACTGCTTTTTGACAAATTTTAAACTTCAATAACAAAATCTCTCAAATTTGCTTTTTGTCTAACATAATTCCCATAGTGTAAAATAAACATAGGATAAACTGCAAGTAATAAGTTATTAGCAAAAAAGCATAGAATGAGAAAAGCACATTAAAAAGATGTATAACATAACCACGTTTATTTAAGAATGTATTCCAGGAAAGGAAAGCCCTAAAAAAAAAAAAAATGGCAATACCACACTGATGTAGCTGTACTGCTTCCATGATTTGGGTCAGATGAGTATCCCAGCATATCAGTGTTATTTTCTAGTATCTGTATTTTTAGCACAGTACTTCATCGTACCACATGGACATCCCCTACAGCTTGATGTTTCCTTAGCAAAAGAACTTTACAGACATAAAACTGGCTTCCCATGAATTTCAGCAGGGCTATAGTAAGAGACATCTCAGTCTTAAGTATGTTGATGGCATCAGAAACTTTGGTTTTACTATCTGTTTCAAGATGATCTTTCCTTGAACACAAGTCTTACTTAAGATGAGTGTGGCAGAATGCAACCCCCCACCCTCTCTCCCCCTCCCTCCTTCAGTATGGAAGAAGTGGGCACATCTCCCTCTTTCTCTGCTAGTTGAGGTTAACAGCTTCTTTTGTTTGGCCCCAGAGCACCCTGGCCAGGACCATTAGAAGAAGGGAGTGTGTTACGTGGGGGATGTTTGGAGGCTTCAGGGGCACCCACAGACAGTGTGGGGGGTGCAGAGAAGCTTCTAGAGTGCCTACAGTCAGATCTGATCAGATAAAAACGGGATTCTCGTCGAGACTCCGCCCATTGTGTGGGTCTCTCGGAGCACGAGCAAGATGCTGCCGCCGAGAGTCCCCCTCCCCAGGATGGGGGTGAATCGCGGGTGTATTTTCCTCCCATGCACATATGCACGTGTAACTTTCTGTGCACATTTGCATGAGTACTTTATTTCCTCGCACAATCGCGAGTGTATTTTCCTCCCGTGCTTCCACATAAGCACGTGTAGGATTCCGTGCACACTTGCACGGTAAGTAAATTAACTCTCACAGGATTGCGGGTGTATTATAAATTTACCCTCGCGGAATCGCGACTGTACGCTTCCCGTACTCACTACGAGTGCGTGTATCTCTTTAAAAATAATCCTGCACCGTGTTTAGGCAAGTGTGTATTTCTCCGGGACTCAGGGACGGCTCCGGCATTGTTTTGGGTGAAGCCACGTCCATGCACACTGTGGACCGCCTGTTGTATTGGTTGTTGCCTCTTAAATAATTTTCCTCGACTGATATCCTAACCTTTATTTAAGTCACTTTTGGAGTGCTAAAACCCTGTTTCTCACCGGTTTAATAAAAGTTGTTTTGGACCTTGTTGTCCCTTAAATTAACCTACGGGGTGCCTCCGTGACAATGAGGTAATGGAACAGAGGCAAGGAAGAGGTCACTAAAGTGATAACCCACCCTTTCTGTCAAAATATGTTTACAATTCTGTGGTTGATTTAAAGTAAAGACTAGGAGGTCTCAGGTCTGGCTCTTCACAGACCTTCTTTAGAGTAATGACAAGGTTAGGAAGCATGCTATATATATATATGTATATATAAACTTACCTATTGCATTTCACCAATCTTTGTCAGGTCTGTGTAATTACTTGTATGACTGGGAAACAGACGATGATTTGGAACACATGCTAATGCAGGAGGGTCTGCGTAGGCTGGAATCTCATGCAGTTTTTCAAAACTGGAAGCAGAGACTTTCTCTTTCCTTTTCCCTTTCCCTTTCCCTTTCCCTTTCCCTTTCCCTTTCCCTTTCCCTTTCCCTTTCCCTTTCCCTTTCCCTTTCCCTTTCCCTTTCCCTTTCCCTTTCCCTTTCCCTTCTCCTCCTCCTCCTTCTTCTTCTCCATTTCCTTTTCCTTTTTTTCTTTCTTTTTTTTTTTCCTTTTATCTTTTTTCTCTTTTCTTTTTCATTTTTATTTTTTTTCTTTTTTCTTTTTTCTTTTTTCTTTTTTCTTTTTTCTTTTTTCTTTTTTTCTTTTTTCTTTTTTCTTTTTTCTTTTTTCTTCTTTTCACTTTTCACTTTTTTCTTTTTAATTTTTTTCTCTTTTTTTTTTCTTTTTCATTTTTCTTCTTTCCTTTTTCTTTTTTTTTTTTTTTTAATTTTATTTTGCCAATAGGTTTCCTTCCAAACCTGACAGAGTAACAGTATTAAACACTGGCCGGGCAGGCTGGCAGCAGAGTCTTGTGAAGTTTTGTTTGTTCATTTTATTTTTGTTGTTGTGTTTTTTTGGTTGGTTGGTTTTGGTTTTTGGTGGTTTGTTTGTTTGTTTGTTTGGTTGGTTGGTTGGTTGATGGGTTGGTTGGTTTTAATTGGTTGGAAACAGAAGTACTGTGGTACTAACAGGCTGACTCCTGTTCTTACCTCGGCTGAGTGGTTCCAAAGAATGTTTATCAATATGGTGATAGGCCCCCTATATATACGTGTATATATATATATTTTTTCTGTCATTTTGTGATCCTTCTGTAGCAGCATGAGAGCATGAGCTGTGGTGAGATAGAAAAGGTCCCAGAGATCTTCTCAGCCTGATGTTTATCACTGGGTAGGCCTTTCTAATACACATTCATTATTAAAACCTTCAGAATTAATTCCAACTGAATAAAAGAAATACAGATAATTTAACCTGTTCTTATTTTCTCTTGAAAAAAAAAAATAAAAAGTATAATAAAATTATGAAAAGGCAAACAAAAGGAGGAAGATAACTTGCCATAAGTGTAAGCACTTGCAAGATAGGACTGTTTCTAAGTGGGGAAAAAAAAGACTTCAACCATTTTCAAATATTAAGAAAAAGGCAAAAAAAAAATAAAATAAATGAGGTTTCATATGAAATGTAATGGAAGTTTGAAATGTTTGTACTTTTTTAGGGAGCAATGGGAAAGGTCAGAAACAAAAATCTTTTGCCAGAATGAAGGAAAGATGACCGGCTAGTAAGGAAACTGATACTTGAAACTTCTGGTTGCAGGATTTCAAGATGTGACACATACCTTTGGTATCCAGTTTGATCCCTGGTTAACAATTGGTGGAAAATATTACAGCCAGTCTGTAGAGTTTTCATGTTTCACAGGGTTGAAATGATTTATTATATGTATACTGCCAGTATGTATAAACCTCAGATATGAATATCATATTTACATACTTACAGTGTGTGAAAAACTCAGAAAAGAAAGGAACTGCTAGTGTTTGCAGATTCCACTATGACATTAAAAGCTTGCTTCTCTTTGTGATAAACATATAAAGCAACAAGAATCAAGACAGAGCAGGTGATTTATGCAGCTGCTACAGCAAGTGCTTCAATCACATTTATTTGTCATTTTACAGCAATTCACATGTGGATAACATTGAGATTTACATGCTGAACTGACAGTCTTTAAGACTGTTTTTTGGCTTATGAATATCTAATATGAATTGAAGACCTTTCAAAAAATGTAATTATTTTTCTGGCAAGTGATAGATTATGTAGAAGGTATCTTATTACAAAACTCATGCCAGTTCAAATAGCAGTTCTAACTGCTTTAATTCATTTGTTTTTGCTTCAAGATTTAGGGTGATCTATAAAATGATTGTTGATTTTTTTTAAGAAAAAAAATTAAAAAAAATAAAAGAAATAAATTCCTAGCAATAAATTGGACAGAAATATAAAGAAGTAGCTACAGAGTCACAAAAGTAGAACGCTGTGCCAAAACAAAGATGATCTTTGTCATTAAAATGTGAGAAATCCATAACAGTCCAAATACTGTATGGTTTTTCAAAACAAAGGAATTGCAGTTTGACCCAGCTTACAGAAGGTTAGAGTGCTTGTTGTTCTATTTTTAAGATACATTAAAAAAAAAAAGTTTCTTAAACATTTTGGACAAATGCCTTCTGAAAGCATCTGTATCTTGGCACACATATACATCTCAGTAACATCGATTTACAGCATCTGATAATGTGGTCAAAGGAACTTCTGCAGAATCAAAATTCCTCTTGATTATGTAAGTAAATGTAAGCCTGCAGAAATAGAGATGCTGACTAAAAAACATATTGCAGTTGAATGGCCATTGCCACTATGCAATTAAAAAAGTCAAATAGCTGTCACGTTTCTAATTGAACTTGTCAATGTGTCATGGCTCTGTACCTCAGAGGCAAGCCACTGTGTGGCTGTAGCAGTTTTGACTTTACATTCTTTATCCTAAACGTAGCTGGAAACACTATTTTAAGTTATCCAGAACATGTGGTAGCAAATAATTCAAACCATAATGTGTTACAGACTTTTTTTTTGCAAAAGTGTCCATATGACAATGAAAATAGCATGAGTTGTAAAGAAAATGAACCTTCCTCTTTTCTTAAGGGTAATTCCATAATATGTACACATTAATAAAATTAATTTAATATTGAAGCAGGTGTATGGAACTCCAATCAGTATGAAGATAATGGACTTCAGTAGCTCTTCATATTGCTAGACCACACTCATTCCATTCATTGAATTTGCTCTCATGGAAAACCTATTGTCAAATCCCGCCTCAGAATGGCAGGGGGAGAGGTGACTCAGACTTGTTGGTCCCCTTGGCTGGAAAAGAGTATACACAATACTTAAAGTCTGTAAACAAAGTCTTTTATTTTGCACTTTGGCCCAATTGGTAAATGATTTAGTGGCAGAAAGATTTATCTTACTTAGGCTTAATTGGCAAACAGTTTAGTGGCAGAACATTTTGTGGTGCATGTGGGGTTTTATACCGTATGTTACTTATTCACTTATTAAAAGGAAAGGAAAGAATAGAAAGAGAGCAAAATGGAAAGTCAGACAGAGATTTCTGCTCCCACAATGTGTATGATGGCATGTGTAGCCTTGGATCCTGCAATGCATGTTATAGTAAGTCCTCTTACTACGGCTTAGCTTGTTTCCTGTGATGAGATTAGTGGGCATAGTTTTTCTCAGGATGATGCATTCTTGTTCATGTGTGCTTTTTATAGTCAAGTTCCCACCCCTTGATTGTCTGCTTGTGTAATCCCTGATCTTTTGCGCAGGTGTCACTAGGGGGTGATTGCAAGAGGTGGAAGAGTCTGGGAGGGTCCCAGGTGACTTTGGATGGTCTTGAAGGGTCTTGAGCAATCAGTGGTCTTCTCCCATAGTGCAATGCCTGACCTATCAGAACAGGCACTCCCTCGCCTTCTCCCCATCTCCCTCCTCCCAATCCTCTGCCCCCACCTCCTGTGGCACCAGCCGTTTGTCTGCGCCTTGTCAGCCTCTCCTTCACAGGTAAATTTCAATTCACCTTATCATGATGTCCCATCTCCTGCTCCTATTTCCTGCTACTCATTGTTGCAGAACTGGTTTTGCCACAATGTTTGAGACATTACCCTTTTAGTTTATGTGGCAGAATGCAAACCCCCCCTTCCTCCTTCAGTATGGCACATCTCTCCCTTTCTCTGCTACTTGAGGCTAACAGCTTCTTTTGTTTGGCCCCAGAGCACCTTGGCCAGGGCCATTAGAAGAAAGGAGTGCCAAGACACACTGAGCAGCGCCCAGCGTGGGGGATGTTTGGAGGCTTCAGGGGCACCCACAGACAGTGTGGGGGGTGCAGAGAAGCTTCTAGAGTGCCTACAGTCAGATCTGATCAGATAAAAATGGGATTCTCGTCAAGACTCTGCCCATTTTGTGTGGGTCTCTCGGAGCACGAGCAAGATGCTGCCACTGAGAGCCCCCCTCCCCGGGATGGGGACTCCGCTTGCCTTGCCGCCACGTGGGTAAGTAAAACTTCTCGCAGGATTGCGAGTATATTTATACTTTTCGTGCACATATGCACGTATAACTTTCCGCACTCCATATGAGCGTGTGTAAAATTAATCCTCGCACAATCGCGAGTGTATTTTCCTCCCGTGCTTCGACGTAAGCACGTGCGGGATTCCGTGCACACTTGCACGTGTAAGTAAATTAACTCTCGCAGGATTGTGGGTGTATTATAAATTTACCCTTGCAGAATCACGAGTGTACACTTCCTGTACTCACTATGAGTGCGTGTATCTCTTTAAAATAATCCTGCACCATGTTAGGCAAGTGTGTAGTTCTCCAGGACTCAGGGACAGCTCCGGCATTGTTTTGAGTGAAGCCACGTGCATGCACACTGTGGACCGCCTCTTGTACTAGTTGCTGCCCCTTAAATAATTTTCCTCAACTGATATCCGAACCTGTATTTAAGTCACTTCTGGAGTGTTAAAACCCTGTTTCTCACCGGTTTAATAAAAGTTGGTTTTGGACCTTGTTGTCCCTTAAATTAACCTACGGGGTGCCTCCGTGACAGTTTATCACGCCTATAAGGTAAATATTGGAAATAAAAATAAAAAATTTGCACAATTTTAGAATCTGTACGATGAAGGAAAGAAATTAATAAGCTGATGTAAAGGGTCTCAAAACTCTTGAGCCAAAACACACGTACAACACTTCAGAAAAAGACTGTAGCAGAAAGGACAACAGGAAATAGATCTCTAAATATAGACTAGTGTGTCAATATTGTGTCACTGCCTATCGTCCACTCTTGCCTTCATTTGTCCTCATTGAATTCCCTTTATTGTGAAGCAGAAGTGATCAGTTTAAAAACATGAGATGGTGCAAAAGTATCTTGACAGAAAACACATTTGCCATCGGACTTTGTAGGGTAGATTGCCTCTAGTGAAAAAGTTGCAGCTATTTCACAAGTGTAATAGTGATAAAAGAACTCTCAACAACAAAAACAATAGCAGAGTTCTAATCTGTCACTAATATTATACAATAAGCCATTTCAATGGTACCAGCAAAAGTGCTATGGACAAATTAGAATTTGTATACTTCTGAGATTGGCACATTTTTGAACAAGGATGTTTCTGAAAAATTTAACACTACAGCTTGAAAATTGGCTGTATGATTATGTAGATTTTGTTTATGAAAGGCACATAAAAAGCAACATTTTTGTATGCAATCATGTAATGAATAGGAAGTTCAAATTGCTCAGTACTCTGTCTAGGAAATGTCTTGTATCTGACGGAGAGAGTTTTTCACAGTGTGTCAAAACTGAGATGAATTTTTCTTTCAAACAGACACTCACCCACCTCTTTGATTAAGATCCAAATGTTACATCTTTCTCCCCTGCAAGACAGTTTTTCCGTGGTGAAACTGAAAGGAGAGAAAATGTAATGATTTTCACTTTCTCCAGTAATGTCCAGGGGAGGATTTCCCCATGGAGAAAGGATGCTTTAGTCTGACTTCCAGACCTTTCAGATTGCTCAAGATGATCAGGAATACAAAGATGTATAATTAAGGTCCTAGAATATCCTTCAGTTCCTAAGAAATCAGTTTCACCATCAAGGATCTCAGACTGTAAATTACACTTAATAAAACAATTCTAATCTAGAGAGGCAGCAAATTATCAGAACACGCTACTTTTCCCAGGAAATCTCTGGACTTCTAGAAGGAAGAGCTTCTGTTATATCCTTGTTCTGTCCCACACAACTACTATTTCTGGACCTCCAAACAACAACAGTGACAATAACAACCATAGCCATCACCCATGAGAGAAGAATTCAGTGGTAAAAAGACATCCGTCCCAACTGTTTTCCTATTTGGGTGCACAGGCAAAGGTATCAGATCAGTGTGAAGGCTTCCAAGAGAACTGTTATCAGTCCTCCAAGTTCCCTACATTCAAACAAAAATAGTTCCCAGACAACCTTCCCAGCTTTATTTACTTATTTATTTATTTTATTTTTGCAATCTGTTGCAGATATTATTATGATGTATGCAGATTTCTGTAAAATTACTCTTAAAAAAAAAAGGAGAGAATGCAGTCTGGGGTACAGTGACTGAACAAGGTCTGAAAGCCTACAGCTGTTGACTGCTAATGTGGTTCTCTACAGAGCTCTGACCAAAACCTGTATTCCTGTGAATCAATACAGAGGCCTCTTACTTTAACACACAACTCCCGCAAAGTCCATGATATACTCTTCCTTTCTTGAACAGCTTAAAGAGTTAGAAAGTGTTGAGGTTGAGAAGCTGAGAAAGTAGATGTGAGTTAAGTTGCAAAAAAGCCATATGGGTAGGGAGTTCTACTTGTTTCAGTGTTCTTATGAAGCCTTGTATTTCACGTGTTTAAAATTTATTTTTGTTTGTTTTCTTCTGGAAACAATCAGTTTTACAACAATTTTAAACAAGACATGACTGTGCAATGTAAGCAAACCTCCCTTGGCAAGGTTTAATCAAAGTATTTGTGTCTGTGTTTATCCCCAGTTAGATGACATTATAAAAACAGGGCTGTTGTGCTGTTGAGTTGATTATGTTACCTGAGAGGGTTGGTAATCTTTGGTCTGTTTTTTATTTGTCTGTTTGTTTGTTTCTTTCTTATTTTTGTATTTTATTCTAAATAATAGAATATAAATGTGAAGAGTTCTGTTATCTTCATTGAAATGTAAAGCAAACTTACAATTTAAAGAAACCTGAAATAAGTTAAATCTCATACCTTCCCTACAACTTCTTCCCAGAATGCATAAGTATTATCTTCTAATTGTTTATCACTTGTTGTTTTGAATATGTACACAAGTTGAGGTGAACTACACAAAAAAAACAACAAACAAACAAACAAACAAACAAAAACCACAAACAAACAAAAAACACAAACAAACAAACAAAAAAACACCCAAAAAATCATACTGTATCACTGATTTGTGCAGAAGAAAAGACAGGGGAGGAAACTTTTTTTTTTTTTTTCATTTTTGATACTGAGAGGTTAACAATAAACAAGATTAGATGAACCATACACATCTGCCAATAATAGCTGCATAGACTTCCTTACCTGTAAATAAGACATCCAAAAGTATAAAATATGCAGGTGTTAAGTACAGTGAAGATTAGAGATTGCAATACAGAGGAGATAAGAGCAAAAATTTTATGCTAGGTTTATGAGGTGTTACTGGTGTTTTAAATACTTTTTTTAATTGATAGGTTAACATTTTACCCACTGGCAATGATCGTTTAAACTTTTGATTATTTCCAAAATCTTCTTATGTTTACTAGAAAAGTGTTACAAGTGTCATTTTAATATTTTACTAAAATAACTGTTAGCAGTAATTTAAAATATAGTTTATTTTCCAATTCATGCAGAATTCCTTATTGCTGAGAGGACTTAATTTAATACATCTAGTTTTGCTATCATGTACTTTACCAATGAGCTTGATTTAAAAAAAGATTTGCCTTGGGCAAGTTAGCCGTTAAGTTAGAAGAGGCTATTTGTACCACATCTCAGGTAGTGTTGAGTTGACATTGAATAAATCTGCCTTTTACCATTTAATGACCTTTTTTTTCAGTGCTTAAAAACTCTGTAACTGAAGCACCATGCAATGGCATAGTAGTGTCACTTAGCAAATTTCCTAGCCTAGGTTGCTGGAGGAGAAAATGTGGAAGGAATACAGCTCTTTAAATGCTAGAAAAAGTATTTGAAGAAGCCATTAACTGCTCACTTCTTCATATTAAGTTCATGACTGGAACAGGTTAGGGTTCTGTTTCTACTTCTGATTAAATTTTTGATTATATTACGTATTCTTTAAGTTGCCCTTACTATCAAGTCTCTTGGAGCACCAATGGCTGATAAGTAGTACATGGGAACTGAAAATAATAGTAGGACATATATAGATTTGAAAGCCAGCACCAAGCAGCCAAAGAAAAGTTATAGGAAGTGAGCAATAGCAAGGAAAAAAAAAAAATAAAAAATCATAATGAATAAAGTTATATTAAAATTCAAAATGCAGCTAGATTTCAATGGGTAAGTTGCTACAGTTAGTGTAGACAAATTCAGGCTGATTTTAAATGATGTGGCTTGGTTTACCAGCCTTGGTCAAGCTATGAAATCATGGAACTCCATGTTTATCAGTACATATGGACAGCTTACATACATCTCACCAAGCCCTGTGTAATGTTCCAGCAGTGACTAACTAGTGGGTAACACATGCCCATCTCTGATGCTGGGTGCTGTTTGTCTTTGTTCCTGCAAAGATTGTCAGCTCCCTCTGCTGTTCTCATGGTGAGGTGTTCAAAATAAAGTCTGTCATTTTCCTGCATACAATGTTTAACTCTCACAGACTGTCAATTAAAGACTATCAGGCTGGCATGCTTTCAAACATAGGCTGGCATTCAGATGCCTGATGACACCTTTAGGACACCTGCTTGGTCAACCAGCTCATTTCAAAACAAAGCTTGATAGTGTTATTAAAAAAGGTATGAGAATAAAAACTTTATTTTTTTCTCCTTTCTTTTTTCTCTCTCTCTGTCTCTTTTTTTTTTTTTTTGTTTTTTTTTAAAAAAAAAAAAAAAAGAGGGGTGGAGGGGCGAGAAGAAAAGAAGCTTTCTATTTCTGTTTGAACCCATCTGGTTTATTTACCACAGATGCAGACTTATGAAAGCTGTGCTGCTTGGCAATTGAAGTATGACTTAAGGAACTGGTATTAAAGCACTGCATAGATGTTGTAACATACTACTCACCGTTCTTCTCAAACCCAGAAATATGTTCTTTCCTGTCTCTGATTTTCATCTTATCTTCACCACATTTTTTGTTTAAACATTTAGTAGCTTATGAAGCCTGGTTGGTAAAAAAAATGTCTCTTTCTCTTTTATTTTTCTACATTTCGGGTGTAATTTGCTCATTCTTTATGAGGAAATACATAGGCTAAATTAAAGCTTGTACTCCCTGAAAGAAAGCAGAAAAGTAGAGTGATGTGTGTTTTCTGGCATGTTTAAGTAATAATGATACATGCTAGACTAAACTTTCTAGAGCTGAGATTGTCTATGAAGTTTTGGATTGTATTGGGTGAAAAACCCACTATATTGATTGGCAATTTCTTTAACCTAGCAAATCCTATGCAAAGAAAAACAATAGCATGAATTACATTGTGACAACCTGCCCTGGTGATTTTTTTTTTTGTCAACTTCTCACATAATCACATATAATTTTGAAAGTTATTTAAGTACCCACAGACACAGTAGAGCCCACATCATCCTTACAGACAACTCAGCATGTGTACTCGTTGCGTAAACATTTCCTGTACAGAAGTTTTGAGATAAAACCTCCATCTGCTATAAATAAACAGTGAAAATGCAGGGCAACTTTTTGAAATGGTAGGGTCTGAACAATTATTTTCATAGCCTAGTTTATTCTTTCCTTACCTTATCATGCAGAGTCCTTCACAACATTTCCTATAGGAGGAAAATTTAGTAATGCAGCTAAGAACCATTAACATTTCTATGAGTTTTTGTTCCTTAGTGGAAATAAAAGACAAAACATAAACACTCAGTACTGGACACACAGGAAGCAGTTCCTGTCTTTCTGCCTCATTGTCTCACTAAACTAGTGTACGTGGCAGCTTTAGGAATCACATTTTCTTTTTTAAAGTATTGTTCACTAGATCATTGTCCAGATGATTTTGCCTGGTAGATGAAACATTATATGTAATTTTAAAATTTTCCTACAATTCTGTTTCAACAATGGGCTTCTATAAAGAAATGACAGTGAATGACAAAAATGTTTGTGCTGGCTTCTGGAATGTTGATCTCTCCACTAGCTTTCTTGTGACCCAGTTCATAAGAGCTTCACCAGAACAAAGTAATATTAAATACGTTAAAGATTTATCTGCTAACCTGAGAGATAATCATTTCTGAGGGATATTTACGGGCAAGCTCTGTATATAAATATATATATTATTTATATACATTATACACACACACACACACACACATATATATATATAAAATATTTTTTCCCCCAAACACAACTACTCTTTCCCAACCAGGTGTTCTCAGTCCTACTGAATCTCAGTGATGTGCTAGCATATATGCTAATTTAGTTCTCATTTTTAATATAATCATCCCTTTCTTAAAGAGAAAAGATAATTGAATTGACAAAAGCCAAAACATTCTGCTAATCTCATTGCAAAAGGAAGACATATTACAGTTATCATTAAACTAGAGTAGTTCTGCTTTAATGAAAAAAGGTATTTGTTCTCCCTTGCTGATGCATCTAACTTTTTCTTTTCAATTATGACCTTTGGGCAAAGGATTTATTTTTGTCGATAGGTTTAATTTTTTCTGTAGATGTTAAAAATGCTGCATTAACCAAATAGCTGCACCACCAGAATATGAAATTAGCAGCAGAAATTGGGAGCTTTACAATATAATACACTCAGTATACGCTTTGTCTCTCTACCTGTGCACTGAGTATACATGCATAGCCATTCACATATGCACATTCTTCACTGGTGGTACTGCATAAATTCCCTGCCATGCTATATTATTTTGGAGACATCTCTTGCACATAGCCATCTAGTGTAAACTCAAGCGGTGGGCTGGCTCGTTGCTGAAGCAGTGCCTGATCCAACTAAAATGACATGTTATCTATTTAAGAAAGTTGATTGGAAATGGTCTCAGGAATCGGTACTGCAACTCTGACTTTCTATCCCAGATTTCAATTGATAATGTGATAAGTTGATGCTATGTTATTACAATTTGTGCTAGACTTTACTATGCATTTGTACTATCTGTGGTACAGTGATCTTAAGCTTTCTCCTTAAAATGGAAAGAAGACATGAACAGATCTCTCCTTTACTTTCTATTTCATTGTTGCTCTGATGAATTCAAATTTTACTCCACATTACATTACACAGTTTTGCTTTTTTTTTTTTTTTTTTTTCCTGTTGTAGCCTCCTGGTGTCATACCTAATGAACTGTAAGTTTCCATTAGACTAGACAGATAGGATGCAGTGCTTCTATCTGGTGATTACCTACTTACAGAAATGACACTGACTAGTCCTAAACCAAAACTGAGAAAATTACACCTGTCATGTGCCTCTCCTATATCCCAAAATACATCACTCTATTTTGAATTGGTTATTCCAATACAAAGTTCTGCTTACTGTGTTTTTTTGTATTAACTGCTATTTTCACAGAGCAACTGTCTGTCAGCTCCCCCTTTCCACTATTAACTGTCGTTCTACTAGGCATTTTTTTTTCTTTTGAGTGATTTTTCCCATCATGTAGAGAGTTTAACTCGTGTTTTCTGTTTATCGTTAATGAGACATTGAATAGTGATTTTTAAAAGGCATTGTTAGCAAGTCCTTTTGTCTCAAAAATATACATAAGAAGCCTAACATACTGTATTATCTAACGTCCATTCATATCTGTAGTTTAAAATTATTACTGTGTCACTACTATGGGACTATCCTGATTTCTATTCTGCATTGTAACTCCCATTAAGCCTTAGGGTCAAGATAAACTACACAGTAATCGTGTTCTTACAAGAACTGAAGAAATCCTGTTTAATTTGGATCTGCTCAGTTAGACTTGTTTTGTAAAATGTAGAATGTAAAATGTGAGATAGCTTGTTATACATGCATAATGCTATAACCTTTTGCAACTTTTTATGAGAATAAACTTATTTGAAATTATGGTGCATCTGAGATCTCCAACAGAGACATCACGTAAAAATGAATGGGGACATTTGACGTAGTATAGCACCAGGACTTGGATTCTTCAGTAATTTTCTTGTAATTTAAGACAATAAACATATTAATACTATTGTTATATAAATGCTGTTCTCCAGATAGTGCTGTTTTCTTTAATTCAAAGGGTGTTTTTAGTTTCCTTGAATGAAATATTACAGCATTTGTAGTTTTTTTCTAAAATAAAGTGCTTTGTGCACATGTGCATTAAGATTCTTGTCTTACATTCCCTTACACCTCTTTTCAAGGTTGTAGCAGTATGTGGACTTGTGGTGAAAAAACCTCCTCCATACTTTCTTCCCATTTGCTTACGTTGATATTGATACAAAGCAAAACAATAGCAGAAAGTGTTTCAAGGAAGCAAGAGACCAACTCTGAAAGACAAGTCTTCTCTTCAGGGGAAGTCTGCTATTCTTAGACTCTTGCAAGCTAGAGCTTCTGCCTAAAAGAGAGAGTAGAAGAAGGAAAACTTGATAACATCTCAACGTTCTGCCTGGCAAAACTGGTACACTGCATATATGGAGTAACACTGTTTTGTTCTTCTAGGTGCATAAGGCAACAAGTAATTAGAATAAGGGTGTAAGATAAGCATGGGCAGCAAACATAATGATATCCAATGTCCCCTTTGGTAAGGGATGGAGGCCTTTTGACAGTTCGCTATCTATCTGCCTTACTTATCTGCACAAATCTGTTAGATTACAACTCTCATTTTTTCCTAACATTCAATACCGGATTCATTGACCTGATCACACCTCCTCCATTGCCATTTCTCTATCAGGTATCTACACTGCAATCTTTTGGCAAATCTACCGCTGAAAAACTAAATTTAACAGAATCTATACTCAATTTTCTGAAGTACATCTCTCTCCTTGCTTTAGTGCAGCTCTGATAGCTTTGCACTACAAAAAAACCCAACCCACAAAAACAAACAAACAAACAAACAAAAACAACAAACCAAAAACAACAACAACAACAAAACAATCCTGGCCAAAAGGTAAAATTTGTGTTTGTTGAGTTTTCCTGATGAACAAAGAGAATTTGTGAGGACATAGTAATTTGTAGTAGTCTACAACTGCATCACAAGAAGCAAACCAAAATTTACTACATATACTGAAATTCAACGAACTTGCCTATGCCAAAGTGTTTGCAAAAGGCTATATTAAGTAAAGTCATATATTATCTATGGCAAGAGAGCATGTATCTAACTGCAGTGATGTTAATATTCACTTACAAAAGAGACAAAGTTCTATTTCATGTAGATGGTATTTTTTTGTTGTTTATGAATGTTTAACTAGGTATTGCTGACAAACAAAAATTGACAGGGAATGTAAGATTCATAATAGTACTATGAATGCCAAGTCTGTCACTTGTATTAATAGATATTGAATGATGAGTAGGAAGAATAAAGAAAAAATACCATTTGTTAGTTTGTTATGTGTGAAAAAGATCCTTTTTATATTTTACAATTTTTTTTACTTTAACAGCAGTTGTGAATACTCTTTCACTTGCAGAAAAGCTGCTTAAAATGATAAAATCCCATAATACTGGATTTTACACTCAGTTAAGCTTCTCAAACATTGTATTTGCTTTCTGTAACAAAACTCCAAGGAAAATGAGAAGACGGAGTTACAGCCATCACAGACATTGATCAAAAATACCTATTAAAGAACCACAGCCTTCCTAGAGGGAAAAAAACAAAACAAAACAAAACAAAACAAAACAGGAAAAATGTCCTGAAGAAAATTAGGAGAGAAAAAGGGAATTGCCTAAGTAAAGCCAGAATGAAAATTCAGAGAGATCTTCAAATGTACCCAAAGAAAGCCAGCCATATACATGTAGTGTTATATGCCAAGACAGTGGGAAAGTGTCCTTCAACAAATATGGACTACTGCAATGGATATTGAGGGAGAAACAGCTCTCCAAGTTGCCCATTATTGTAACAATGAGTTTTAGTACTGTGGAGTGTGTAGTGTTTTGTTTTTGTTTTGGTTTGTTTTTTTTTTTCTGATTTACAGGTCAGAACAAGACACTGGGAAGAGAACAGGGAGGAGAATGTGAACTATGACTTCACAAGGATTTTTCTTTCAATATGCTCAAAGAAATGAATGAATCCCTTCATGACCTAAGTGACCTGTGGACCCATTTTTTTTCCTGCTCTTCCTTCTCTAAATGCCTTGCAAGATATAAAGTCTCAGTCTGTAGAGGAAGGCTGAAGTGATTATTTCAGGAACACATTGGTTCTTGCCAGGAGAGTGTATTTAAGAGTAATCACTATATATCCTCTTCCTCCCTCTCACACAAAGTTACACAGTTTCATTTACTATAAGATTAGATTTTGTGAGACTGGGATTCATTCACCTCTTTCCTGCAGATTGTTGGCAGCAAAATTGAAACCAGATTTGAGGAGTGATCTAGACAGATGTCATACATTTTCACAAGAGCCTTAGAAATGTAAATTCTAGTGACTTTTTCTGACAAATATCTTCACTAATGATACAATTTATTTTTTTTTATTTTTTTTTTACTGAGAACCTTCTTTGAGAATTCCAGGCTAAGTGCTGTAAACAAGGATTCTTTCTGCCTTTCTCTTTTCCTGCCTCCCTGTGGCAATGTCAATATTCTATCTAAGTGTAATTCATTAATTTGTGCTAATTTTATAAAAATTGCCACAACATGTAATGAGTTAACCAGAGACTGACAAGGACCCTGATATATGTCACCTGTTCCCAGTGGAAGAAGCTACAATGCAAACTAAAGAAATCATTAGATTTAAGAATCATGCTCTGAATATTGAAAAGCAGGGATGTAATTAAGAACAAAGGCTCTTAGACTGAGAAAAGGATTTAGTTGGCTTAAAGAAAAATAATAATATGGGACATTGACCAAAGGAGATAGAAAAAGTTCTGTATTCCACAGAAGAAACTGTTAACAGATATGTCTTTGAATACTCAAAAGCTGGTTGGTTAATCTCTGAAGACTGTGGTAAAATGGTTAACATCATATTTAGATGTGAAAATTTGCATTGGTTTAAGTTTTTATAAATATTCAACTTTCAAATTTGGCTCATTTTAAAACTAATGGAACTTATGTGGAGTTTATAAGATTGCACTATGGAAAAGACTGAGGACATAACAAACATTTTTAAAAAATGAACAAGGCATTCATTGGGCTATCTTATGGGTCTTTTTTCTGCAGGTTTAAACCAGTGTGTTGAAATTCTGATGCAAAGGTGCTATCCCTCTCTTACATAAGTATGAACAGAATCATCCATAACTGAAATAAGAAGCAAGGATATAATGGATTCAGTATGGGTCCAGTTGGTGAGACTATTGAGATATCCAGCAGAGGAAGATGTGACACAGAAATGACATTTAGCTATTAGAATGCTAATATCCTTTTAATGGTGATTATTTTATGCCTTATGTTTATATAAGATTTACCATAATGTGTTTCTTCAGAGTAACTCAAATACTGGAGGAGAATAAATCTCCAATAATGAATCTACTATAAGTGTCATCTCATTTTGCATTCCGGTACCTTAGAAGGACACTGAAAGATCATATTTTGCAATCCTAGTGGAGAGAGTCTGGTGGTGTGGACAGGTTGTTTATATATGTACCTTTTTTCTTTTTTCATTTTATTTTAATCTAACATGAAGATGCATAAAAAGACAAAAAAATACCATTTGTCAGAAGGAAAAACAGTCTTTCATTGGAAAATATTAATTATAATCTAAGGAAAAAGGAAAATATTACACTTCTAAAATATATGTCTAAATGTGGACACAACATGACTGGGAAGAAATTAAAAGAAAGTATTTATTAAAAAGAAAACAAACAAAAAACTGTTTAGTCGTACACTTCAAGAAGACAATTAAATGTCAAAATATCAAACACATTGCTATTCTACCCCATGTGATAAAATGCTTCCATTAAAATTTCCTAAGAACGTAATACATGCTCACAGTTATGATGTTCTTACTTATTGATCTTTGTAGTAATGTACAAGGCTGCAGCCTACATGTCACCCTTGCTGGTTGATGGTTTACAAGCACAAAAAGAAGAGACAATTTTCTATTATCTTGTTTATGTTTTTATAATTATTCCTACATTTTCATTGTTAAAATCAGAAAAAAGATAACATAAGCTGGTTAGGACCAGGCCAAAGAAACAAAGTTTAATGAATACAAATTGTTATTTGACACATGACTTATCAATGTAAGTTTGCAGGATTTATGGATAAATTGATGCAGATTAGTCTAATATTTGGTTTAAAAAGAGGTAAGTAATACCCTTTTGGCTGCACTGGGGTGAAATAATTTTCTATCCACTTCAAATACATATTCTTGCACAATGACTGTAAGTGATGTTTGGAAAAGAGTGAGACTACAGCAATCATATATAATGTTTTCCATGGATATGCTCCATGTGTCTAGCAAAAGTTCATGTGTTAGTCTTTCTAGACCAGACGTGGTTTAGAAAGCTTTGGATGACTTCTGTTCCCCTGTTCTGTTCAGTTTTTATTTGGACTCATGCCAGCAGTCAGAATGCATCCTATCCAGTCTCTGCGATCACAGGTGCCAGAAAATTACTCCTTTGTGTTGAATAAGTTCCTCCTATCTTCATCTGATACTCCCTGGTTCTTGTTAGCAACACAGAACAATAGATACATTTTTCTGTTTGCTCCATTTAGAGTTTTCTAGTGCTGTATCATTACTTTCCTTAGATACCCCTTTCTCCCAGACTGTAGTATCCTAGATAATTTCATTGTTCCTCATACAGAAGCCATTCCATAATTCTGAACATCTTTGTTTTTTTCCTCCTGAAATTTTTTCTGTTCTATTAAGTAATATTTGAAAGGGTGAACAAGACCTGCACTCAGTATTCAAAAGGTCAACAAAACAAAAATTTAAAATTGTCACAGCAATATCCTCTGGTTTGTTTCCAATCTTTTACTAATGGTTCCTACTATTTAACTTGTTTGGGTTTTTTTTTGTTTTGTTTGTTTATTTCTCTTTTTTTTTAACCTGTTATGAAATAAATAAAATTATTTGTGCCAGCATTTAATGTCAGAGCACTCTTGATTAGAAGAAATTTTAGTCCACACATCTGTTAAGCCACAAATGATACATACAGTTTAGTACTACTCACACGTAAGGGAAGAATGCCTTGCAGCTAGCCTCTATGTGCTATTATTATAAAGTGCATTATTATTTGGGAAGTTTTCCATTTTATTTACTGTAATGAAGATACTAGAAAGTGAGTTAAGGTGTTAGCTCTGCAATATCAATCCAATATGCCTACCAGTTTTTATTATAAAGCCTTTGTTTATATATTACATGATAGGCTTATAAGGAAACAATGTGCTGTATTTCTATATAACTCAGGAGTACCACAAGTGATAGCAGATGATTCTATGTATTGACATACTGAGATAGTAAGACATCACAACCATTTCCCTGCTTTCCCCTCCAGATTCAAATGACTTTGCCACCCCTTCTTTTTGAAGGAACAGACCTCCTAATTCCCCCATAGGTTTCCTCCATACAAGTTTTACTCCTCCACACTTTAGATTTTGATATGATTTTTTTTTTTTTTTTCCATTATGCTCCCTTAAGTCACCATGGTATACACCATTGCTTCATTTATCATAAACATAAATTTTTTTTCTTCCTATTCAAGCCATGTTCAGTTTAGGAAATACAAGTAATATCTTTCTTTTCTTTTGTCTTTTCTTTTCTTTTCTTTCTTTTCTTTTCTTCTTTTCTTTTCTTTTCTTTTCTTTTTCTTCTTTTCTTTTCTTTTCTTTTCTTTTCTTTTCTTTTCTTTTCTTTTCTTTTCTTTTCTTTCCTTTCCTTTCTTTCCTTTCCTTTCCTTTCCTTTCCTTCCTTTCCTTCCTTTCCTTTCCTTTCCTTCCTTTTCCTTTCCTTTCCTTTCCTTTCCTTTCCTTTCCTTTCCTTTCCTTTCCTTTCCTCTTCCTTTCCTTTCCTTTCCTTTCCTTTCCTTTCCTTTCCTTTCCTTTTCCTTTCCTTCCTTTCCTTTTCCTTTCCTTTCCTTTCCTTTCCTTTCCTTTCCTTTCCTATCTCTTTCCTTTCCTTTCCTTTCCTTTCCTTTCCTTTTCTCTTTCTTTCTTTTCTTTTCTTTTCTTTTCTTTCTTTTTCTTTTCTTTTCTTTTCTTTTCTTTTCTTTTTCCCCATGCAATTATTGTCTATTTTTCTCTGCATATCAGGAGAGGACATTATACCATAAGAGCATGACAAAACCAAGTTTGAGAGCTACATGTTTTCCAGTACGAATTAATGAAAAATTAACTTGAGTTAAGTTTATGCTGTCATTTTCTTGTATTACTCATAGATTTCAGCCATCAGCTTGTGAACATCCACAGAAAAAAAATGTATGTGTAGCAAAATAGAAAGGAGTTACAGCTAAAGCCCAAGTGACAGATATTCTTGTAATGAAATAAAAAATTAGAGACTTTACTGGATTTGAAAATAACTGAAAGTGAATATTTCAAGTTAAATTCCTTGATAATATAACTCCAAAGGATTTAGTGGGCTTACTTCCACAGACAACTTGTCTCTTAATGTACATATCCACTTTCAATAGAAATGGAACTGAACTACTGAGCAAAACTACATTTTTAATACTGGCCAAAGTGTAATGCCTACAGAAATTAAGGGTTAAATACTTGCAGCCAGTTTCCATTTGGATTTGAAATTAAGATTTGAATTTATTTTAAGAAATATATTCAGAGGGCATGTTATGAAAACCATGCATGAATTGTAATGGAATAAAACAATAATTGAAAAAAGGACTTCAAAATTTCTAATAGAAGTCACACTAAAAGTCACACTTAAAGAAAAAAAAGAGGGTGAAAAAAAAAAAGTCTTTTGTCATGGTTGATATGGACAAAAGACATAGGACAAGTTCTTCCAGGATGAAAGTAGTAGATGCCATTTATTGCCACAAGTGCATTTTATAGAGTTTTACCAACTCATGTGTCTCTTTACTATTGGTTACAAGTTACAGCAGTAACATCTCATTGGTTAATTTTGCTATCATCAATGTTACTCTTCTACTCCCTTTTCTCTCACGGGTACACCTTAAGATCTCAGAATACTCCTTTACTTCTATCTTTTTAATGGGTAGGCTGTAATATCTTCAAAGCTAATCTCTCTTCCCATGCTCTCCATCAGGGAATCCATGGACCCACAGTAGTCCCCCACAGTCTTTAGTCAGTTTTGATTAAAAGGCATTTAAACCCCTTGTTTCCTGCTTACATCACTTTCTTGTTTACGCACACCAAGTACCAGGTGGCAACATAAAGCATTTTCCAATATAGTGGATAAGCTGCACAGGAAATGTTCCAGAAAAAGTTAAAAATACAAAGTTTTCTGAACTTTAAGCACTCTCCTTTATTCACTCACCAAACAGTGAAACATGCAATATTTACCTTATTACTTGAGAATTTTTACAGAATAAGGACTGTTTTGTCTTGAACAAATGTAAACCCTATACATGTACATGCATGCAAATGATTTATTCAAAATAATACAGTATAGTTAATGCTGTTTTTTTATCTTTGAGGAAACAAAATGACTTCACAAATGACTGTAAATATAGTCAAATCCGTACTCTAATGATTCTTAACCTTTGTTATCCAATGATAACAAGGTCTTCAGGGACTAAGCCAAGTTGCGTAAAAGCTATAGAAAATTCTGGCTTGCTCATCAATAGGTACTTTTTTGTTAAGGCTGTGGGTTAAGTAAATAAATATATTGATCTGGTAAAATATGTGCTTTTTCACATTCATAGCAGTAATTGGATACTAAACTTAATTGGATGCTAAACTTTTCAAGACATAAGATGAACAGGTAAAGAAAGAATTTTACTTTAATAACTACAAAAATATTAAAAGCAGGTTGTCCTTTCCCAATTTTCAATCATGAATACAGAACCTTAGTGAGAGATATGCATAAATCCTTCTCTAAGTTTTATTGTGAAAATAATTTAGATTGATTTTAAAAGAGAAAAGAGGAGGAAGAGCAGATTCACCTCTGTCAACTTTGAACCCAAAATTAAGGCTTCTCTTTCCACCAAGAAAGAGGGATATTCTTAATAAACCCAGGGTATAGTATTGTGAAAGTGATGTTTACATATGCATGTTCATAATCATATACATAAAGATGGAGAATTTATGCATATAAAGTTTAATATTTAGATAATCATTGGAGAACAGTATAGAACTAAGATATTTTGGTTTGTTTATAATTTGGAAGATAATAGATTTGATATCTTACTTTCAATGTAAGAAAAGTATAATGCTGTCAAGATTATGTGGTGGGATGACATTCAAAAATATGGCAGTTGGAGCCAGGTTAAAATGGGATGCATCTTATACTGAAGAGCTTGTTGAAAAAATATGCAAGAAAAACCGAGCATTTAGATTTTTATAAAGAGCATCCCATGGAATGTTAGAAAAATATGGTAAAATCACAAGAAAAATGTAGAGAGATTTAGAAAGAATTTTTTTTGAAAAATGGGAAGACATACTTCAAATATTATCACAGAAAGTTACTTGAGGAATCTGTATGCAATATTTTTAGTTGTGTATTTTAAATTAGTTTCCTAGAAGTCAGAAGAACAAAACAAAACTAAAAACACACACACAGAAAAACACCAAACAAATAAAAATAAAACAACCAAAGCACAACTCAACCCAACCCAAACCAAACAAAAAATCCCAAGACAAATCAAACTAAACCCACAGCAACAACACAAAAAAAGTTCCACAATTCTAAAGAGAGGGTAAAACTACAGTGTTAATGAGATTCAAACAATAAAGTTATGATGGACTGCAGATAAAAGGAAAATGCCAATTTCTCCACATTTTAATCAGTGACATCACAGTTTTGATGAATGTGCCAGAGGGACTGTTTTGTGCTCTGCTTCCACAGTGAGTGAAAGGAAAAAAAATTATTACTTTTATACTGAACATTTAGTGACAGATGATGCATCCCTTGGAATTAACATTAGAACAACGGGGAAGATGGTGCTTGCCTAACCAAGGAAATGCTACAAAATAATTCCAAGAAAATATAGATATCTAAGTACAAAATACTAACAACCATTTTTAACTTTTTTTAAATGAAACTTTCTCAATTATTATCCTAAATCTGTTATAATTTTAGGTAGTGAGTTTTCTCTGTCCTTCAATAACTATGAACCGTGGGTAGAAAATACGGGTAGAAAAATGTATCATAATTCTGCCATTCATTGCTTAATATCCCTGTTCTCCACTACAAAGTTTTTGAATTCTCATATGTATGGAAAAAACTTACTTTAGTGCCATACACTCTAATATAGATATGAAAGGTAAGGATTTCTTTTAAACATTAGTGATTTACAGAATAATAATAATAAATGCCTACATGATAGTTTTCAACAAAGGAGGAGAATATCATCACCTACCGAGAAAAACTCACAAGGACTGTTGTCACAAAAAATATGTAAAATATATTAAACTACTATTTGAAGGAAAATACTTTTTCTTCAAAAGATTTAGGTTAAGAAATAATAAATTTATTTATCAATTCACGACAAACAAATCAAATACATGATCTATACCTTTGATCTGGAATTAACAATTGTGCTGAATAATGTATTGATCTTTTTAGTTGGCCATTGTCATTCTAATAAATACATTTTTAAAAAAGAACAGATCTGAAAACATGAAATACAGATAGTATAAATGGAGCAAAGAACAGTATTAGTGAAAGCTCTGGTACTGAGAAGGACATTAGGAAGAATCTAAACTTCAAGAGTAATACAGTAACTTCCTTCTATGAAAACAAGAGAGGGTTTTGAACATGACAGAGTTGTTTTTAATACATGGCACTGTGAGGAACACTATTGAAACTGACATAGTTTTAAAACATTGTGAAAACATGGAAGGGAAAACATAGAAAGGGAAATTGGATCTAGGAATTATATGAAACCTCCTCACAGTAAGACGATCAGGGAAACTTAGTACATTTTTTTAGCTTTTTAGTATCCAAGGAATATGTAATGAAAAATTCATTTCCCTCATCATCATTGCGGTGCTGCTTCTGAGGTAAAATAACTCTTCTTTTTAAGAACAGAAGAAGTATTGTAAATCAATCCTATCCAATGGCTTTGGCATACAATCAAACAATTTGAAGATGGAATTGCAGGAGAAATATCTGAAGTTTAAAATTTTAGGAGAGCTATGTCTGAGACTAACTGGAATTATTCGGTTCAACTGAGTGAAAGGTTTCACTTGTGTCAATATAATGGAGAGACCTTACAAGTATGTCCTAATACTAAACCACAACCCCCAAGATGTATAGCAGATTACAGAAAAATATTGACCTGAATGCATTACTAATAAGTTTCAACTTCAATGTAATGTCTTTTCTTAACGTTCTTGAAGTCCTTTGATATCTGAACAGTTCCACATATTGTAGGAGTACAAGGTATTGAATAGCAACTACAAATACTGAATTTTGACTGAGGTTTCAGATTTAAGACACTTTTATGGTTAAATAATTTATTGTACTCTCAAGTAAGGGAAAAAAAAACATTCAGTATAAAGTCAAGAGACAAGTAACATCAAAATAATGGTGAAGATAAATAGACAAATTTGATCATTAATAACTTTTACAGAAAGAAAGAGATGTTCTGATGTGTGTCAGTCATAACATGGAAATCAGGCCACATACATCTAAAATGGTGACAAATGCAAACATCTTTGCCATTTTAATTCAACAAAATTTTACGAAATGTTAAATAAAATTCAGTATTGATTGCAGTCCTTGCAAGCTAAGGCTCAGGCGGAAGAAACAAAGTTCCTAGGTTTACAACAGGTTCTGTGAGATATTACAAATTACAAAGACATCATAGTCTTATTCATATGTCTAATTTGAAAGGTGACCTCTCTGATCACATAGTGACTATGACTTGACTTGTTTACTGACTGAGAGTGAAGTTTACCACTAACTGAATGACCCACATATCTGAGAAGGTTGCAACAATGGAAATAGAATAGGTTGACCCCTAAGAGATGCAAGAGCTAACTAGGCAGAAAAAATTAGATTCATATAATCACAATGCACTGCTGATGACTTTCTCAATAAACCCTAACAGGAGAGTTCCACTTCCGTAATGCAGCTGCTGTTATGACTGCATAGAAAGTTCAAACTTATAAAGGATGCTTAAAATTTTTATTTTGTTTGATATTTCCTTATGCTATAAAAACAATACCTAAAGTGCAATCATTAAGGAAGACTGGGTCAGAAGCTCATTTTCTGTATCATTCTAATTTTTTAAAAACATGATATTCCACCTAAAATTGCACTACGGCTTTTCAGTATGAAAAAAAAAAAAAAAAGAGGAAAACAGATTACTTTGGCATTTTTAAACTAGTAATGCTATTTCTCAAAAGAGGCATACAGAATGTCTACTATTAAAATATTGAAAGTAGATGGGCAATCACTATGGCAATGAAAGATAATACCAGGTTAATAAGTTAAATTCCATCTTAGCAGCTTGTAACATCCCATTCTACACCTGTTAATGCTTAACATGGTATAGTACTTTAGAATTGTGAGAAGAAAAGTTAATTGTTATATTAATTTTGGGGTTTAGGTACGAATACAACTATAAAAATAGAAAAATATTTAACGTAGCAACCATCTGTGAAAAAAATGCTCATAAGAAAAACTTAGACTTTTTTTTTTTTAAAGTTGATGCTATCAGGTTACAATTGGAGAATCTCGCTTAATCTGTGATCCTACAACATGAATACCTAGCCTTGTACAAACGAACAGACTTACAAGTGATCATGACAATAATTTGGATCCCATCAACGGAATTAAATTCCCTGGGGCATAGTGCAACGAAGAATCAACATACACTCAAACTCTTTTGAGAAACAATGGGTTAGCTGATAGAATCATCTTTTTATCTTATATGGAGAGTGATTTAATGATTCAAAGCTTATCAATC
Organism: Columba livia; assembly: GCF_036013475.1. Lineage (NCBI taxonomy): Eukaryota > Metazoa > Chordata > Aves > Columbiformes > Columbidae > Columba > Columba livia. The sequence continues at coordinate 62,467,844 of NC_088642.1, forward strand.
AAAACCTTTATCTAAAAACAAAATAAAAACTGATGTTTATTCTTCTAGATAAATGCATATGAATATAGATTATATTTATACAAAAATATGTATTGCCCCATGTTGTTGAAAAGTTTTCTACCATGACACTGATCAGATTTGATCAGATTAGTGCTAATACCATTATCTTTTTGAATCACTGCAATGCTTAACAACTATTTTGATTGTCTTGGGAGGGGTGAATTTAATAAAGTGAGTTATAAACATATAGTACAGCTACATCCTCAGCAACCTTTCCAAATAATAAACCAGAATGTGATGTGAAAAGAGGACCTATTCCTTTTCAGCTGGAGGAAATTTGTACTCTTTTGGGTTCTTTCAGGCATAAACTTCAGAAACAGAGAAACAGACATTCTGGATGCTCAACTCCATAACACACATACACACACAATTCTTTCTGAGATAGTAAGAATTGAGGTTACTGCTTGCATTATCTACTTAATTCTGATGTATTAGCAAAATGTTGTCATTCTGAACTCAGTGTATTTTTGTTTCACTAGTCTAGTTAAAAGAATTACTCAACAGTAAATTATGCTGTTTATACATAAGAAAAATGTTTAGAACACTTATAAATGCTTAGAAAAATGAAGACAGAGCTACTGCAGCTATTTGTACAGGTTCTTTTCCTCACTAGACTCAAGAAATATGCCAAAAGTGAAAAAAAACCCTTCATGTCAAAGGAATCCCTTCTTATAGATTAGGAGCAAGTGACTGGGTTCCTACAAATTGTTATCATAACCTCGTGGGTTTGAAAAGCATTAGAAACACTGCACAGTTTTGGAAAGGTTGCTGAAGCACGTCAACTTCTGAGTCAAATGACACCCTGCATACTCAGATATGATACCCTTTTTCTTCTTGAGTGGACTTTCCAGAACTCCCCAGGAGAAACTGTCAGATCTACTAGACAACACAGATGTGTTTGACAACAAACTGTGAATGGCTTCTGAGGAATTAGCAGTAACCATATGTGGGCACTTCCCTCATAACTGCTATTACCATCTGACTCAGAGATAAAAGACGTACTCATAAAAGAACTTCCACTCTTTCCTTCTCTCAAGTACTTTTTCATTGCTGTTTGAGAAGGTGTTCTTGCAGTCACACTGGAAAGTTTCAAACACCCTGACTCAAGTAATGTCCTTCTTGCTTTCCAAAGTGTCTCATTCCAAGTCTATTTATGAAGCACATTTTCAAGGAAGCTGTCTCCCAGGCATTTTGCAACAGTTTCCTTTCTCTGTTTACTATTGCTGTCATTTTTTAAATGAATATATATATTCTAAAATTTACAACCCTACCTCCACCACCAAACCAGAAATAATTAACTGAGCAAAGCTTACATCCCTTGAACTCTATAATATCAAAGGCTTCAAGGTTGGTTATCCCAGACTTCTAGTGTGCTCCTGGACTCCTGGCTTAGAAACAGCTTGATATCTTTGTTAGGCCACAAAACCTCCAAAGCCTGCTGGGAAAGAATTCCCTAGATAGAAGAGGCTTCTAGACTAGGGAACAAATCGTGTTCCTCCTGACTGATTGGTTATAATATTCTGTCCCAGTGAATATTTTGTTACTCAGTACCATGTCGTACATTCTTAACATGAAGAATTTCCAATCTTAATAATCACATGAAATAGCTCTGAAAGGGCAATTGGCATTATGATCTAAACAGTGATTAAACTTGATATTTTGTGATGTTTTGTTTTCAAGATGTCTGATAAACTTACCAGCTTATTTTAGAAAAGTTGTAAATGCTCTGCAATTCTTGAACTATAATAGCTGTAAAAGACAAGAAAAACATGAGCAAAATAGCACTGTGGACATCAAGTTCTGTGAAGAAAGAGAGGGAAGAGGTGATCCAGGTGCCAGAGCAGAGATTCCCCTGCAGCCTGTGGAAAAGACCATGGTGAAGCAGACTGTCTTCTGGGGGCCCATAGATAGCCATGCTGGAACATATATTCACCCTGGATAGGCCATGGATGGCCTCACATCACAGAAAGTGGAAGCCACCTGATGAAGGCAGCAGCCCATGGAAAGCCAACACAGTAACAGACTCCTAGAAGGACCAGTGTGGCTCATGGGGAGTAACCCATGCAGAAGTAAGTTTTCTTGAGGGAACTGAGGTATGTGGGGAACCCATTCTGGAGCAGTCTGTTTCTGAAGGCCTGGACCTCATCGGGGAGGACTCTTGCTGGAACAGTTATTTTAAGAATGGATCCCACAGTGGAACAAAGAAAAAGTCTAAGTAGGAAGGAGTGGCAGACACAAAGGGCTGTGAACTGACCACAACCCTGACCCCACCTTCTGCCACTTAGTATGGGAGAAGAGGTTGAAGAGTTGGGAGTGAATGGGTGAATTTGAGGAAGAAGGTGAGGGTGAAGGGAAGGTGATTTTAATTTTCTTTGTATTTCTCACTGTCCTGCTTGGTTATGAACTGGCAATGAACTAAATTAGTGTTCCCCAACTTGAGACTGTTGTGCTTGTGATGGTAACTGTTGAGTGATCGCCTTGTCCTTCTCTCAACCTGTGAGGATTTCTCTCTCTGCCTTGCTGCAGAGGAAGAGTGAGAGAGCAGCAGAGCTGGGCACCCAGTGACCAGCCAAAGCTAACCAACCACACTAATATTTCCAGAGTCTGCTGAAAATGCAGCCAACATCTGAAAATAAGCAAGTATAGTAAGAAGGAAGCTCTGCTTTATATTCAGAAAATCAGAGAATTTGTGATAAAATTTAAACTACACATATCCACAGCAATGCTCAATCTGAGATATCTTCACATTATGAAACTTAACCATAAGCAGTTTGTATCTTAATAAAATTTATGAAATGCTAATAACATTTACTTTATGTTAAATATAAATTTTACCTTATATACACTACAAATTATCTGGCATCTCACCTAAGCTGAAATTTAACACTTGTAAGTGGATATTGAACAGTAGTTACCACAGGGAATGGACAGAACAGCTTGAATCAATTTCCTGTTTTCCAGTGTACTATAGGACAAAAGAAAGTTCTGTATAGTCAAGATATCAAAACTGCAATACTATTGAGTCAGACAAATACTTTGCAATCCAGATTGAAAAAGTAGCACTGGGCAGTCAGTTCTGCGCTTATCTGTTCTTATCTTTTCCCTGCCTGATCTTGCTCACTTTACCAAAAATAGCCCAGCTTTTATTTTTTTTTTTTTTTTTAACCTCAGTTACTCTTGGGAATATGTTTGGTGGCTCTGCTTGAGCTTTTTCTTCAGTGTTCATAGCTTTAACAAATTTATTTGATTATTTGCTTTGTTTATGCTGCTGATAATAATATTGAAAAGGGACAACATTAAGCACAAAACAGAAGCAGAAAACAAAGGATGGTACCCAAGGACAGATCTCATACCCAATCTCCAAGGTTTTAGTTAGTATTTTTGGAAACCAGAGGGTGTTTCATATATATATATATATATATATATACATATACACACACATATATATATGTGTGTATATATATATGTGTGTATATATATATGTGTATATATATAAATATATATTTCAAATATATATTATATATATATATAACAGTCATTTTGTTTGTCTTTATTTCATTTTGGTTTTGCAAGTCTCAACATTTTGAATGTGTTTTTTTGAATACTGTTCACAAATTTTAAAATTCTTTTATGGCCAGTGTTTGGTTGCCGTTCACTTCAGCTACCACATTTCAATAACTGATTCCACTAAGTTATATCAGACTAGTTTCATTTCTGTCAATTCATGTTTATTCCATAGCTTTCAAGCTCTTATGTTTCCCAAAGCAGGTTATTACTGTAACTGTAGTCTTGCTATTGTTAGCCCTGTTCCATTGTGATGTCCAGTATACAATGAATTGCTGCAATATATAAATTTTAAAAATTAAGTAAATGTGTTAATAAAAACACAAAAATGAAAGAAAATACATTCCTAAATTTGAAGAATAGGTATCAGACTCATTGATAAAAATTTACTATATATTTAAGTATTCGAACAATTAAAAAATAACACAGTCCTTTTATTATGAATTTGGCTGATTTTCCCTGAGTAATGTTGCCCATTGTTTGCTTTTAATATAAACCAGTCTTCCAGTCCAAACAAGTGAAAAATGATCCTTTATCCAACAGGACTCTTTCAGACATGTTCCTGCTTTTATAGTGCATTCTAGTTTGAGACAAAATGCTGGACAATATTTCTGATATTTTACACAGTGACAGTAGGTTGAATATACTCATGATTCACCCCGTCATCCCAAGTAAACAGTTTGCAGTACTTATTACTGAGTGCTTGGATTTGAATCGTGAATTTCATCACAGAATCTCAGCTGACAAAAGGCACGCCATAAGCTATCTCTTGCATAACAATAGCTTCCAATACCCACTTCATAACCTTGCTCCTCTTGATGTGTTTCATTAATGCTGGCCAATTTTGTATCTCTCCCTGCCACAACTTTCTGCATGTTCCGTACCAGTTCAAGAAAAAAGGATATATTGTAAATATGTTTACTTGCAGACAAACTTCAAACATGTCAGCAAACACAACTGCTCCTAAATATGACTCATTTTAGATGGGCATTCTCCAACAGCATTGCCAGAATAGAAAGCTTTTTCATCATGGAAAGGGTCACATTTCTGTGAACAGACTCAAAATAGATAGAATATAACAATATAATAATATAATAATAAATGTATTACCTTCTTTATCCTCAAAAATTTTGGAGTTCAAGAGTGTCTGACTAAGCTACAAGTTTCATTTTTGTCCCTTTCACATAATTAAAATAATGCTAATTTAATGAATGAAAAGAGTTTTAAGCCTTCTCTGTTTTCTAACATGCAAAATAATTATGAATTACAACTATTGGATGCAATGAAAAAGGTCTTTCTGTTATTCTTTTATTTTAGTGAATGACTAAGTAATTAATACTTTTACAATTTACATATTGAGTCTTGTTGGACTTTAAAATCAAGGCATGCAAAGCCTTCAGCATTTCTACAATCCCTCTATTTTAGTCCTCAATGACTGATTGATTCATCTTGGAATCTTGGTGGGGGGGGTGGGGTGGGGATGAGAGGAGACAGGTAGTTTTTCATGGCGTGGGGAGAAGGAGGGTTATGGGATGTCACTTCTGTGCATTTAGTGATCAACTTTCTCCCTAGCACCCTTGTTGTATATTCACCTTTCTAAAACTGTGCTCTTGAGACAATGTTGGTGTAGTTCACTGCTGAACTGCACCTTACTGTTTTGATTGTGCAAACAGAAAAAAAAAAAAAAAAATAGATGACATTGCCCATTCATCATTTGCTTGCTGAGGCTGAAATTCACTCCAAGGTTTTCAGCTGAAGTAAGGCTTATTCATCATTAAATTGTCACACAGGCTTTATTCTTGCTTGGCTTGAATCTCTTCCTACAAAACTCTACTTTCTACCTCTACAGAGTCATTTCCTCGTTTTGGTTTGGTTTGGTTTGCTTTGGCTTGGTTTTTGGTGTGGGGTATTTTTTTTTTTTTTTTTCCGCAGGAAGGCCCAACATGTAGTATAGACATCCACAGGATGATACTTCAAATCTAAAACACCGAACAATGCAACATGTGCAAAGTCAGTCTTATTCAACCTGAGTTTCATTAACAATGCTGCTACTATGCTGATTGTGTGGATCAGGTGGTTCTGCACTTTATTTTTTCATCTGTAAGAACAAACAAGAAGACTGTTTATCTCAGAACATGATGTGTAATTCAAGATATTTGGCTTGTCCCCTTGCATTTACACTCCTATGTATTATCCCTTCAGGTATCCTTTTTTAAAAATTTATTAATATATATATATTTTTTATTTCTACAACACTTTCATAAATCGAAGTATCAGATTCACTTTCAGAAGACATACTCATCAAACTCAAGGGCTTATAAAAGTCAGATATAGCAAGTACTAGAGTAAGTAAATGTTTCTCATCAGAGAAGATTTTAAACACTGCAATAGATTTCTAGTGCCTTAAAAGTCTTACTTTTCAAGGCATTTAGGATAATTTCCTAGACATAAGTCTAGAAAATTGCTAATAATTTGAATTAATGTTTATTATTTTTTTAATTATTGTATGATCACTGAAATGACTGTAACGGCATCTCAAGGTATTGTCTCTTCTGGTTTCAGCACTCTCTAAAGATGTTAAAAATTTATAAAGAGCCCTGTTGGGATGTCATGATGGACAGCCAATATTTCTGTTTATTTGATGTCATGAGAAAATAAAGCATTTCTTGGAATTTTAACCCATTACTAAATTCAGAATTAAATATCACGCACAACAGTATGATCAGACCAGAAAAGTTACATTAATATAAATGAAACATCTTATTATATAAGATCTGTGGTATCATGTCTGTGAACATTTGAAAAATAGAGTGGCTAAAAGCCTTTCGGTAACTAGATTTTAAGCACTAATATTTTAATTTGTAAAATAAGTTAACAGAGTATTACAAAGAGTGCTTCAAAATTCTTCCTAAGAAAATTGGATTGCGGACTTTTATGGAATAGCAAATGTAGCAACATGTAACAACAAAGAATTAAAGATATAGTTCAACATAATAATTAAAGCTTTTAGCCTAAAGCCTGGTATCACATCTAGTGACATCAATCATCTAAGCGTCTGGAGTTTAGATTTTGCTTCTTCAAGAAATCTGACTGCTATGGGAAATTTGCAATTTAATCTTACTTTTCCTAATCTACAGGTTGTCTCTAACTATTTATAAATGGAAAGGGTGTAGCTGAAAAGCTTAGAATACTCATATGTAAGTACCTTAATTATACAGTCTCTCACCTAGCAGAATGGTAGGGCTCCAGGGCTGTAGTGAGTGAAGTTACATCTGGCCAGTAACTAGTCATCAGTGGTGTCCCTCAGGACTCAATTCCAGGGCCAGTTCTATTCCATATTTTTATCAATGATTTGGATGCAGGAGGTAAATGGACCATTAACAGGTTTGTCAATGATACTTACCTGGGAAATGCTACTGACTCTGTTCATTGCAGAGCAGAAGGATCTCGATAGATTGGACCACTGGGCAATGATCAATGGCATTAAATTTGACAAGAACAAATGCCAGATTCTGCATCTGGGACAGATTAGCACTGGGCAAAAGTATGGATTGGGAGAGGAGTGGCAGCCCTGCAAAAAGGCATCTGGGGGTGCTGGTTGGTATTAAACTCAGTGTGAGTCATCAGTGTGTGCCCAGGCAGCCAAGAGGGCAAACCCCATCCTGGGGTGCATCAAACAGAGCACAACCAGCCAGTCAAAAGAGGGGATTATCCCTGTGTATTCATCATTGGCGCAGGTTCACCTCGAGTGCTGTGTACAGTTCTGGGCCCCACAGTTTAAGAAGGATGTGAAGGTACTTGAATTCATCCAGGGCAGGGCAAAAAATGATGGAAAGGCTGGAAGAAATGTCCTGTCGCTGAGGACTGTGGACTTGTCTAGTTTGGAGAAAAGTAGGCTGAGGGACAACATCATTGCTCTCTCTACAACTTCCTGAGGACGGGAAGAGGAGACCCAGGTGCTGATCTCTTCTACAGAAGTCTAATGACAGGACACATGGAAGGGGATCAAAGCTGCATCAGGGGAAGATCAGAACTGAAATTATGAAACATTTATTTGCCAAGAGCTTGGTCAAACTCTGGAACAAGCTTCCCAGAGAGGCAGTCACTGCCCCAAGCCTGTCAGTGTTTAAGCAGCATTTGAACTTTTAAGTTTTGAAGTGATCAGGTAGTTGAATTTGATGATCATGGTAGGCCTGGAACTATTATTTTCCTTCTCCTTTTCTCCCCTCCCTTTTCCTCCCTTCCTCTCCTCTTCCGAATTGAACCCCATCCAGTCAAAACAGAGAGTATGGGCCCTCAACTGAGCAGGCTGTCTGAGAAATATTTCAAGGAAAATTAGGTATAAGTAAGGTCACAGACATCCAATTCTGTTTCAAGACTTTTATGGTGGTAATCTGGAAACATTTTGACAGACTGATGATAGAACAATTCTAGCATTTCAGTCAAAACCATATAGAAGTTTATTGTGTTGTTTCTAGTGAAGGCACCTCATGAAGGCAGGTTCAACAGTTATATTTGGTTATCCATATGACCAGTGCCCAAATCAGAAGTCCGAACTTGTAACAGAAATATCTAAAATAATTTTTCAGGGGTAGAGAACTGGATGAGGAGAAAAGAAAAATTTAAGACAGACATCAATGTAACGGAATTGCTGGCGGCATTGCACAAAGACTCCAATGAGTTTCAGACCTGAGGTTTCAAGGCCTGTTGTATTATTCCTATTATCACGGTTAGCATTCTCAAGTAAAAATCAAATAACTAAGGTAAATGAAAATATAAACACATAATTTCATTATGGCATGAGAAAAGACATTACTGAAAAGGCAGCAGACCAGTCTTCTGCTATGCGTAGGAAAGGACAAATAAACAGTGTTGTGCTACATGGATATAAGTACTAAACACTCACCAGGAAAAGAAAGAAAACAAAAAAACAAACAAATAAATAAACAGGAAAGGATGCTGTTCCTACGCATATGAATAGCTTAGAGCTACACCCTGTGTTCCAACAGGAATGTGTACTTTATCAATTTTTTCTGAACTTGACTAGGCAGAGGAGAATAATATGTACAATGGCACTTATTTTCTGCCTCTCCAACTGTCATATTTACATTCTGGATAGAAAGTATCACAAGTAACGATCATAACTCAAAATTATCTGGTAAAGCACACAAAATCATTCTAAGGAATATTGTCTATCCAGAAGAAATTATTTCATCAATATGGCATGTAGTACAACTAATGAACCAACTAAGTAACAAACTAGCTAACTAACTAATTAATAACACTGAATATTTCCTCAGATATGTAAGACACCCCTGGAAATGAAAATTAAAGAGGAAACATAGAACAATAAGACAAATGAAGAGATTCTTTTGTTGATTTTTTTTCCTTGGCTGATTTTCAAATGCATTTTCAAGGGCAGGCTAGGCTTCCAGTATGATAGAGAGAACACAGTTTCAAGCCTCTGCCATGGAATTAATCATTACAAATTTCTGTATTAGTCACACCTCTTGGTGGTTTATTTTCATGTGGTTTGTGATTTACGCTACCTGAACCAGTGATTTACCTAAGAAACTGCTGTAACAAACCTGCTGAAGCTTTTTTTTCCTGCAGTGATATATGAGAAAAACGGAAAAAAATAAGAAATAAAAATATGTGTTTCAAGTTTCTTACTTCCTTGCTCTAACATTTTGAAGGAAACCACAAAATGTATGTTTAACAACTGTAACCAATACATCTTAATTATTATACTTCTATATCATACTTTAGACCGAAGACATTTTTTTTAAAGATGAATTTGAAAATATTTTCTAAAAACTCCTTTGTTTTTTGACAGTTCTGTCAAAAAAACTGGAGTGACACAAGCAAAAAACCCTACCTCTTTCTACCCACTGTCTGAGTGAATGGCAGGCATAAGGAGTTAGAGGATTCCCAGTTTGTATCCCACTGTTACAGGAGTGGTGTAGCTCAGATTAAAGTCTGGTGTGGTTTGATGTGGCACAACATCCAAAAGGGACAAAGTCTTTGCACAGAGGAAGATGAGTGACAAATAAATACTTTCAACATACATGTTTTGTTTTGTTTTGTTTTGTTTTGTTTTGTTTTGTTTTGTTTTAAAGGAGATCATAACATAAATTCATGGATTAATGTGTCCCTTCCCTGAGGCTTGTGTGGCTTATGGTCTGTTCCTGCTCCATGCAAGAACAGCATCTCAGCAGTGGAATGTCAGTTTAAACTTGGTGAGAACTTAGAACTTTTACAAAACCCATGTACACTGCTGCAGGGAGGGTCATAGTTTTCAGTAAAATAAATGACAGAAAATCCAGTAGCACTGAAGTGCTTGGAGAAAATTCTCTGAAATTCATAATCCATTTACTGCACACACACAGTTGTCTTTTGTGTTTTAGAGCATTGCAATGTCTATGCCTATGAAAGCTTCTGGGACTCTGACAGTCGAAGATATTTTAAAGTCTGCAAGTGTCAGAAGAACATCGCCTAGGTTCAGTTAAAACAAGACTACATGGTAAAATATGTATAAAGGTGCACATGCTGCTACACAAGGGATGCTTATTTCAAAATGGATGGAACTTGTGAAGGTTCTTGGCTGGCAGAGGCATGCAAGGTACTTTACAGAAATGACATGCACATAGTCTGTCAGGTAATATGGGTCAGATAACTCTCTTGGTTTATTGAGTATTCTAGTGCACTTTGGTTCTGAGGACAGATAGTGACATGTTAAGCTTGCCTGATGTAAGGCACAGCTAGCACTGTAATGAGAGCTGGGATAAGAAGTGCATGTGAAAATGAGAGAGCATTTATCTTCAGGGAGGAAGAGAATGTGAGGAAAAGAAAAATGGGGAAAAGACAACTACTCACAGGAAATAACAGCAAAGGGTAAACATCTACACAGGAAACATAGGAAGGTAATGCTGTGAATTATTATATGGGAATGACTGCATTATTTTCTGGACTAACAGTAGACTGATATTTCAGTCCCATCCACAGAGACAAATGTAAGAGTGTCCGAGCTGAGGTTCACAACCCAAACCCACCCATCCATCATCTAGAACAGTAATATATTTAAGTGTTCATTCACTCTTAGCTTTGGAGACCACCATGCTAAGCCTCAAAGGCTTCCAAAACCTGTGAATTTACAAAGTGTTGATATTGCTCCTGCCTCTAGTCTATGGACTGACACTGTCAAAGCACATATTTTTTTAGCACAAGACTTTGTGTCCTGACAGATCTGCAGTGTGTTCTACTAAAGTCCAGCTTCCAAGTGTCTCCAATAGATTCAGCAGCCATATCAAAGACAAAGTTTTCTACCCCAGAGCATGGAAAGGGTATTTCTGACAAACACAGAATCACAGAATCACAGAATCACAGAATCACAAAATGCCTGGAGCTGGAAGGGACATCTGGAGATCATCTAGTCCAACCCACCTGCTAAAGCAGGTACACCCAGAAGAGATTGCATAGGAATGTGTCCAGGTGGGTTTTGGATGTCTCCAGGGAAGGAGAATCCACAGCTTCTCTGGGTAGCCTGTTCCAGTGCTCTGTCATCCTCAAAGGTAAGAAGTTTTTCCTCATATTCAAATGGAACCTCCTATGTTTCAGTTTGTGCCCATTGTCCCTCATCCCATTGTTGGGTGCTACTGAAAGATTCCATTCAGCAACAGACCTACATTTTCCCTAAACTTCCTTTTGCTGATAATATACTTGAAGAAGCCCTTTTTGTTGTCCTTGACATCCCTGGCCAGACTTTGTATAGGACTGTAAAACAAATTCTTTCTTACTGGGTATAATAAAAGCAGACTTCTAGACAATGTCAACTTAACTAAACACTTTTTCTGTCTCGGTTTCTTAATGCAAACAAAAAGTCACTAGGGTTTACTAGTGAATTTTTTAAAGGAGATAAAGTTTCCCCAATACAGGTGTTTTTTTCTTTGGAATTGAGCAGCATGTCCAAGATCAGCTTGAGATGACTTTATTTTTTTTTCTAAATACTTCTTTTATTTACCGATATAGCACAGTCATCTTTCTTACCCAAGATTCATATTTTTGCTAGCTTCTTTGTTGTAGCCAGTCCTTTTCGATTTTAAAAGATTCCAGAGATATCTTTACTGTGCATTTTCCCACTGCTAACTGCCGTTTTTCTACAATACACAATAATTCTTCTCACTTTATCCAGCTAGCTTTGTAGCTTTCTGAACTTTCTATGTCTGACTGCACAACCATGAAGATCTAGTAAGTCAATGAGCTACCTTTATGTTAATTTCATATTTCATTATTTAACATTTCCTGAGGAGAAGGTTCTTTTAAATTACCCAAAACTTTATCAAGACCCAGATATGACTACATTTCTTGAATTTTTGCATGCAAATCCTCTGGGTTTGTCTTAATTAGCCTGGATTCAAGACGAAAAACAAAGCCACAGCAATACAAATGCAAACTACAAGTTAAGGAGTTAATCCTTCTCCTTTGTATTAGGAAAAGATGAATAAAGAATAAATGACAATAAACACCAATCTCCCTTTTGAAAGTGGGTTATATAAAAATGTTTCAAACTTATTTATGTGAGAAACTGAGTGATTTTAAACAAACTTGAGATTACTTGAGATTACTGGTTGAGGAAAAAGACTAGCAGTATTGTGTACGTCAAATGAAAAGCCTGATGATAAAACGCCCTGTCTTCATCTAACCATGCCTGGAAGTAAATGAAAAGTTATGTGTTGTATTCCTGTCTGAACACATCGTATAGCTTATAATAGAGGCAGAGGATGTGCAAGCAAAGTGTTCTGACAAATTCTTGAGTCTGTTGACAAGGAGAGATTTATGTACCCTGTTGTTAGGTAGTGCTATCCATTTCTAAACAAAACCACATGTATTATAATCTACCCTTCCTTGTTAAAAAGTTAGCCGAAGCTTGGCTTTCATTTTTATATATCTCATTTGAATAGTTAGTTTACTTTCACTTATCTCAAAACAGCAAAGCAATCACCATGAACTGCATGAAATTAACTTTATTCTGGACACTACCTATCAAAAGGTTATTCACAATTCAGTTTTGGCTTGTCCTGTGACAATTACTTCCTCCTTGAGAGCAACACTGCACAAGAAAAGACCCTCAGCCATATTGGTGTAACAGTGAAAGCAGAATAAAAAAGTAACCTGTCAGAAAAGGAAAGCAGCAGTAAAAAATGTCCATGACGACAATGTATTTGCTATGCTGGCTCAATATATTCTTATTTCAGACTGCATTGACCTTACTGAAGAATGATCTTCACCAGTTTCTGTGACGCTTTGCCAAGTCTGAGCTTTAACTGCGGAGGAGGATGCTACTGATTTAGATTCTAGAATATTCAATCAGTCTGTTTCACTCTGCATTACCCTGCAAATATTGTATCTAATCTGTTACTTTGGAAGGACCTGCAGCTGCTGTTAAGTGATTTATCTCAAGTAACCTCTGTGCTATGACAGCTCTGAGATACAAGCTGGTCCCAGTAGAGATAAGAGCAGCCACACTCAGCATAAAATGCACAACTGCATATTTATGTCAAAGTGGGGTTTGCCAAATAAAATTGATAATGCCGTGGTTGATCAGATGATTTTTTTCATACACAATATTCATTAAGAGAACAATGCAAGCCCCAGTTCTTTATGCTATTAGACAGAGTACATTTTATTTTGCTTTTGTGGTTAAAAAACTTGACTTTCAAAAGCAGAGGTTTGTATTAGGAAAACTGGTGTCATTGTATCTTAGAGCTTTCAGTTGTATCCTAACAGCAACAATGTGAAATAAAATCTTATTAACTGGAATCTTGAAAATCCATAGTATTTGAGTGTTGTTTCAAACTACCAACTAATTTTGTGTATATCTCATATCTCATGACCATGTTAAAAGATTTTATAACATATAATAACTTTCCAGTATTTGCTTGTTTTTAAGAAAATAAAAGAAAAATCACAAAATGTCTTTAAAAATGTTATGATGATAAGAAGACATCATAAAATTCCTACGTTCCATTAAAAAAAAAAAAAAATAAAACAGACAAAGGGTCAAATTTTCAATATGCCTGAATTCCCAAAGTGCAGAATTGTGTTTGTTTTAGTTGAAATGAATGAGACTAAGGGATGGCTTACAGTTAATCTTACACCACTAACTGAACCTTTCAGTCTCAGATTTTCTCTCTACTAGCTGTACTGAATAGCAACTGTTCCATTAAAACTAAGTAGGCCTTGTTCAGGTGTCTGAAAGGAATATCATCAGTAACACGCAGTGTCAAATTATACTATACTCTGCATCAATGGTGTAATATTAATTACAAAGGAGGTGAAGTTATGCTGAAGTCTTCACAGAAAGTGGTTACTTGAGCCTTGATTTGAGTCTGTACCACTACTCGGAGAACTAAAATTAAGGCTAAGGAAGAAACATATGTTTTTAAGACTACTACTGAACATCAACATTCCCTGCTTTCAGACATGAGTGATATTTGTATTGTGTTTGTGTGTCGGACTATTGGTAGCAGAAAGGCTGCAGGGGTGGTTTCTGTGAGAAGCTGCCAGAAGCTTCTCCTATGTCCAACAGAGCCAGTGTCAGCTGGCTCCAAGAGAGACCCATCACTGGCCAAGGCTGAGTCCATCAGAGACAGTGACAGAGCCTCAGTGGTAACATACTTCATATCCAGAAGAGAGAAGTGAGAATATGGGAGACAAACAACTCTACAGACACCAAGGTCAGTGAAGAAGGAGGAGGAGGTGCTCCAGTCATTGGAACAGAGATTCCATTGCAGACCATGGTGAAGACCATGTTGAAGCATATTGTTCCCCTGCAGCCCATAGAAGTTTATGGTGGAGTAAATATTCATGTGCAGCCTGGGGAAGACCCCACACCAGAGAAGGTAGGTGTCCACTGAAAGAAGTTGTGTCACAAAAGCACACCAGAACAAAATCAGCCAGATAACAAACACAAAGCAAATTTTATTCTAACCAAAATAGTTCAGCAGAAAACCAAAATAGAGATGTTGTTTAACAAAATCACTCAGCACTCTGACAACATTGTAATCACATGTTCAGGATATTAGTTGGGAACTAATTACTCTACAGCCGATAAACACATCATATGGAATTCCCAAAGCTCTGGAATGATGATTCAAAGTGGGCACCTACTCATTCATGAAGAAGAACTCTCAAGGGTAATGTAGACAATATGATCACCCACCAACAGGGTGAGGGTACTCAAGGACAGTCCAGAAGAAACTGTTACCAAAAGAGTGAGGGTACTGAACCTCAAGGAATTTCCTTAGGCAGTGTCCCGAATCAAGGGGAGCATTCCTGACGGCAGACCTGCTGCTCTTAGAAGACTAACTCAAAATAAGGTCTCCAGCACCCTTCATTTCTAACCTTAGGCCAAAATTTAATCTGTGGTCTTATATGGTAAGCTTCCTTGAACCAAGGTGCCTCATTGTCCAAGGGCCCTGTTTGCCGATCAGGGGGTCTTGCCTTTCATGTCTCCTGATCAGGGAGATGGATACGATTACAGTCCCTATGCAGGGTTCATTGGTCAAAGTGGGATGGGGGTAGTGTAGCTGGCATAAATTGTAACCCTTTAGAGAGCTCCCACTGAACCAGGCTCCTGGCAAGAACTGTATACCCTGTTGAGAGAAGCACACATTGCAGCATGTTTCTTAGCAGGACTTGTGACCCCGCAGGAGACCCATGATGGAGCCTGTTCCTGAAGGACTGCGCACCATAGAAAGGGCTAATGAGGGAGAAGTTAATGAAGTACTGCAGCCAGTGCAAAGGACCCATGTTGGAGAAGTTTGTGGAGGACTGTATCCCATGAGGGGGCCCCACATTGGAGCAATGGAAGAGCATGAGGAGGAGGGACTGGCAGAGATAACATGTAATTAACTAACTGCAGTATCCATTCCCCATCCACCTGTGATGCTCAGGGGAAGGAGGTAGAGAATTCTATCATGAGATTGAGACCAGGAAGAAGAGAGGGGTAGGGAGAAGGTGTTTTAAGATTTGGTTTTATTTCTTATTCCCTACTCTGATTTGATTGGCAATAAATTAAATTCCTTGAGTCAAGTCTGTTTTGCCTGTGATGGTAATTGGTGAGTGATCTTCCTGTCCTTATCTCAGCCCACAAATCTTTTTTCATGTTTTTCTCCCTGTTGAGGACAGGGAGTAATAGAGGAGCTTGGGAGGCAGCTGGCATCTGGCCAAGGTCAAGTCACCACAATGTCTTAAGCAAAAATTCTGAAACATGAAACATTAAGTTCTTAGTTAAAGTTTAGTACAAATCTAGGTTCAGATTCTGTGATGTGGTATTGGTATAAAAACGTTACAGTAGCTCAGAATCTGAAATACTAAGACAAGGGCACAGAGTCTGCAGACCTCCTAAATGTCCTCTGGTTTCTTGTATAGTCAATGGGAAAAAGCCAAGCCCATCAAGAAAATCAGTGTTTCAGTGAAGGATGTTTAAACCTCAAGAAGAGACAAATTCATGTTTGAAATCCTGTTTCTATCCTGAATTTAAGCATTCCCTGAGGTAAGTATCCACATGAAAACAGAATTTGCAATCTAAATCTGCTTCTTTGATCTAGATGTCTTTGTCATATTTTGTGAAATAAATCCCTCAGCCACTATGTGGTTCCTAGTTTCCCCAAAATCTTCGTGTGTCCAGGCCTCAGTTTTAAAATATATTAAAATACAATTTCTATTTTGCATAAGCCTGTTCGAAATGATGAATTTTTTTGTCACAGAACTGTGAAGATACATCTTTTTCTCTCCAGTCTTTCAGTGTCAAAATGCCACCAATTAACATTTACTTTGTTCTCATTAATTTTGTTATTTTAAAATGGTGATAAATTATTTTTTTCTCTTTTAATAGCAGTTGTAGCAAAGAAGAGGTTGTATAGGCATATACCTGCACAAATATTTTTGCAAAAGTGGTGGAAACCTCCAAGCATACTTCAACAAAGGAATTGCATTAATTATTGGTGCTTAAAATGGCTTCTTAATGAAAATCTTTTAAAAATTAAGGTGTTTTAACTCTAGAAGTCTGAAACTTCCTTTCCTGTCATCTTGATGTCAGCCATCATTTTTTTCTTCTGGCACAATTATCCATACAGCAAGCATGTGTATGATAAAGTAAGGTTGCACAAAAAAAATGTTGAAAGAAAAGTCATTAAAGAAATAGTACTGTACAGAAGCTGTTGTTAATTGAATGACTGACTTCTAACAGATTTTCTAGCAGACATCTCTGATTCCTTCTCCCTATATGTAACATTAGTTCAGCACCCTTATCAAATTTGTTCGTGCACATTAAGGTGATTAGCGCTTGAGGACAGAATTTCAATGTTGCTTGGCAGTAGTAGAAGAGGTTGTTCTGAGACTTTTTGCTGATGTTTTGGAACTGTTCTCTGTCAAAGTGCACTAGATGTCAACCCAATATGCAGTATCCTTCCCTTCTCCATGTACATGCCTTTAAAATTTAGACAAAGTGAATTGTTGTAAAGAAGCTCTGCCATAAATTATAGCTGACAGTGCAAGTGATTAAGGCATATAGTTTGATTGCATGCATTAATCTCTAAAACTTTCCTCATGTCTAATTTAATTACCCACAGGTGTATGTTTCTTTTTAATTTATTAGCTTTGTCAGTATCCAATTGCACTGTATGCTATTGCTTGCAAAAGGTGCAACCCAGCCACATTCGTGAACAAATCATACAGTAAACAGCAAAATAAAAGAATGTTAGGTGCCACTGCCCTCCCTCAAGTTTACACTGATACTCGTAAATCAGCATATGAAATGACACTCTTTTTTATCATAAAGAATTGTCAGACATGTTGAGACCAGTCCATTAACCCAGGCAAAAACAGTTGAGAAGGCTTAATCCTTTTCTTCTGTGGAAAAAACTGCTGTTGTTGAAATACCCTGCTCAAAAGTCATCAGCCATCCAGATTTATTTTTTTTTTTAACTAATTTTATGTCACTGTTTGCACCTTGTTATTTATTCTTTAGAAGGCAGTACTATCTCTTTCTCCATGTCAAGTGAACCTGAATAGTGATAGTAATTTTTATAGACTAAGATCTGGACCCCGATTCTCAGCATATCCATCATTTTAGATCCCATACACGTTATTCATGTTCTCTTAACAATTTTTCATAATTCAAATTAGATACTTTCAAATTTTTATATAGCTAGTGGAACTGTCAGTTCCAGAACTCTTATGTGTTTGTAGCCAATAATGCTTTCAAGACTCTCAACTCAGAAGCATAGTCCTGGTCAGTCGTTTGAATTTAATATTACAAAGTCTCATAAAGGTCCATGGTTTTCTCTTAGAAAATCCCTAATCAAAAGGAAGACTGTATTTTTGTTTGTTTGTTTCCCCATGCACTTTATTTCTCCAATGACAGAGACACAGAAAGATTTTGTTTGTCTTCTATTAAGAACTAATAAAATCCACTTTAAATTTGACTATAACAGTAGGAAGAACATCTCTTGATGATTTTGGTTATTTCCACAATGACATGGACAAGAATAGGAATCAAAAATTGCTATGTACAGATAAGTGAGGAACTTTTAACTGCTCTGCACCAAGGTCTATTTCCTCCATGTCAATTCATAAAATTTGGCACAGTGAAACTCCTCAAATGAACATACATCTGACAGAGGATTTAGTTTTGTTTTGTTTTGTTTTCTAAACTATGTTTGCTCCCTACTGGCCCTTAAAGTGCACAGTAAACCATTTCAAACAAATATCATATTGAAAAGGTGCATTAGGGAATTTAAAAGGGCCTCCTAAATAAAATAGTGAATTGCACAGTATGTGCAAATATTATAAACTTCTTTAGTGAATACATGCAAATAAACTGGGTGTTTAAGACCAAGATTTTATTTGAACAGTGTATACGAACTACATGATATACCCAGCAAATGGAGAGTACTATGTCTACATCTTACTTTTTCATTCTTAACATTTTTTTCTCTATTATAGACATTATGTAGTAGAGGTTATTCTGAACTGTTGTTACTTTCCACAAAGTTACAGTCTGACGAGCATTCTAACAGACTAGATGAGTAACAGTAGCTCCAAACACGTCAAGGGCAGCTTGCAGCTCTGAAGGCAAATCCCATACCACATGGAATAGTGCAGACGAAGGTGTTATGAGGCAAACAAGAGTTCATGTTAGACAACTACAATGAAGAAAATCCTAGTCAAAGACAAAAAGCTCACTTAGCCCTGGTAGTCCTGTCATGTAGGAAGAGAATCTTAAAGTTCTGATCAAAACAGAAAATGTAAAATGGCTAAAACCAGTGAATGCACACTAGCATTCTCAAATTGAGAACCATTTTAGATAAATAATAGTAACAAAAGGAAAATCTTCTTTATATACCTGTATCATCCTATACTAATTTGCATTTCTGTTTTTTTTTTTATCTATCACTGTTTCATGCAGAAAATTAATGCTTGCATTGAGAAAAAAAAAATAAGAAAATTTCTTGTTCATTAATATCTTCAATATGTTTAAGCAATTTACAGAAATAACCTTGCAATTTTACACATAAAGAGACATTCAAACTTACCTGAACAAGAAGTTAAAATGGAAACACTGATTGAAATAGCTATTAAAAACCAATATATTATAAAGTAGCTATTCTGTTCAATTTCTCCATGAAGTCTAAAGCTCTAAATCCACTTATTATGTGGGTTGGTATACGGGTATGTTATGCAGACTGTATATTGCTGGCAAATAAAGTTTTTCAGAGATCTTCTTTGTGTCTCTTCTCGGTACACATTTGTTGCTCCGATCATCTTGGGTTTTCACCAGTGTTAATTAAAGACAAATAACAAGTTAGGAATCATGGAAATATAGGTGGGGGGAGAGGGAAACTGATACAGTCTTCTGAAAACAGTCACATAGTTTTAAAAGTTGCATTTTTCAAACTTTGCACACGTACACTGAGAGAAATACATAAATTGTAATCACACAGATAGCATAGATATAAATTTACAGTCAAAATTACCCAATCTTTTGCTCTCATGTAAATAAGAAAAACATTTAACATATCGAAGAAGAAAAGTTTACTTAAAACTAGCATTTTAAAATGGAAAATTAGGACATGCAAGCACAAACTCTCAGTATCCATCTAACTAGTACTGTCTAGCCTATTCAAAGCCCTACCCTGAATCAAGATAGTGTATCCTGTTCTGTTCAGTGCAAAGTCAGCTTCTGTTGTCTGATTTAGAAACAGAGTACAGTAACAGCACTCATCCATTTATTTATGCAGCCATGCTATAAGTGTGACAATCTCCAGTGAAAGGTCAATAACAGGAATTAGGTCTAAGTGACTAGCAAGTTAAACAGCTGACAATGTATATACAAAAGGAATATTACTTAATTTACTATGTGTCTTGTTACTTCTCTAATAAAAGTGAAAAAAAACCCAAACAAAACAAAAGTTATTTTTATGACAAATGCATTTCAAAGCAAAGGAGAGAAATAAGAGTGTAATACAAAACTTGAACAATGTTAAAAGTGAAGCTAGAAAACTACTCGCCGCAGCCCCATGCAACATAACATGTCCTTGTCAGCTAGACATTAAAGAAGATTTTGACTTCACTGAAAACAGAAAGAAGAAAGTGCTTTGGTAACTGACAACCTTGATTTGTAATAGGCAAGAATTTGTGAGAACTGTCTCCCCAGAACTGAAACAAGTCACATCTCTTAACTTAATCTCTTAAACATAACTTTCAGGTCATTCCACAAATTGGAGATAGTGCCTTTTTAGAGGCATTACAGCCTGTTCCTTTATAAAGAAAACTGATCTGAACGCAATGGATGAAACACTCTCCCATAGAAATGGAGGCCTAATTTCCATGACAGAAGGCTCGGTTCATATTAAGCATAAAACTTTCCCTCATTCTATGCAAATCTCTATGTAAATGGTACAACGTCTATGCATAGATACAGTTAGCAAGATACAGGTTCATTAAGTGGCTTATTTTTTAGTTCCTCACTGTTACTTCTGAAGGAATGAATAGTATTTTTTCACTCGTTGTTTGGGGTTTTTTACTAAGCATGTCCACAGGGGAGTTTAACATCTGCTTAATTTTCAGGATCCTTTGTTGCTAGAGGATCCTTTTGTTTTCAAATCATTGCATTCTCAAGCATGTTGTGTACTGAAGGCTGAAAACATAGAAACTGGAAATTGACGTGCTCTACAGAAGCCTGAGACAGAATGTTTCTCGGCTTAGTAGCTCAGGCAGAATGTGTAATTATTTTCACATCTTTTAGGAACATGGGTTTAGTGTTAGAGTGTCTTAATGTTGTGCACTTATGGTGCCAAAAAAAGACAAAATCAAAAAACAACAGCAACAAGAAAAACAAACAAAAACCAAACCAAACTAAAAACAAGCAAACAATAATAATAAAAATTTCTCAGGGAAAACTTTTTTTGCCAATGGAACTTTGAAATTACCAGGTTTCCTTGTATTAATATCTACAGATTCTAGCCCTCAGTATTTACAATTATGCTCTTACCATCCTGTGATGAAGGGAATTGTTATCTAAGCCTTATAGATTGAAAACTGAGGCAGATGGAAGATTAAGGTCACAAAGGGAGACATCCTCAGCAGTTGTCAACATTATAATGCTATTTTATCATTACGAGGTTTATCTTTTTGATGTCTAGGCTTCAGAAAATACCTTCTTGAAAAAGCTAAGTCAATCACAAGGTTCACAGGTGATGAATTTGTAGAACTAAGAAATGGATTTCCAGTGTATGAAGAATAAGGAATCACTTCAGCAGTCAAAAAAAAAGCAAAGCAAACCACACAAAAAAATCCACCACAAAACAACATAAAACCAAAACCAAACAAACCCCAACAAACAATCAAACCCACAAGCAAACAACCAAAACCAGACAGAACAAAGCACAAGCTTCTCTAATTTCTGTGCTATTGATATTGAAGGTTATCTACAGAAGCGATTAGAAAGATGCTTAGAAGATCATATTTTTATACATTTTGTGAAAATTCTGCCTATGTCCCAATTATTTTTTTTAATTTTAATTTAAATTGTTGTTTGCTCAGATGCTCTCAGAAAATTGAAAACTTAAGAAGTGTAGCAAACTACAGTGTTCAATATAGTATCACATAATCTAATAAATTCTAAGAAAAAGTGCTGAGATATGAATTGAGTAGATAAGAGTGTAACATGGGTGGAAAATTGGCAAGACTATCAAGAACAAAGGCACAGTGGCACAGGCTAAGAGGAGGCCAGTTACAATGGGAGTCTGTCAGTGAGCTGGTCTGAGATAGATCAATACTATTTCAGTACTATTTAATTATCTATTTCATTGTCTTTATTAGAACCTAAATGATGGGATGAGCTGTACCCTCCAAAATATGAGAAAGATACCTCATCTGAATAAGAAGTTGATACACTGGAGGATAGGGCTAGTGTGCAGAGGCATCCAGAGATGCTGGAGAAGAAAATGGATAGGAACTCCATGAAAACTGCAAGAGGCAAATGAAAATCCCAGCCCCTAGGAAAAACAAAGCCCTGGAGCAGAACAGACTTGGACCAGCTGTCTGGGAGCAGGTCTGCAGAAGAGGCTCTGAGGACACCAGTTTGACAGTGTGCCCACACAGCAATGTAGCCCCCTTGTCTGGGGCTGTACAAGCAATGATGCAGTCAGAAGCTCTAGGAAGGCATCTTGTCCAGCAGTCTGGAACCCATGAAATGCTCCTGAGTGTTGTGCCCAGCCTGGGGCTCCACTGCGCAACTCTGACACTGACTACTAGTATGACTCAGTCAGAGCTGGGGCATAAGACAATCAAGGAGAGTCTACGGGACCTAGGTATGTTCAGCCATTAAGAAAAGGAAGGTTAAGAGGAAACATGATTGCTATCTTCAGCTATCTAATAGGAGAGTACAGAGGAAATGGAGTTGTACAGCAAAAAAATGAGAGAAAACATACAAAAGGGCAGTTTCACCTAGGCAGCAAAAGGAAGTTTTTGCACATTATGGGTAGCCAGAGATTTGAACAGTTTACCCAGAAAAGCTGTGTAATATCCATCCTCAATTGTATTTAAAAAATGACTGGACAAAGCTCTGAACAGCTTAATCTACTTAGGCTTGCTTCAAGCAGAGGACCAGCTGACCATCAGAAATAATTTCCAAAGTATATTTTTCCATGATTCTGTATTAAAGAAAGATTATCTCCACAGCAGTTATTTTATGGTTTGTTTACAACAGGTTGCAGTCTTTGCAATTGCATTTATATCTAACAATCACACAATAATTTCATTCAAACAGTAGGTCACCAAGCCTTACATACACGCTTCTCTTAATTGTCTATCAAAAGCTACTTGTATTGTGTACACATTCATCTGAGACTAATGTAATTGGTGATATAGGACTCAGAAATAAGGGAGTAACTCCTTTTGGAGATGTAGTTTGGCTAGTTCAGATCATATTTTCAATGTCATGGCATTTATTCCATGACCTATTTTCTCAAGTACTCTTGCCTGAATGTTGCAAGCTCAATGACACCCTCAATATCCAGATGTTTTCTAATCATGTGAATGCATAATGAAATATACAAGATTACTTCCTTTTGAAACAGAGTAAAATACATTTATATTTAAATATTTAGTTTGCTGACAAGAAAGAAGCAGACAAAAACTGTGTGCCATGCTGCTAGCTCAAGAGTTTGGGCCCCTCATCCTGGTTCTGTCCTTCTAAATGGTTAAGGAATTCTTTCAGTCTATTTTCTTATTACAAAAACTAAAAAATAATTTAAAAAACAAGCAAACCACAGATAAAGCTTCCAATTTGAGAAAATTTTGACCATTTTTCAAGTTACGTGCTGTGAAAAATCCTATCTAGACTAAGATGTCAAAATCATTATACAACATAAAATTAATTCCCCAAGTTATAATTAAACACTCCATTCATTGGTGATTTCTGTATTGACAGCTCAATGGAAATAGGACCACATAGACACTTGATTCCTGTAATTACCTTTGGGCAGTCCCTTTGCTACATATTTTCAGAATACTGCCAACCATTAATCAAATCAAATCATGTCAAGGAGCTTTTGAAGTGTCATAAAACAGATGAACTTGAAAATGTCAGTATTTGCCAGGGATATGAGGTCTTAAAGAATTAAAGGATATAAGGCAGACAAGAAGAATGAAAGACAAATGGATACATATGGAGGGGGGGCAGAATGAAACCCCTCTCACACAACCTGCAGCTTGTTTATGTAATTTATTAACCCTTCACTCTATTTTTTTTACTTCCATGAAGTTTCTTTTGGGAAGTGTTGGGCAGTATCAAACTCCACATACTATGATCAATCAAATGTGTGATACCATTGAAAGAGACACTGCCCAAATAATTAATGGTTTAACTCATTCTGGGAGTTTTCAATAGTAATGAACAAGTGGAACTTTTACTTCTGTTGCAGGGCAAATATACACTGGCTCTTGCGTTTTGCTGCTAGAAGCTGAAAGTCCAGGTTATTTGCACTCTCTCTCTGGAAGCAGCTTAATGAAATGAAAGCAACAAAAGGATCACTGTTGTCTCCATATATCAAAATATGATATAGAATACTTTGCTTCAGAGTATTTCATTACTTATTTGGTTGAATGAAAAATGCATGGTGTCAAAGACAAGACCTAAATCACCTTGTTTGCAGGTGTCTTCTCTCCTTATTGATCAGCAGCCTATGAGATGGAAGAAAAGCTGTGAGAGATATCTGTTGAAAATTATTTGTGGCAGAAGTCTATTTTCCCTGGTGGATTTGCACAGCAGTTTAGTAACAGTTTTGAGCATTTCCCTTTCCTTATGCAGAGCTTCCTTCAAAGCTTTGGCATAGCATTGTTCTTACTTTACAGCAAAGGACAAACCTCTTGTGATTTGAAGCTGCTGACATCTTCTCTTAGAAGGACTGGGATGGAGATTATTTTGCATCACAAAGGGAAGCCATATTCATTATAATTTTTACTAAAGGCTGCATCACTGTCTGTGGATTTATATAAGAATTTAAAAATTCAAACTGCTCATAGGAAAAGCATTTCATGAACATAATATACTATATCTATAAAGGGAAAAATACATAGTAGTTTAGAGCCACTGGATATTTTTAATCCACAGTTACAGAAAACCAATAGAATTTCTTTGCTGGGGGAGGTGAAAAGATTAGAAGCCACGGGAAAAGGAACCTATAGAGGATGCCTCTTAGTATCACATATCAAACTATATTTTTTCGATCAAAGCATCACTCTGTGTTTCTACATTTTAATTGACTTATGTTTATAATCTGTATCCTCATGAGCTGTAACAGATACTTTATCTCACCAAAACAAAACAAAACAAAACATTCCTACTACCTGCAGATGGCATCAGTGGCTGGTGGTCAGCAAAAAAATCATCTTCCTCCATAAACTTGGTACTGTTTTAAATACAATCTAAAGTCCCTCTTGATAGTCTTCGTTTTGGTGTATAAGTTATGAAGTTAAACATCTAACGTAAGCAGAGCATTTGAAAAGCAGCAATGCCATAACAAGCCAAGAGATCATCCTATGATGCTTAGGTGTTTCTGAACTATCAATCTACTACTGCTTGGTGAATATGGAACAAGGATAGGTGCCACACCATCTTTTAATGTGAACTGACTGAAGCATCAGGTAGTGTAAATCCAGCTGTGACATATATTTTAAAAATGGCTATAGTCTTTTTGAATTAAGGAGGTAATTTCCGTGACAATTTGGCTAGATAAATAAATGTACACTGACAGATGCCTTCATAAACTTTACAGAAAATTACTGCTTATTATCAGGCTTTTAAAACTACATGTCAATATAGTATTAGCTAAAGGTAAACGAAATGGCACTCTGTTCTAATACTGTAATCTTCAATTATTTTTCAGATGTTTACCAAAAGTAAGGTTCTGATAAATATTTTATACTGAAATTACAATTGTAGCTTATCTTAAATAGAGAGTTCCAATTCTCCAGACTTCTGATGCAAAACTCTTCATCCAACCTGACAGTATAGTGTGAAATTCTAGACAACTGTGCTTTTATAACAACTGCTTTGAGACTATCTGCTCATCTGCAATGTTCTACTTTTTTCTTTCTTCGTCTCCTTTTCTGCATCACAGATACCTATAGAATACAAAAAAGAAGAAAGCAAAACATCAGAACATTGAAATAGAGAGGGGAAAAAAAAAGAAAAATATATAGCTTTACCTGTTTCCAGGAAAGGTTATTGTAGTTCTGAGACAGCAACATGTCTGCAATAGTCTGAATGTCAGATGGGCAGATTAAGGTAGATTAAACATGTTTTGATTTGTCTCCATTTTGTTTAATATTTTACATTTTCTAACACAAACTAAATACTGTTATCTCTTCTTGATCTGAGTGATTACTTCAGGTTTGTGGGTGTTCTTTTTCTAATAAAAAGATATCCTGGTGGGGTGCCTCTAAATAAAGCGGACAACAATTAAATGAATAAAGACTTCCTGCTCCATCAGCATGTGACATACCAAGAAACAGGTGGCATTGACTTCACTAGTGGCTCCAACTATATCTTATAAAGCAAGAAACTAAAAAGTCAGTTTGGCACAATCATGAAACCATGATTCTATGTCTTGTAATTCCCTTACCTCCCTCTCTCTCTGTTCCTAGTTATTTTTTGGCAGTGGATTTTCTGATACTCCTGTCACAGAATCACAGTGACGGAGGCTGGCCAGCAGTTCTGAAGGTTGCCTTGACTCACCCGGATGTGTTCATTGCCCAGGCCTGTGTCCAGGTAGATTTCTATATCTCCAAGAACAGGGATAATTACAACCTCTTTGAGCAACCCATTCCATTGTTTGTCCACCCAAGCAATAAAACCGCCTTCTGTTTAGAACTATTTCCATATATCTTAGTTTCTGTCAAGCACCTCTTCTCTTTTTGCTAGACACCACTGAGAATCTGCCTCCTTCTCCTTAATGCAGTTCCCTTTAGCATACCTGAAGAAGACACCCCCGAGCCTTCTTTTCTCCAGAATGAACACTCACAGCTCCCTCAGCCTCTCCCTGTGTAACACTTGTTCTAGTCACTTAATCTTCTTCATGGTTCACCAGGGGACTCACTCCAGTGTATCCATGTCTTTCCTGTACGAGTGTGCAGGTTTGACTGAAACTGAACTTTTCTTCATGCAGCTAGAAACTCTTCCACAGCTAGCAAGGTTGTTTGGATTTAGTTTGAGAACAATAAGATAGCACCCTGGGATAGATATTTTTTTCTTCAAGTAACATTCCAGTGCTTTTGAGTTGTAATGAAGAGAATGTAAAAACTCAGTGTTTTCTTAGCTGTTGTCTGGGAGACAAAGTTATTTCAGGTCTTTCTATCTGCAGGTGCAAGGCAGCTAAGAAAGCAGGCATAAATAGGACAGATTTTCACTGGATGATCACTGAGAATATTTCGTGGCATTAGCATAATGCCTCATATTTAACAGAAGTTGGGTTTTCCAGCTCAGGAGACCCATTCTGGTTTAGCTTTGATTCAGATGAGTTCTATTTGGGCATTCCTTTTGTTCAGCCTTCTGCCATTCTGCAGTTTCACATTTTGCCTCTAGGCCTTCCTGCCATTATTGGCCTTTTTTGCACTTTCCCTGGGACTGGCTGTTCAGGACCAGAGTGCTCTCCTCCCAGGGCTGGTTGCTTGGCATGGACAGACTATGTAAGGAATTGTATTGAGTACCACTTATTATATATTTTATTTTTATTTGATGTAGCAGTAGTAGTATATTAGCATTATTTTGTTAATTTATTACATTGTTTTTATCTCATTCCATGAGTTTCTCCCTTCCCTTTTGATTCTCTTCCCTGTTGGGGGGTGGGTGGAACATGGGGAATGAGCAAGCAGCTGTCAATGGTTTGGATTGTCACCTGGGGTTAAACCATGACAACAAGGCATCCCAGCACTGGACACAGTACAAAAATGTGTCTCACCTGAAGTGAGTACAATAAACTGTAAATGAAGATAAGGTTTGTGACCGCTTAAGGAACCTGAACATAGGTCTATGGGACCTGATGAGATGCATCCTTGAGTCCTGAGGGAGCTGGCTGATGTAGTTGACAAGCCACTCTCAATGATATTTGAGACGTCATGACAGTCAGATGCAGTCAATTTTTAAACATTCCACCCATTTTTAAAAAGGGTCATAATGTTGACCCCAGGAACTGTCAACCTGTCAGCCTCACATCTGAGCCTGGAAAGATCATGGAACAGATCCTCCTAGATGCTATGCTAAGGCACAGGAAGGACAGGGAGATGATTTGAGACAGCCAGCATGGTTTCACCAAGGATAAGTCCTGCCTGACCAACCTAGTGGTCTTCTACGATGAAGTAACTATGTCAGGGGACAAAGGAAGGGCTACAGATTTTGTCTATCTGGATTTCTGTAAAGTCTTCGACATGGTGCCCAAAAACTTCCTTCTCTCTAAGTTGTAGAGGTATGGATTTGATAGAAGGACTGTTTGCTGGATGAGGAACTGGCTGGATGGTTGCATCCAGAGGGCGGTGGTCAATGGACCAATACTATTTAATGTCTTCATCAGTGATGTATACAGTGGGATCAAATGCACCCTCAACAAGTTTGTGGAAGACACAAAGCTGAGTGGTGCAGCTGACCTGCCTGAGGGATGGGATGCCATCCAGAGGGACATGGATAAGCTCAAGAAGTGGACCCATGTGAACTTCATGAGGTTCAACAAGCCAAGTGCAAGGTCCTGCACCTGGGTCAAGGCAACACCTGGTATCAATACAGGCTGAGGGATGAAGGGATTGAAAGCAGTCTTGCAGAGAAGAACCTGGGGATACTAGTGGATGAAAGACTGGACATGAGCTGGCAATGTGCTCTTGCAGCCTAGAAGATCAGTCATATCTTGGGTTGCATGAAAAGCAGACTGGACAGAAGTTTGAGGGAGATTATTCTGCCCTTCTCCTCTGCTCTGGTGAGGCCCCACCTGGAGTAATGCATCCAGCTGTGAAGCCCTATGTACAGGAAATACATGGACTTGTTGGAAACAGGCCAGAGGAGGGCCGCAGAAGTGTTCAGGGGACTGGAACACTTCTCCTGTGAGGACAGGCTGGGACAGTTGGGGTTGTTCAGCCTCGAGAAGACAAGGCTCTGGGGACACCTTATTGCAGCCTTTCAGTACTTAAAAGGGGCTCTGTAGGAAAGATGGAGACAGACATTTTAGCAGGGCCTGTTGTAATAGGACAAGTGATAATGGTTTTAAGCTGAAGGGGGGGAGATTGAAGCTAGACACGAGGAAGAAATTGTTTACAATTAAGTTGGTAAAATACTGGGACATATTACCCAGAGAAGTGGAAACTTTCAAGGCCAAGATGGACTGGGCTCTGAACTGCCTGATCTACCTGAAGATGTTGCCTGGTCACTTCAGGGGAGCTGGACTAGATAACCTTTAAAAATCCCTTCCAAGACAAGCTATTATATGATTTGGTCATTCTGTGAAGGACTGTCTCCTTCTATCTGCTTGCAATGGTCTGCCTGATGTGGCAGAATAGAGTGCTGGTCTTCTTTGCTACAAGAGCAGCACATTGCTGACTCATGGTCATCCTACTGTCCAACAAGATGCCAAAGTGTTTATCTGCAAAGGTGCATATCGGTTCATGGGCCATCAATGTGTACTGATACATAGTGTTATTCCTCCTTCATTGCTGGGTGTGCCACTTCACTTTGTTGAATTTCATGATGTTGCTGTTGCCTGTTTGTCCAGCCTTTCCAGATCTCTCTTAATGGCATTGCACACATCTAGTATTTCACCCTCTCCTCCCAGTTTGGTATCTTCTGTATCAGATTATAAACTCTTTCTAGTATAATCAGCAACGCATCACAGCCACCGCTGCACTGATTCATACAAAAACTTCTTGTATTGCGTATTTCAGTTTCTACTTAAAGACATGAGCTTGTGTTTTCACTCATGGCAATTATGGTTTCAGCTGTCTCATTACACAAAGACAGTAAATGGCTTCTGCTAGTTTACACCGACAGAAAGACAGCTGTTATGCTACCAAATCTGATGGAATCAAATCCAACTCATTCCAAATGAGAATCCACTATTCTGCAGCAGCACTTTAAAATCTACTTGTATCTTCTGCACAAGTCTGTGGAGAACAACACTAAAATTCTTGGCTTTAAATTTCCTTGTGCTGAATTTAATGAGTGTCTTACTGTTAATTCCACCGGAACAGCTAATCCAATGATAAGTGCTTAGGAAAAATCCTGCCATATGTGATTTTTAAATATTCATAACTCAGATAAATAGAAAGGAATTTTCTCTTGAAGATAGTGCTGTTTCTCAGTGAAGGCTTAATTTGCTCTAAAATTCAATAGTAAAACAGAAAGCTATGTATAGTTCTAAGAATACTCAGAATACAAGCATTTGTTCTTCATTTTTCTCATGCTTAAGAACAGACAACACCTTTACAGCAATTTTTCAAAAGCGGACAAACAAAAAGTTTCAAACTAAAAGTTTTAGATAATCAGAGATATGGAGTTTGGCCATGAAAGCAGGTTAGTAATCTGTATCAGTGCAAAGTACAATTTATATCTATGTACAACATATATACTTGTACATGTTGGGAATACGTACAATACCTACATAATACCTCAGTTTATATTTTGACAATATTGTCTGATCAACTCGTTGACAGGAAAACAAAATAGGTTCATCTGTCCTTTTGTTCTCTTACTTTGAGAGATTTGACTTATTTTCTGTGACAGATAGGCTGAGTACCAAATACTCAGCTTATTCAATAAGCTATTCACAGGCATTTTCTAAAAAAACATATTTACTTCACTATGAATAGCGTAGGACATAAGGTTATGTAATATTAAATAAATTGTCAAGGAGCAGAGGTATGTACATTTCGTTCACAAATCTCATTTTTTTTTTTTTTTTTTTTTTTTTTACTTTTTGCCAGGAGAGAATCAGCAGAGAATATATTTCTCTAAGTTTATGCTTACCAGTTTTCATTCTATTGTACTGAGACATGGCAGTCTTTCCCAACTTTGACAGTCATTACAGGCTAATCAATGTCCAAGCAATAACAGCACAATTATTTTCCAGCCCCTCCCAAAGCCCTCTCAGTGAAGATCACCATTTGCTGATTTCTTCCAGCTGTTTGGAGGGGCACATATTTATCTTGAAGCTGACTTAAAAGCACTTTTCTCTAATAATATAAGACATTTCTCCCATGAGAAGACTTTGTTGTTCCACATGCCGTGTTTTAGTACCAGCTTACTGTTTTGGGCCTGGAGTCATTATTTCTTGTCTGAAACCCAGCCAAAATAACCCCCCATTTTATTTCTCATAACCATTAGTTCAAATTTATATAGTCTGTTTATGGAAAGTGTTGTCCATTTTATCAGTGGATTAGAGGGTAAGATAAACGCTGAATTGCATTGTTAGTAATTCTAAAGCAATGTTTCTTTCTAGTTTTCAAATTTTGAAGAGAAAATTTGTCCATCCAACACATGTTTATATGATGTGGCAAAATTATTTGTTTGGGGTTTTGTTTGCTTGTTTGTGGTGGTGTGGTTTTTTTTCTTCCTTCAGTCCTTGCCTCTGTTTATCTTAGTAGTTTAGTTTTGCTGTCACTTGAAAGTATTCAATTGACTGATATAAGGCATAGAGGAATGTGAGAATATGATAAAGAAAGTCCTCAAATGTCTTTATATCAACTTCTTTTCCAGCTGACATGTTAGAAAAGGGTTCTGTTTCAGGAATCATGAACTGAAGGGGATATATAAGCTACATTTACACTTTTAATTGCATTCTAAGAAGTTTTGTAGAAATAATGTCTATTTTACATTTTCTTATTTCCTTTCATTTGGAGGACTTACTACAGGTTTCATGGCTCCCCCTTCCTCTTTTTCACACTCCTGAAATGAGATAGCTGAACAAATACATTTTTGTTGTGTTTTGTTGATTAAGAACCAAAACTTGGATATACAGAAGGTGATAATTGAGATGTCTTTGTGTAAAATGGAAAATAACAAGTTATTTCCTCAGAATTCAATAAACACCTCACCCTCTTTTAAATGCAGAGCCAATTTTGTCTCTTTTGTCTCTTTTATATTTTGATGTTATGTTGATTATTGTTTACACTGAAGCTTTTACAAAACAACGAAAATCTCTATTTTCAAGACTAGATATGAAAAAAATATATAGAATCTTTGGACAAAAAAAAAAAAGAGCAGATTGCTTGAGGTTGACCAGTCTTGTGTATTTTTTGGGAATAGGAATCCACAAAGTGGACATATTTTAGGTGCCAGCAGATTAAAGCACTTGCTGTGTATAAAGATAGTGTGGCAGAAGATTGCAGTATATCCTGTAATGGATGGACAGTAAGTACCATTACTACCAGAGATGTTCAAAGAGGCATATAAAAAGGAAAAATTCACTGTAGATTCAGACAAGGAAAGATGTAAAGAATAAATGGCAGATGTTTTCCGCTAAGGAGCAGAGTGATGTGTACATGCCACAAAATACCAACCATAGCTGACCAGTGTGGCAGACTTCTTTCTTCTACTGTATAGATGAAATTGCATTCAGAAATTTTCAAGTGATTACCTAGCAGATGACAGATCACACAAAGCAGACATGCAGAACTACTTAATTTTCTTCTGGGTGAAGACATCATGGGTGAATTTTCCTTCAGAAGTGATGCAAAATCTTGCCTTTTGAATTGAATGCATAATTGTTAACTCTATCTTATAAATTTGGCAGTGTTGTTCTTTGTCTGGCTTTTTAGTTTTACACTGTCCACTTCCTATTAAATGTATTTTTTCCATACTGAATATTATGTTTCAGCAGCTGGCTGTGTCAATCTAACACCTCTGCAGAGAGACATTGTCTTATTTCAACATTATTTGTAGTTGTGTAATTCTACTGTTTTTTCTGCCTTGGCCCTGCAGCTCTCTCTCAGTCAACACAGCTCATTAACTCCTCAGAAAACTACGCCAGAAAACAAAAAACCCCTCTTCTTCTTTATTGAGCTGAACGGACTCAGTAGTATATATCCAAATACAAGAATCAGTAAAGGACAGCTGTGAGTAGAGAGGATAGTGAAAAAGGAAACTGAATACCATTTTTGTCATAAAGGAACACTTGGATTTACTTTGCTTGCTAGCCTTGTTAGGTTGAAAGCATGTTATCAGATATCCAAGTTCAAGGGTTAAAAAACAATGGTTCTTTACTTAAAAATATATATGCTAGGTAATTGCCTAGTTCTTATTGAGTTCAACTAATTTAACAGATATAGATTATCTTGTCTAAGAAGTCACCTGGAATGGCTTTATAATTGCTCCCCAGACAAAGATTGAGCAAGATGTTCTAAGAGGGTTGTGATGACTTCACTTGAGAAGGAACTTTTCTACTAGTTCATAAAGAGGAAATCTGCATCAGGGACTTGCTCAGGCAAAGATTCAACGACAGCATGAAACCTGTGTTCCAAAAGACCTTCGGGTTTGGCCAGTTAAAAAAATCTACAGGTTTTTTCAGACCCTTTGCAAAGATGTTCTATACTGGAATACATCTGGTTTCTCAGATTATTTAGATGGGTTCTAGAAAAAATAATTTCAGAAGGCCATGTTCTACAACAGCAAAAAAATTTCCAGAAAGAAATTGCATAAAACATGAGAGATTTGAGAAGTTTATTTCAAGCTTCCTCCATAGATTTCAAAGGTCAGGAAGAAGATAACTCTAGAATTCACCTAGGAGGATAGTTTCTTAAGGTAACTAGCAATTGTGTTATCTGACAAGATTCTGAGTAATCAGGAGAGCAGGTTGGTGTTGTTTTTTTGTTTGGCTTTGGTAAATCAATTAACAGCATATCCATCATCATTTCTAGGACTTGTTTTGCTATTCTAGTCCTAAAAAGGTAATTAAAATAACATATACATGTATCAGTTCTAAAGCAACTACAGTGCCCAAAAGTATTTTATTAATTTATTTGACAAATTCTTAAGAATTACTAATTTTAAAGGAGCTTTTAAAGGTTTTGGCAGCATATATTCTGTGAAACAGAAAAAGTGGGATTTCATAAGTGCGTGGCTTCAATAATCCAGTAATTTACTGCTTGTGGTCAGGCCACTGAATGATATCATACACGACAGATTGTTTTGACAGAATGATTCTTACCCTACATGACATGAAGTAAAAAATATAAATATAGCACATACCTTATTGTGTGAAATAGCATTGCTCTTATACTGTATATCAATAAGGACAAGAGAAATAGCACAGAAGAGCTGTGTTTTATTTTTGTTGATTTTGTTCTATATTTTTCTTAAACTCATGACTTGAGTGTGTTGAGTATTGGAGATGAATTGAAATCACAAAGAAATGAAGCAAGAAAGCTGTCTTTTAAGTGACATGAAATAGATTGATGTACCTCAACATAACTGACAAAACTGACTAAACTCAATCATGCTAACAGAAATTAGAACACCTTACGTATCTTAGGGAAAGTATCTGTTAGATTAGAAAACTATAATTACATGAGTGACCAGAAGTGAGTTATATAATTTATCTCTGTGATTGGTGATTTTCCTTTCTGGAAAAAACAAAACAAAACAAAACAAACCAACCAAATAAAAAAACCCACAACAACAACAAACAACAAAACAAACAAAAAAAAAACCAAACCACTGTTTCTTGTGGCTTTCCACTGAAATCTACCAGATTACAACAACAACAACAACAACAACAACAACAACAACAACAACAACAACAACAACAACAACAACTTTATTATTATTATTATTATTATTATTATTATTATTATTATTATTATTATTATTATTATTATTATTATTATTATTATTATTATTATTATATCTATTATATATAGTATTATATATAATTTCCAAATAACAAATAGAGATGAAGTACTTGAACTACAAGTATATACATACTCAGCCAACCAGGACTGGAAGCAAAAATCCTTATTGAAAATTTATCGAAGTTTAGCAATAGAGCTGGAATTTCACCCATTTATTTGCGGAACAAAATTCAGAAAGTAGTAAAAAATCTTTGGTACTTCTTGTAAGGATTGAATAACACATACTAAGCATTCCACAGAAGAAAGGTAATTCTACCATTCTTTACCTCATCGTGTGGTTCATTTTTAGTAAGGATGTTCAGTCATTGTAAAGAAGTATTTTCATTAGGTTAAAGAAAAGAAATTTGAATTTATTAGTATATCCATGAATTTATTTCTAACTGATATACTTTCAGTGGGAAATCCACGGGCATAAGTATACAACAAATATCAGTTATATAAAATATTTTCAAAGAAAATGAAAATAATCTGTCTAGATCTAAGCATCTTGTTCTAGCACCGCCATTGAATTTGATATGTTCTAAATTTAGCAAGAGATTGATATTGGCAAATGTTGAGCTTTTCCATAAAGCAAACACACACACACACACAAAAAAAAAAGAAGTAAGGGATTAATAATATTTAAATGATCAACAGCAATTTTGGAGTGAGTAGAAATAGCACTAACACAACAGATAGACCTTGAAAAATGGTTCCAAATAGTTATAACAACTATAGGTTATAAAAATAGTGTGGCACATTAAAACTGTGCAGTTTTCTCATTGAAACTGATAAGTTTTGCAGAAATGTTTATATTTTAATAAATCTTTCAGTAGTAAAATTCTTCAGATCTGTGTTGGTTTTAGTTTCAAGACTTCTGTCTATTGTGGAATAGCCAGTAGCCTGATGAATATGGATGAAATATTTTAAATTATCATTCTGAATCATGGGATAAATTTTATCCACTGCTCTCCTTCTTATACTGGAAACACAGATACGTGTGTATTTCTTCTTTAAAATTTTTTTAAGTACTTTTTTGTTTGTTTGAAATGGAAGTAGAGGTATTTTGAAAAATTACAGTGTATTATAGGAAATTACATTTCATATCTGCTACAGAGAAAAAAAAAAAAAAAAAAAAGAAGACCAAAAAACCCAAAAGAAAAATCTCTAAACCTACTCTTAATTTAAGCTAAAAACCAGGAGCTAATTCCATGCAGGAAGATTTCTACTATTATGATGTTGAAATATATGAAAGACAGAACACTTTGGATAATACACAGAAAACATACAAAGATATTCTGTATTCTGAAAGTTAAACCAATAATTAGAGAGGTAGAGCAAACAGAAAGCCAGACATGTAAAATCAAAGAATGACAAGATACCAGAAGAACAGCACTCAAGTGTGTTGAGATGATGCTTGCTCTGACATGAGTAGGAAGAAGTTACCTGACACTGGTTACTTTGGTGCAATGCGATGGGCCAAGATGAGAATGGAAGATCCAAAATAGAACTGTGAGAAAAATAACTGAAATAATTTGTAGTACATACATATTTGTGCATTATGTGCTCAGCACATTCTACATATACAGTATTTATAATCTGTATTGTTAAAGAATTAATGTCTGTAGGTTTTATTCTCTTGCTGGTTTAAATCAAACTCTTAACTTCCATGACGTGAAACTTTGGTTTTGCATATTTGAATTTTGCGAAGTGGCTGTAGGTAAAATATATTGATGTGTGTACCAGAAACAAGATTTGATAAAGAGAATGTCTTCTAAGACTTGAATGCTGTTCACTTACTATCATTTTACATCCAATCATATGTTGATACTAATGGAAACAAAGGAAAAAGAACCCAAACATTGAAATTACTTTGACTAATCTGATTGTATAGGCCTGCAAAATTTGACAGAGAGCCAGCAGAAAAAGCCTGAACACCTGTGCCGTATGGGCACAGAAAGGCTGTGGTGGACCATATGTTGGGAAAACAGGCCAGAAAGGCTTCCCAGACATTGGACAGACAGAATGAGGAGCTATGCAAGAAGAGAGTCTATCAAGCACAGTCAAACGGCCCAGAATTATCAGCATTTGACCTAACTGTTGAAACAGGTAATAATCTGGAGTGTATTGTCCGGTAGGGAAGAAAAGCATATCTAATCAAATGGTGTCAGAGTACATAATTCATACACTTTAGTTGTGAAATATCAATGCTGTCAATGTAATTTATAAACAATAACTTTAAAATCAACCACATGTGCTAAATAATGAACAACCTCCCCACAAATTATGCAAATTATAAAATATTGGCAGGATTAGTCTGGGGGGACAGGAAGAACTATGAAGAGACTGAAAGAAAGAAGGTAAACAATGCTGATGAAAAGACTGCAACTTCATATGCAGTCCTTGAAAATGCAAGCAATCTGGTCTATGCAAATGTAACTGAAAAGGCAAAATCTACTTCTCTGATAAATACAGTGAATTCTTAGTCAGGAAATATCCAGCGAGTATTCAATGCAGAATGTTGTAGAACTTTACTGAATAAAAAAGAATAACTCATTAGTATTGTCATACGATAACAATTTAGAAAGGAAAGGCATATTTGAAAATAACACAGTAAAGATACAGAAATCTGATGAGGATTATATAATTTTCATATTTGTTTCTAGAGATTTCATATTACAAATTTAATTTGTGATTCAATTTTATTTTGTAGTTCAGTAATTGTAGCACTGGTATTACTACCTGAGTAAACATACCAAATTCAATGCATTTAGAAGAAGTAATTAGCAGGGCACTAACGTAATGGGATTTTGTGCAGCAGATTTTCTAAAAAACAGGTGCCTAATAGTGCATTTCAGGTGCATTCCCTCACTGAGCTTTCTCATAGACAAAAACACTACGCTTCTCAAAACATTCTTTAACTGGAGTCTTTCCTCACTCTCCTTTGAAGCAATATGCATGGAAAAAAATTGACCTTAACATACTTAGCATGCAAAATGAGAGTTTTTATTGGCACCTGAAGGAGTCATGCAAGAAATGAAAGGAATATATGTCTGCTGACAAGCACAATAAACTAGTCTTAATGAACAAGCATGGTCAATGACAAAGCTTACAGCAAACCAACAGGAAGATATATGGTATATTCTTTTCTATATTTAAATGCAGCTTCTTTATTGCTTTGTGCTGTTGCCATTTGATAGCCTCTGTTTACCTCTGAATATATCATAGCCTCACAGATTTGGTGGAAAAAAGACCTTTTGAACATTTTTAACCAGATCTTCACCTCCTACAAAAATCTCAAAGAGAAATGGAGAAATTTACTACAACAAACTATGACATTTTCATTAGTATCTTTTGACACTCTATTATTAGTCCACATTAAGTGTACCTTTATCTTATACACTACATAGGAAAAAAAAAGGAGTGTTTTTCTTAATTGCCAAATATTATTTGTGTACAACAAATTCTTATATTCCCTTTCTTTCAACCTTTTTACTCAATTTTCTCACTGCCTGGTAAAAAAACAAACAAACAAAAAACATGAGTAGCAAAAAAAACATGAGACAGCAAAATTAACCTTGCATGTAATGGAAATGAATGATTGTCTTGAGGACTTCCGTGCTTGTTCCTAGAGCTGATTAATTCAAAGCAGTCTGGTGACCTAGTAACTGGAACAGGTCTCTGAAACCTAACACAGAATAAAGTCTGTCTCCTGAAAATCACCTAAACCCTGACACACAGATTGAGAAAAAACAGTGGAATGACCAACTCCCACTGGAAGCTCATGGAGATTTTCACCCATGAATCAGTCAGATATTTAAAAATTTCAGGATTCATTGAGTTTAGTGATCATTAAATGCCACAGTTCTTTCCTTCAGAAAAATTAATGAGGAAATGCCTTTTCATTTGGTACAGAAACAATCATTTTACCCTCTGCCAGTGTGTGAATGATGAGGGAGAGAACAGAAATGTATTTGCTTTGATTAGGATCATGCCAAAGGGAAAGTGTTTAAAAACCCACTCACCTGATGTTATTAAGTGGTAGAAGGAAACTAATAAAGAACTATTCATTTTGAATCACATAAAATAATCATGTCTGATTGGGACCTTATTATTTTCTTATTCAACTTGTTTTATTGGGAGCAGTCCAAAATACTAAATCATATTATATAGTCTATCATAGAACACTTTGCTATGCGCTGGCACATCTTTCATTTCAACAATTTCCTTCCTGCTTTTCATCTTTGCATATTAGAGTAC
Source organism: Columba livia (assembly GCF_036013475.1). Taxonomy (NCBI): domain Eukaryota; kingdom Metazoa; phylum Chordata; class Aves; order Columbiformes; family Columbidae; genus Columba; species Columba livia. The sequence goes on from NC_088642.1 coordinate 62,506,661, forward strand.
TGTATTTAAAAAACAATTTGCTAAAAAAGTGAATGCCATGGAAAATAATGTGTTCTGGATGTGAAGTCAATGTAAGTGTCTTTTGCTTTGGATTTGCAAGATGGTTTGATATTTGTAGGAGTCTGATTTCTTCCACTGAATTATTCTTAACACTTTGCAATTCAGGTCTGAGAATATTTTAGCATATCTTTTTTTTTTTTTTTTTTCCTTCCTAAAATGCTGTAGTTAATTTTGCACTCATTGTTATTAACACTTAAATTATTGCACAGACCCCTTTATGGAAAGTTATGCTGACGTCTTCATTTGTCTGTGTCGGTTTAAACTTACAAGGAGAGCTAAGAGGAGAGCTAAGCGGTTGTTTCAGTAACCCTTGACTCTTGCCATGGTTACTGAAATCCTTAATTTCTGCTAAAAACTGTCGTTCTCTGACTGCAGGTTTTCCTCCATCTTAGTATTAAGCAGTCCACTTCTGAGTTGCAACCCTCAGATGCTTTTAAAAAAGCTAGCCTATGTGTACTGAAGGCTTGTGATCTTTTTGAATTCTTTCCTCATGTCCACTGAAAGTTCTTCCTTCTTAAAATAAATGTTTTGTCATTCTTTTAGTCACTGGTTACAAATTATTTTTTGTACGCCAAATTTTCTTGAGCAGCACAAAAGACAAAAAGGGAGAAGATGCAACAGAAATGCTCAATAACATTCAGCTAAAAAGGACAATAAGCACTATTTCAGTTTTTACAATGGAAACTGACAATAATCCCTATTAAATTCACTCAAAAGGAATGCAGAAAGTACTTTCACAATTCATATAAAATTGGCAGAGCTTCACTGAAATCAGTGGAGCTATGCTGAATTACATCCCCCAAGCATTTGGTTTCCTGGTTGGGGGGAATGTAGAGCATTTTAATCTTAAAATAATAATGGATGGTTCTTTTTTCACAAGGGACAATAGCTCTTCTATAAAAATGTTATACTATTTCATCTAATATGTGTCAGCTGCGTCAATCATGTGAAATGTTCTCACTTGTAAAAAAAATGAATTAAGATGCTGAGACAAAAGTAGAATAGCCAGTTGTAGAGCAAAATGTAATTGTCCATTGAAAAAGCTTGATGGATGGGTTTCTATACCTGAAATATCTTTAGTTAATATGACAGATATTGTGAAAAGAAATAACCTACAGAACTATAAACATGTACGGGGCAAAAGTTTTAACAGCAATTAGTAAAAACATGATAAAAATTAAATTATCACGTAAGAGAAATAAAATTTTCAGGTAAACTCCTTAGTAATGGTAAATTTGCTGCTGTATGTGGCAATGAGTGATGCACGGTATCTGAATTTCTACAGAAAAGTTAACATGCTTCCTGGAGTGCTCTGTAGCTGTGTCTGTCTTTTAATAGTTAGAAAGCTAGTACAAACCCACGAATTTAGAAATGAATGTCCACTGGAAGAATGTCCTTGCTCCTTATCAGTCTGTGCATTCTCTAAGAAAATATTTCTGTCTTCTACCAGACATTATCTGGTAGAAGTCCAATCAGCAACACTATTTTCAGGGACATACCTACTACAGCATGAACTTTTCCACCGCTGTAGAGCCTTTGAGGTGTTCTAGCATGACCTTGTCCACAGCCACAGAATCTTTGAGGTCTACTGGCTCCAGCATGGACCTATCCTAAGGCCACAATCCCTTCAAGGGTGTACCTACTGTGATTTGCACATAACCATGGCCACAAATGCTTTGGAATGTGTCTCCTCCCATGTGGACTAGTAGCTATGCAGCTATAACTTTCATGTAGCACACTCCAATCAAATGTGTTATCTCAAATTCCTTGAATCCCAGGTTGGGTTCCAAAAAAGGACTGCTTTGTTTTAAGCCCAGTTGACAGCTAAGCACTACATAGATGCTTACTCACAACCCGCTAGGGATAGAGTAGAGAACTGAAAAGATAAAAGTTACCTTGAATAGAAAGTGTGAGAGTCAGAGACCTTAATTATATCATTTAAATGGTAGGACTAGAGGAAATGGCCTCAAGTTACTCCAGGGGAAGTTTAGATTGGATATTAGGAAAAAATTCTTCACAGAAAGGGTTGTCAGGCATTGGAACAGGCTGCCCAGGGAAGTGGTTGAGTCACCATTCCTAGAGGTGTTTAAAAGTCATGCAGATGAGGTTCTTAGGGTTGTGGTTGAGTGCAAGTGTTAGGCTGGACTTGGTGATCTTCGGGGTCTTTTCCATCTAAAATGATTTCAATATTCTATTCTATGGAACGAATTATCTGGTTGGGGTTTCTAGAACTTCGGTTTAATGTAAAATGAATTAATAAGTCCTTCATCACCTCTGCTGTCTCACTGATCATTGACATGCATGTCCTTCACTTTAAATTAACTTCCTTCTTTTCAACTGTTTTATCACACGTAAGCTACTGATATCTTTAGTACTAAATTCTCTTCTTCTATTTTAAAGAACTTATTTTCTTCTTTACGGTTTATTCTACTGTGCGGATTTCTTAACTGGATCTTCTTTCACTCAAGTGAGACCGATAAATACACTTAAGAACTCACTAAAGTTATGAAAAAAATAGCTCCCATAGAAGCTTCCTTCTTTCTTTTCCCCCCAGCAGATCAAGATGCTGCTTGGTTTATAAGTTCTTTATACACTTAAAAACATTTTTGTGAAACTCTGAGAATGGAAATAATTAAGGAAAATCTCCAGCCAGAGAAGAAACTGTTATTACTGTTAGCACTTGCATTCTTACTATAATCTTCATCATCATCATCATCATTTTCATCAATGTCATAGCTCAGTTTTCATACTGGCAGTTGATCAAGATATGGAAGGAATGTGTGAAGCAAGACTTTGTAATATTCATGTTAATATATTCTCAGAAATATTTCTTTAAGTCACAAGGTATGTTTATTGAACTATCTTCCAGTTTGGGTCAAAAGAAAGTAACATGACAATATTTTATTTTATTATACAAAACTGCATCTGTGTATTTCAGGCAATGCAGCTGTCAGCACTGCAAAGACAGCACAACGTGTTACTCTTTTCCATGCACTATCACAAGATGCCTGTTAAGTTTTAATTCCAGAATCTTTATTGTGGGTAATGAGGTAGGAGACAAGAATAACTGTTTGATTTTCAGAGAAAGGACAAGCGTATATTTCTGACAGAAAAATCTGTTTTTAGTTTACGAACAAGTTAATTTGATATGGAAGTCAATGATGGAAATAAACACAAAAAAAAAACAAAACAGGATACCATTTTACAGCAGCTATTCTTCTCCCATCCCTCCACCTTATCATGATTGAAGGCTAGCAGAAACAAGTTTGAATGAGTGCCAGTCCATCTTCTTCCCTCATGGCCATTTGATCAAATCACAGAGGGCTGGGCAAAAGCATTAAGAAAGTGACACCATGGAAAATGAATGACAAGTACAGCTGCTGTTATGTACAAAGGATGGAAAAAAATTTAAAGAAAAAAAAAAAAAGAGAGAGAAAAAGAGAATGAGGACAGGTGCAATTAGAAAGACATGGAAGGATACAGACCTTGAATAGTCATTGATAGTTTAGATGTACTTATGAGAATAAGTGGCAGATATCCAACTTTCTTACTTAAACTATGAATTAAAGCATTTTACCTGAGCAACTAATCCTTGTGAGGCAGTTTATTGTCTACCCCAGTGGGCTGCAGTGTGACAGTGAGACACAATAACCAGCATAGTTTCTACAAGGGATCAAGCTGTAACAATAGGTGGATGAATTAGACTGTACAGTCTGAGTTGTTACTTCCACATTGCTTTCAGTATTTAGGGTAGCATATATGACTAGCTCAGCTATGTGTGTAATTCACTGGAACCTGCAGAAGAGAGACCTTGAGAGTGTGCATTTAGGGAAGCAAGACAATAAGTCAATTCAAAACATAAGGCCAACTGAGAAAAAACAATCTTCTCTTGCTACACTTGCAGAACCCCTGGCAATTGTTCAGTGCAATTAGAACAGAATGTGTGTGTGAATAAAATAAACATTTTTGTAATAATGGTAACTTTCTTATGGACCTTTACAGTGATATGAATCTTTCATGGCCTTGCAAAAAACGTGAATAGTTTTCACAGCTCCTTAGTACAGAAAAATAAGTTACTGTGACAGAGAAACTAAGATATTTTACATCTTGTCATGGTTTAAAGCAAGGTGACAATAAACCATGGCAGATGCTTTCTGTTACCACCTCAACCTCCTTCCACCCCCTCCTTTAGATCGGAAAGATGATAACGAAGATAAGAAGGAAGGGAGACTTAGACTTCAAGTTGGAAGGTTTTAAAGGGTTTTAGTAATGCTATTAATAAATAGAGAATATATATACAAAATATACAAAATCAATCTTGAATGCTTGATACGGAGTTGACGTCACTCCAGAAGTGGCAGAGCTGGGTGTGTGGAGCTGGCGGCTCCAGCAGTTGCAAGGCAGGCACCCGGAAGTCATGGGTGGGACTTCACAGCAAACTGGAAACTGGATCTCAGGGATGCAGGGCCTGAAGCCTATAGATCACAGGCACGCAGACAAGTTCCTCTCTAGATGACGGCTATGGTCAAAGAGAGTTAGACCACAGAGAGTGATAACTCTCTTAGGTAGGGGGTACGACAATTATGGGATGGAATACTCGGTCAGTTTTAGTCACCTGTTCTGCCTGCCCCTCCTCAAACACGCCCCTCTGAATTATGGGATGTGTGGAATCCTTTCTGCTACCACAGAGTGACAGAGAAACACTAAGTTGTGTCTTCATGCATAATCATTTTTATTCTGAATATCACTGAGGCACTACATAACCTCTTTATAAAAAACACAACTGAACTGTGGAATCCTAAATAAAAAGTACTGGTATTTAGCACACACAATAACCTTGCACTCAGAAACCCATTAGCAAAGCTATTTAGAATAATGGTATTTGGTAAACAAAGATTTTTCTAGATATTTCTGAGCTAAAAGTTATGTGCCCACATCCCCTCATCCTTCATCTGTTTGTTCTCATTGAAATGGAGGCAGGAAAAAGTTTAATAAAATATAACAAGGGCAAGTGTAGGGTCTTGCATCTGGGTAGGAACAACCCCAGGTTCCAGTATAAGTTGGAGAATGACCTATTAGAGAGCAGTGTAGGGGAAAGGGACCTGTGAGGACCTGGGGACAGCTTGATGACCATGAGCCAGTACTGTGCCCTTGTGGCCAAGGCCAATGGCATCCTGGGGTGTATTAGAATGGGGGTGGTCAGCAGATCAAGAGAAGTTCTCCTTCCCCTCTACTCTGCACTGGTGACACCACATCTGGAATATTGTGTCCAGTTCTGGGCCCCTCAGTTCAAGAAGGACAGGGAACTGCTGGAGAGAGTCCAGTGCAGAGCAGCAAAGATGATCAAGGAAGTGGAGCATCTCCCTTATGAGGAAAGGCTGAGGAGCTGGGTCTCTTTAATTTGGAGGAGACTGAGGGGTTGCCCCATTAATGTTTATAAACATATGAAGGGTGAGTGTCACGAGAATGGAGCCAGGCTCTTCTCGGTGACAGCCAGTGGTAAGACAAGGGGCCATTGGTTCAAACTGAAACACAAGAGGTTCCACTTAAATTAGAGAAGAAACTTCTTCTCAGTGAAGGTGACAGAACACTGGAACAGGCTGTCCAGGGAGGTTGTGGAGTCTTCTCCTCTGGAGACATTCAAAACCTGCCTGGACACATTCTTGTGTAGCCTCATCTAGGTGTTCCTGCTCCGGTGAGGGGATTGGACTAGATGGTCTTTTGAGGTCTCTTCAAATCCATAACATTTTGTGATTCTGTGATTCTGTGAAATCTGCTTTGAAAGATACAGACTCAAAGAGATTGTTGTACAACATTAGTTAAGGACCTCTTTGTGATTCTTCATTTATTTTTTAGTTTGTTTTAAGGTAGATCAAAGAGATTAGTTTAAAAACCATCTAAAGTTAATGAAGTAAAAGTACAGTAAAAGTACACGCTACTTAAATGCATCTCCTCTGAACTGGATCACTGAATGTCAGGTAATTGTTATAAAATATGTATCTAAAAAAATCTCCATCCAAGTGGAGGCAGGGGATGGAGAACCATGCAGTAAGAGAAAAATAAGGGTGATTGATGTGTCACAACTTGTGGAAGCACTCAATGATAGCCACAAAGGAATTAGGGCTTCTCACCAGAAAAAGATGGCAGAATCAATGGCACAGCTGAAGTGCATCTATATGAATGCACACAGTATGGGCAACAAACAGGAGGAGCTAGAAGCCATCGTGAGGGAGAAAAAAACTATGATATAATTGCCATCACAGAAACATGGTGGGATGACTCTCATAACTGGAGTGCTGCATTAGATGGCTCTAAACTCTTCAGAAGAGACAGGTGAGGAAGGAGAGGAGGTGGGGTAGCTGCATATGTTATGGGGTGTTTTCATTGTCTGGAGCTTGGTGAGGGTGATGATAGCGTTGAGTGTCTATGGGTTAGAATCAAGGGGAAGGGCAACAAGGTGGGCATCCTGGTAGAGGTCTGTTACAGACCACCAAACCAGGATGAAGAAGCAGAAAAAATACTTTGCAGGCGGCTGGGAGAAGTCTCCCAGTTGCTAACCCTTGTTCTTATGGGGGATTTCAACCTACCAAATATGTCTGATGAAAATACAACACAGTAGAGAGGAAGCAGTCTAGGACACTCCTGGAGTGGATGGAAGACAACTTCCTGACACAGCTGGTTAGTGAGCCTACTAGGAAAGGAACCCCACTGGATTTGTTGTTTGTAAATAGAGAAGGACTCGTGGGCAATGTGTCAGCTGGAAGTCACCTTGGGTACAGTGATCATGAAATTATCGAATTTTCTATCAAGAAAGGGTTAGAAGGGTGGTCAGCAGAACTACTACTTTGGACTTCCAAAGGGCAGAATATGACTTGTTTGGGAGGGTGGTTGGCAAAGTCTCTTGGGAGGCAGTCCTGAAGGACAAAGGAGTCCAGGAAGTCTGGTGTCTCTTCAAGCAGGTAATCTTAGAGGCAGGAGAGCAGGCTGTTGCTGCTTGTTGGAAGGTGAGCTGCTGAGGAAGTAGGCCGGCCTGGCTGAATAAAGAGCTAGAGCTTAGTAATAAAAAGAGAATTTATATCCTTTGGAAGGAAGGTCATGATACTCAAGTAGAATACAAGAATTCTGTGAGGTTATGCAGGGAGAAAATTAGAAGGGTCAAAGCCAACTAAAGCTGGGCTGGCCACCACTGTAAAAGGCAACAAGAAATATTTCTATAAATATATTGGCAAGAAGAGGAGGGCTAAGGAGAATCGTCCTCATCTGATGGATGTGGGGTGAAATATAGTGATCGAAGATAAGGGAAAGGCTGAGGTACTAAATGCCTTCTTTGCCTCAGCCTTTAATAGTCAGATCAGTTGTGCTGCAGGTACCCAGCCTCCTGAGCCAGAAGACAGGGATGACAAGCAGAATGAAGCCCAAATAATCCAAGGGAAAATGGTTAGCGACCTGCTACACCACTGGACACCCACAAATCTATGGGGCCAGATTGGATACACCAAAGGGTGCTGAGGGAGCTGGTAGAGGTGATCACTAAAGCACTTTCCATTATCTGTCAGCAATCCTGGTTAACTGGACAGCTCCCAGTTGACTGGAAGTTGGATAACGTGACGTGTATCTACAAGAAGGGCTAGAAGGAGGATTTGGGAATCTCCAGACCTGTCAGTCTAACCTTGGTGGCGGTGAAGGTCGTGGAGCAGATCATCCTGAATGACATCAGATGGCACATACAAGAAAACCATGTGATCATGCCCAGTCAACCTGAGTTTATGGGCAGGTCCTGTTTAACCAGCCATCAGTAAATCCTTTGGCACTGTATCCCACAGCATTCTCCTGGAGAAACTGGCCGCTCATGGCCTAGAAGGGTGTATTCTTCGATGGGTAAAGAACTGGATGGAGGGTCAGGCCCAAAGAGTTGTGGTGAACAGAGCCAAGTCCAGTTGATAGCCAGTCACAAGTGGTGTTCCCCAGGGCTCAGTATGGAGGCCAATTCTGTTTAATCTCCTTATCAATGATCTCGATGAGGGGATTGAGTGCACCCTTAGTAAGTTTGCAGATGACACCAAGTTGGGTGGGAGTGTTGATGTCCTGAAGGGTAGGATGGCCATACGGAGGCCTGAACTGGCTGGATTGTTGGGCTGAGGCCAATTGTATGAGGTTTAACAAGGCCAAGTGGCAGGTCCTGCACTTGGGTCATAACAACACCAGGCAATGCTACAGGTTTGGGGAAGAGTGACTGGAAAGCTGCCTGGCAGAAAGGGATCTGGGAGTGTTAATTGACAGATGACTGAATATGAGCCAGCAGTGTGCCCAGGTGGCCAAGAAGACCAACAACATCCTGGTTTGTATCAGGAACAGTGTGGCCAGCAAGACTAGAGAAGTGATTGTTCCAGTGTACTTGACACTGGTGAGGCCCCACCTTAAATACTGTGTTCTGTTTTGGGTCCCTCATCGTAAGAAAGACGTTGAAGTCCTAGAGAGAGTGCAGAGGAGGGTGACAAAGCTGGTGAGGGGCCTGGAGCACATGTCTTATGAGGAGTGATTGAGGGAACTGGGGCTGTTTAGCCTGGATAAAGAGTTGAGGGAAAACTATCACTGTCAACAACTACCTGAAAAGAGGTTGCAGCATGGAGAGTGTTGGTCTCTTCTTCCATGTTGCAAGTAGCATTAGGAAGTAGGAGGAAATGGCCTCAAGTTGCACCAGGGAAGGTTTAGATTGAATGTTAGGAAAAAAAAATTCTTCATGGAAAGCATTGTCATGCACTGGAACGGGCTGTTCAGGTAAGTGGTGAAGTCATCATACCTGGAGGTGTTTCAAAGAGGTCTTGATGAGGTTCTTAGGGACATAGTTTAGTGCTAGAGGTAGGTTATTGTTGGACTCAATGATTCTGAGGGTCTCTTCCAACTGAAATGATTGTATGATTATATGATTCTATAATTATAACGTGTTAAGAGTTTCTTAATGTTAAGTCCCATCCATATCCCACAGAGTTAATGAAGCAGACACCAAATTTAAATCTTTCCTGCATTCATCTCTCCTTAAAAAAAATCATTATCACCTCTAAAAAAAAATGAATGCCTACTAATAATGGAATGTTATGCAACAGAAGTATATGAGATTGAACATCCTGGCATGATTCAATTTCAGAGGTGGCATTCATAGTGCATTCTAATTCTTCAATAAATATCAAGTAAGTTATGAACAATTTGGGAAAATTAGCCATCACCACCTAACCAGAGGAGATGACAACTCCATTTTAATTTAGGTAGTTGAGACTTAATAATGAAGTAGTGGTGTCATTCTATTGAATTCTGATGTAACACTTGACATGAAGCACCAGCACCATCTGTGAAATGTCTAACTTGTTGTTTGGAAAGACAAATGAGTATCTCAGCACTTTCTGTTTAAATATATATATATATTTTCCTAGCGTGAAGCTCATTTTAAGAAGGGAAGGCTATCACCTCTCTTGGTTTCTGATAGTTTGTAGACAGATCTTAAAAAAAATGTAATTACCATTCAACTAATGACTTAATGAAGTCATTAGTAAAACTACATTTCCAGATTTATATTTTCACCTGGATGAATTGTAACCAAGAAATCTGTTAAGAGTACTGCAGAAATCCGATAGGCAAAAGACATCTTCTGTGTATCACTTGCTGCAATTAAATCAGAAAAACTAGAAAGAATAACTTAGCCCTTTAATAAGAATATTGTCTATATTTTACAATAAGAGTGTGTATTTAAAAAGCCAGCTAAGAAATATGTTTATAGAATCATAGAACAGTTTGAGTTGGAAGGAACTTTTAACGGTTACTTAGTCCAACCCCCCTGCAATAAGCAGGGACACCTTCAGCTAGATCAGGTCGCTCAGAGGCCCGTCTAGAATCACTACTCCCAGCCTGCTGGTCACTCTGCTTTTCATGCAGCCCAAGATATGATTGACCTTCTGGGTTGCAAGAGCACATTGCCAGCTCATGTCCAAGTCTTTCATCCACTAGTATCCCCAGGTTCTTCTCTGCAAGGCTGCTTTCAATCCCTTCATCCCTCAGCCTGTATTGATACCAGGTGTTGCCTTGACCCAGGTGCAGGACGTTGCACTTGACTTGTTGAACCTCATGAAGTTCACATGGGTCCACTTCTTGAGCTTATCCATGTCCCTCTGGATGGCATCCCATCCCTCAGGCAGGTCAGCTGCACCACTCAGCTTTGTGTCTTCCACAAACTTGTTGAGGGTGCATTTGATCCCACTCTATACATCACTGATGAAGACATTAAATAGTACTGGTCCCAACACGGACCCTTGAGGGACGCCACTTGTCACCAGTGTCCATCCACTCATTGAGCCATTGACCACTGCCCTCTGGATGCAACCATCCAGCCAGTTCTTCATCCAGCAAACAGTCCTTCCATCAAATCGATACCTCTCCAATTTAGAGAGAAGGATGTTTTGGGGACCATGTCAAAGGTTTTACAGAAGTCCAGATAGACAAAATCTGTAGCCCTTCCTTTGTCCCCTGGCATAGTTACTTCATCGTAGAAGACCACTAGGTTGGTCAGGCAGGACTTACCCTTGGTGAAGCCATGCTGGCTTTCTCAAATCACCTCCCTGTCCTTCCTGTACCTTAGCATAGCATCTAGGAGGATCTGTTCCATGATATCCCAGGAACAGAGGTGAGGCTGACAGGTTGGCTGTTCCTGAGGTCAACATTATGACCCTTTTTAAAAATGGGTGCAATGTTTCCCTTTTTCCAGTCATCAAGGACTATACCTGACTGTCATGACTTCTCAAATATCATGGAGAATGGTTTGGTAACTGCATCGGCCAATTCCCTCAGGACTCAAGGATGCATCTCATTAGGTCACATAGACTTAGTATGTTCAGGTTCCTTAAGCAGTCACGAACCTGATCTTCATTTATAGTGGGAGGGACTTTGTTCCCCCAGTCTCCATCTAGTAGTTCACCTCCTCAAGAGGTGTGGGAAGAGAGTTTGCCAGTGAAGACTGAGGCAAAGAAGTTGTTGAGTACCTCATCTTTCTTATTGTCCATGGTTACCAGTTTACCAGTCTTGGGAGGGGTACTCTTTCATTGACCTGCTTTATCTGGCTCACATATCTGTAGAAGCTCTTGTTATTCTTTGCATCCTTTGAGAAGTTCAGCTCCAGCCGTACCTTGGCCTTCCTGACTCCAGCTCTACACAACCAGGCAGTGTCCCTGTACTCTTCCCAGGATACTTGTTCCTGCTTCCACCACCTGTGCATTTCCTTCTTGCCCTTTAATTTGACCAGCAAGTCTCAACTCAGCCATTCTGGGCTCTTGCTGTCTTTACCCTGCTTCTAATTTCTGTGGATCGAGAACTCTTGTGGTCTATTGAAAGCATCCTTAAAGACCTGCTAGCTTTGTTTTTCTCCCTTGTTCCTGAGGGCAGTTTCCCAGGGAGTCCTGTTGACTAACTCATTGAAGAGCTGGAAGTTGGGTTTTCTAAAATTCAGGGTCCTGACTTTACTCTTTGCCTGTCCCACATCCCTCAGGTTTGCATCAACACATGATCAATGCAGCCCAAGCTGCCTCCAGTTTTGCCATCACCAATTAGCTTTCTTACACTGGTGACCATCAGGTCCACTATCACATTCCCCCTGGTAGGGCTGTCTATTACCTGGCTGAGGAAGTTATCTTCAGTGCATCCCAGGAATCTCCCAGATTGCCTACAGCTCTCCATGCTGCTTTTCTAGCAGATATCGGGGTGTAAGTGGAAGAAAATTAACAAAGGCATTACATCGAGACGCATCAAGTTCATGCATTATCAAGTACAGGCTTGATTGATTTGAAAGTTAAGGAAGAGTTTGTGAAACTTCACTACGGAAAAATAATATTGTATTTTTATCTCTTGTCCAATAAACCTTGAAACAAGACAAATTTTCCCCCTTCCTCCTTTCCAGAGCCTTTGTATTTCTTGTGAAAAAAAAAAAAAATAGTTAAAACTGAAGAAATGTTTGACTGAATCAGTTTGAAATTTAATTAAATTGTGATGTAATGGTAGCCTTTGTGTTCTAGACCTGAGTGTTCCGTTTCTCATAGCTACCACAAGTCAAATAGACAGCCATGGAAGGAAGAATGTGCAACATATTCAAATATTTTCATAAGGAATTATTTCTAACACACTTATTTTGTATCAGAAATTATTTACATTGTTGTTTATCCCACAGTTATTGTACTTTTTTGAGTAACGTATTTAACATTTAAGTTAGGCCTCTTTGGCATACCATGAAATCGTATCAGGGAAGCACTTTTATTGAAATGAATATACAATCAGTCAAGATGAGAGTGAGAAGTGTCAAAAAACATGCTTTATGGCATTAATGTGGGGAGGAATAACTAGACTCTGAAAGGTTTAGTAAGGTCTTACTCCTGGCAATACACAAATACTGCATGTCCTGTCCCAACAGATGGAATAAGAGATGAATTAACTCTGAACACGACATGCGCCCTGACTCAACAGATGAGATCAGGTGTGAGTTAACTCTGGGTAATTCTGCATGGCAATGCAAAGTGAATGTCAGACAATCACTCCGGGGGTCCAATTAAGAATTTACTAAAAGCACATGGTGGTATACAAATTGCAGTGATTAGTGATTTGGCAAAAGTATGTTATGATAACACAAAACTTATCAATACGTTGATGGTGAAAGCCCTTCTAAAATGGTGGAGTGGCAACAATTAGTAACTGTAATGCAAAACTTAACAAGACTTTAGAAGCAGAACTTATGGTGTTAATTTTATATGTTCAAGAAAAAGGAAGAGAGAGAGAGGGGAGAAAAACTAAGATATCAGAAAGAGAAAGGGAGAGAGAGAGAGAGAGAGAGGAGAGAGGGAGAGTAAGATATCACCACTCCACAGGTACATCAGTCCCATGACAACCTCTGTAGGGGGGGAAGTGTTGAAGATTTACATGCTGCCAAATCATAACAAGTATGAGGTTGTTTTATAACCCAGTTCATTTACATGCAAGATAGGAGAGGGCGGTTCATCTCCTCCCTCTGCTTGCTCTTCATGCTAATTAGGAAGACTCCTCTGGAAATGGATCTGGGGTCTTCAAACAAGGGGAAAGTTCACAGAACTGACCAGAAGTGAGTTGTTTTGCCCATCAGGGTAGCTGTTGGTTTGTGGTTTCTTCTGGTAGTTGGTTGTCCAACAGGTGGCTCATCTCTATCATCCCAATTAGGCCGTAAGGCCTTTCACAGAAACACTGTTAATTGCCCTTATCTTACAAGGTGTCTGCCTCATGGCCATAGAACTTTGGGAAAGGTAAGACAAGGTGTCATCTATCTTTTACTCCCAAAGGAACAAAAACTAGATGTTTAAGGCATAACAAGTTCCTTTGTTCTGCTAATGATGGGGCGAGCACTTCAAGGTTGTCATACTGTAGTCCAGGTGTAAACATCTTCACAATTTTTTTTAGAATCTCTTTTTGCCAGGAATCAACAGGTTTTTCCAAAGGCAAAAGCAGCACTCCCTCAAAACAAAAGAAAACCCTACACTTTAATGCATTCAATAGGTTTTAGTGAGATGGTCCAATTCAAACTCCTGCATGAAGATGACTGTAAAATTTCAGTAATTAACCAGTTTATTAGGACTCATTTTGTTATAGCATATACTGGATGAAAAAGCATTTGCAGTTGCAATTGATTCTACAGCTGCGGGTGGTTTTTACCTCTTCCAACAAGAAGGTGGATGGCACCTCCTTTCTGGGTTGAAGATGGTACCCTTCTCAGAGAATAGAATATGCTGAAGTCACACTTGACCTCCTATTTCTCTCTTAGAGACTGAGAAATCTGACATCTCACTGCCATCATTTGTGCAGCAGAACTTGATTTGGATTTTTGCAAAACAAATGATTAATGTATAAGAGTTTGCAGTTTAATATTATTTTTTTCCTGCACAAGCATCTTGGATCCTGTTTTCAACAACCAATTTAACATATAAATTGGCCAAACTTGGCAAAAGTTGAGAATATTTAACAGGATACAGATGGTACAGCAGAAAGCAATATCCAGAGATTTGGGTGACTTGAGTGCTATTTAGTCCTCTACCAGCTGCTTTGGCTCAAGTGTGAACAAAGACCTTTTAAGAATCAATAAGTGTATCTTATGTTGTGCCTAAGCATTGCCCACCCAACCAAACTGACACTAAAATCAAAAGCAACCATATGGTTTTAAGTATATTGATGAACAGGGCACTACAGCTTGATACTCAAGAGTAAATATGTTAAATTAATATCCTTTACTGCTTGCACATTGCTAATTTTCATCAGCCTTCTAATACAAAGAATTGCACTTTTCTCTAGATTTTCAGTTTTAATGGTAACAGAAAATAAGACAGACAGCAAATGCCTGAGGCTAGAAGAAAATGGAAGAGGCACTCAATTTCTTTCTTTACAAACCATAATAAAATCACAGTCAATAGATTTTAGTTATTGGAATCATAAAACAACACTAGCTGCAGTTAACAATTAAGTCCTTTGGGGCTGTAAGTGCTCTATATGGTGTTTTCATCTTGTAATGAATGATTACTAATTACAAGGCTCAGCTTATATTGCAGGCATTTAAGTGCTGGTATCTCAGTATAACATGAGAACCCTGAGCATTTTATTTTTTTTTTTTTTTCAGCAGCCTGCATTTGATAAATTGATCTTCAAGTTCCTAATAAACGCTAAAACATGTGTGATGGAGTGGATTCCAATTGTAAATTGATTCCTAGGGCATTAGATGCTAGAAGCAATATCCTAACAGTACTCCATGCTTTCCTTTAGCATATTACACTTACAGAGGTGTGTGTGTCTGAGTATATCAAGAGCAGTACTACTGCCACAGTGCAAGCTACATACAGTTCATTTAAAAAAAAAAAAAAAAAAAAAAGATACCAAGCAAATCTACCCCATTACAACAGTACTAACAATCATAATAAACCAACCAAACCAAACCTTGATGGTTCACCCATATATATGTATTAATTAAATGAAGCTGTATATTTAATGCCTCAGTTTATGATTGCTACATTTTGTCTAAGATTTGTTACTCTACAAAGTTGTCACATTCAGAGTTGAATGAGGCTTTCAATTCAAACCTGTCTTTCATATTGCATTCAAAGGAGAACTCTGTCTTTTTGCCTAGTATCTGGGATAGAAAACTGTGCTGGCATCTTTGTGTTATCTTTCTTTTTACCTTTCTATTCTGGTGTCATTCTTTCCTCCACCTTTGCTACCTCTCTACATAGTAATCTATGTCTAGTGATATATAGTCCCTTGTCTTCTACCTACTCCCACAGAATATTACCTGTAAGATCTCCTCTTACTCATATTCTCCTGCTTCTTTCTTCAACCAGACTCCCTCTGTAATTCCAGAAACCCTAATTCCCTTCAGCTGCATAATCTATTCTGTTAGGACAATATTTGTGTCATAGCAGCACACTGAGCTCTGGAGAACACTTAACTACATGGCACAATTCTCTGTCACTGTCTTTAGAGTTTAAAAGATATATCCATGTGCTAGGGAGGTACTGTAGGAAGTTAGCCCTTCGGAGAGCTACAGACACTTCTAAGTAATTACTTATGCATCTTGAAATCAGTTGCATTTCCCTTGGCTTCTTTATACATAATCTCTGATGTGTAACAGCTGATGTGTAACTTCCATGAAGATGGTTTACTTTCAGTTCCTCTGGAAATTGAGGTGGCTTCACTTCTGAATGGGGTGCACATAAAATCACAGAATCACAGAATGATTTGGGCTGGAAGAGACCTCTGGAGATCATCTAGTCCAACCCACCTGCTAAAGCAGGTTCGCCTAGAGCAGATCACACAAGAATGTCCAGGTGGGTTTTGAATGTCTCCAGGGAAGGAGACTTTATAAGCTCTCTGGGCAGCCTGTTCCAGTGCTCTGTCACCCTCAAAGCAAAGAAGTTTCTCCTCATATCCAGATGCAACTTGCTACGTTACAGTCTGTGCCCATTGTCCCTCATCCTATTGTTGGTCACCATTGAAAAGAGTCTGGTCCCATCCTTTTGACACCCACCCTTCAATTGTGACCATTTTAGCAAGATTAGGAGTCATCCCTGCTGGATATAATGAGAGAACTAGATGTTACCTGAAGAGGATGTTTCAAACTTATTTCAAAGGATCAGGAAGATCACAAGAATTAAAGAAAAACAAAATAAATAGGTTATCATAACCTGGTCAAATTACAAGTGTCGGTTACAAAATAACACTAAACCTGAATTCCTGTATTGATCAGACCTCCTTATGAAGTGTTGAAACTGAAACTTGATTCGTAAGATTTACTGAGAAATTTTTCTCTGGAACATATCAGAAAACATCTGCTGGGAAATAAAATAAGGAGTTACAACTTAAGAATCACATATTGCTTCTACGTTTGAACGTTCACATGTGAAGTTCCTAGTATAAATAGAGAGAAGAGTGAAGTAAGTCTATATGTGGTTTTCTTAGGTTGTTGATTTGTTGTGGGGTTTGTTTATTTTGAGGGTTGGTTTGTTTTGATTTCTTTTTTTTTTTTTTTTTTCCTTTAAGTAAATTTCTTTTAAAGTGACTAGTGATGTTGAATTAATATCAATGTACTGAGAATGCAGAGACATGAGAGGGAATTTAGTTCTGTCTTCTTTACATCTCTCTGCTGGATATCTTGAAGAATTAATAAGGCCCCATTGAAGCTATCTGTTCCCAGCTGAACAGGTACAGCTCCCTCGCCTTCTCCTCAAATAACCCATGCTCCAGCCTCCAAACACTTCAGTGACCCTCATTGGATTTGAAGCACTACATCAGTACATTAGGAGAGTAACAAAGCTGGTGAGGGGTCTGGAGCATAAATACTTCTTAAACTTAATTTCTCTCTCTCTGCTTCTCATCTGTGTTCTGTTTGATCCAACATAATTTCATCTCGGGTCTTTTCCCTAATACAACCGATAATATTTGTGAAATCAATTTGTGAAATCAATTTGTGAAATCAATTTGTGAAATCAATTTGTGAAATTGAAGTTGTCACGGAGACACCCCGAGGTTAGTTTAAGGGACAACAGGGTCCAAAACAACTTTTATTAAACCAGTGAGAAACGGGGTTTTAGCACTCCAAAAGTGACTTAAATACAGGTTCGGATATCAGTTGAGGAAAATTATTAAGGGGCAGCAACTAATACAACAGGCGGTCCACAGAGTGCATGCCCATGGCTTCATCCAAAACAATGCTGGAGCCGTCTCCGAGTCCCAGAGAAGTACACACTTGCCAAAACACGCTGTGGGATTGTTTTAAAAGAGATACACATACTCGTAGTGAGTATGGAAACTCATGAGTATGTACACTCGTGATTCTGCAAGGGTAAATTTATAATACACTCGCAATCCTGTGAGGGTTAATTTACTTACACGTGCAAATGTGCACAGAATATTACATGTGCTTATGTGGAAGCACGGGAGGAAAATACACCAGCGATGATGTGAGGAAATAATTTATACACGTGCTCATATTGAGCATGAAATTTTACGTATGCATATATGCACGGAAAGTATAAATATACTCGCAATCCTGAGAGAAGTTTTACTCACACACGTGGCGGCAAGGCAAGTGGAGTCTCCATACCAGGGAGGGGGGCTCTCGGCGGCAGCATCTTGCTCGTGCTCTGAGAGACCCGCGACAATGGGCGGAGTCTTGACGAGAGTCCCGTTTTTTATATTGGCTGATCAGATCTGACTGTAGGCATTCTAGAAGCTTCTCTGCACCCCCATACTGTTTGTGGAATGCCCCTGAAGTCTCCAAACATCCCGCATACTGGCCGCAGGCGCCCAGTACCTCACTGGCGCCTCGGCACTCCCTTCTCCTAATGGCCCTGGCCAGGGTGCTCTGGGGCCAAACAAAAGAAGCTGTTAGCCTCAAGTAGCAGAGAGAGAGGGAGATGTGTCTACTCCTTCCATACTGAAGGAGGGAGGGGGAGAGAGGGAGGTTTGCATCCTGCCACAAAAGTGAAAACACTTTTTTTCCAGTTAAAAAAAACCACCCTGTCATTTTTCCCTCCTCTTCATCTCCTAATAAACTTTAGTGATAAAAATGATTTGATATTTTACCTTTCTTCACCATGCTTTCAAATAGGGTGAAAATCATAGCCAGAGACCATTGTAATAAGCCAATATAAGCTAGCATTACCATATGACTACAGTTCTGTAAAATAAAAGCCTGATTTGAGTTTGACTATTTTTTCCTGCTCACATTTAACTCATAGTTTCCTCTTTTATCTGTGGTTATCACTGGGGTCATGCCCAGTGGATTAGCTTAAAAAAAAAACAAAAAGGAGAGTTTGAAATTTTCCTACCACTACTATCTTTTAATAAATGGCCATTTTTTTCAGTTTAATATAAAAAATACCAAAGACCAAGCACATGTTAAATATTCCAGCTTAACCATTGTGAAATATTCTTCATTGAGCCTACTCAGTGCTATTTCTAAACTTAATAGACAGGTCAGCTGCATTTTTTAAAATTTTTTTATTCAAGGGTAAAATATATAATGACCAGATCACTTGTACTTTTTACAGTAGAAACAAAAACACAGCTTGAGAGATTTGTGAAGATCTGTGCAGGATGGAAAGAAACTGGATATTCATAATTTACTAGATTGAATTATAATTACAAAAAAAAATTAAACTAATCAGATGCACACATTCAGGAAGTCATTGCACTCAAATATACTTTGACAAATGGATACGGCAATTAAATACATATGTTGGATAAAACTACTGGTATTCACCACATATCGTGGCATTAGTATCATATTAGACATGCTAATTAGGCATAATTAACCTTTTGTAATTGCTTTAAAGACCTTGTCTAACCAGGCAGAATATCACTTCATTGAAGGAATAACTGATGAAGTACAAAACTAGAGGCAAACCTTCAAGAAACCAATTACACAGTCAGTATAGAGTACATCTTTTCCTGCAGGGTTCGTGCTGCCTTTATTTTAGATATATAGATATATATATATATACATAAATATTTATTCTCGGAAGAGTTCCCAATGGGACTCTGATTTCTGAACAATTTGTGATGTGTTTTCTTTTTGTTCTGCAACAGAATATTAGTAATGGAAAATCATTGCTCAAAGCTGAATGTTTATTTTTCATTCTACTCTTTTCAATTAGAGCTAAGAGATGCAACAGAATGCTTCTATGGGGCATGACGGGTGGTAAGAAAGATGCTAAAACTAGAGTGCAGTTTACAACTGTGTATTCAAATTAAGAAAACTATTTGCAAATTTTGTGCTTCATTGCCCAACATATACTCATACAAATGAAAAGAACTACCACAGACATTTTCTCACTAATATGTTCTGGAGAAATTGTCCAAGTGGCAGAATGCTAGAGATTAATCACCTGAAAAAAGTAAAACCACTGTGTACTAGCATGAACCTGGAATGGTGTAAGCTACAGTGATCAAATTTCATACAATAGAAGTTTACCATATTTAACTAAAAAGGAAACACAGTTATTGAAGAAAGGCAGTCTGGGCTAGCTTGTGCTTTTCTGTAGTACATCAGAACACAACTGGTAACTAGGTTCTTGATAATAAGTTGAGAGCCACACCTGCCCTTTAATCTGTGGTAAAATCTTCCATATTTAGTTTGGTATGGCCTGAGTGGTTATTAGTTTAGTAAGTAAACAGTCCTTTATTTCCACCTCTGGATGTTTCATCTGAAGAAGTGGTTAGGACTGTTTCACTGCCACGTGACTCACGCCAGAAATGAAGGAAATCATCCATGAGCAATATCCTGACTGGAGGCATAAACTGAACTTCAGAGATGGGGAAAGTTCACTTAGCTTCTAGTCATCTGCCATCTTCACAAGTGTCCTTTGCCACCATCTGTGTTTGCAAAGCCAGAAGATTAATGTCTTTCTTCCTTAAGGAAAAAAAAAAAAAAAAAAAAGATATGCAGCATTAGCAACAATCGCATTTCTTATATATTAATAACATTATTTTAAAGATTTATAAGAAATGTAGTATCACCTTGTGGCTGAGCCCCTGCTGAGCTAGTTACTACACAGACATATGTGGAAGAGTCCGTTCTGAATCTTGAACAATAACAAATATATTCAGACAAATAACTGCAACACTAAAGCAAGGAAAATAATTTTTAGGTTTATTGTTTTGTCATTCTTTGGTTTAAGAAAAAGTTTTGTCGGAAAGTGGTGATATTTTTTCTTAGAAGTAGATTTCCAAAGTAACTTTTCTGTTAAAAATTTCATGACTGTGAAGTTCCACCTGAAATAATTTGCAACATAAAAGATGGTACAAAAGCAAGCCCACCTTGATGAACTGAAGTAACCCGCCTTCTCTCGAGAGTCTAACTGAACCTTGAACTGGAATTTCAGAAAAAATAAGCTAAAATCACATATTTCCATAAAACGTTTAACCTGGAGATCTAGGTTATTCCAAAGGGGCACATTAATGGCAAGAATATGCTGGAAAATGGAAAAGTAGCATTCACAACATATATTGAATTCTGAAAAACTTAAACTTATCTGACCTTCTTTTAATTTTTTTTTTTTTTTTTGTTATCTATTGACATTGTTGGGTTTATATTTACAAGAAAATAGAGAAGAGTGTACAGTAACAAATCTGTTCTTTACCTTTTGATTTGTTAGTGGATCATCCAAACAGGAAAACAGAAGTAAGGTGTGATTCACATGACTGCTTACCTTAGGCAACAAAAAAGCTAGAGCAAATTTTTTTTCTGAATCTTTGAAGTCTTATTTTCAAAAATAGATGGCTTATCTCGGTCCTACTCATTCTTCAAGATAAAATTGGCAAAAATAGTTGCACAACACACTTGTTCTTAGAAATATACAGCTGCCTTGCAGAGACATGAAAACAACTATGTACTGCCTAGAAGTAAGCTTGGGCATGAGTGGGACTGTACTTTCTAGTTATGCTTACAGGTTCCCCGTCTGTGAAAAGCCAGTAGAGTTAACTTTTAGATTTTCAGTGCTGACACCCTAGAGGAGCATCAGAAATTTAGAAAATTTAACTGAAGAGAAACATTATGGTGTGTTTCAAAAGTCATGGCAGTCAGGCAAATACCCAGTGACTGGAAAAAGGGAAACATCACACTTGCTTTTAAAGAAGGTAAAGAGGAGGACCTTGAGTACTACTATCACTCAGCCTTACCTCCATAGCCAGTAATATCACAGAATCACAGAATCAACTGGTTTGGAAAAGACCTCAGAGATCATCAAGTCCAACCCTTGGTCCAACTCTAGTCCGTTTACTAGATATTGGCACTAAGTGCCATGTCCAATCTCAGTTTAAAAACCTCCAGGGACGGCGAGTCCACTACCTCCCTGTGCAGACCATTCCAATGCCTGACTACCCTCTCTGTAAAGAATTTCTTTCTAATATCCAGCCTAAATTTCCCCTGGCAGAGTTTAAGCCCATGCCCCCTTGTCCTATTGCTAACTGCCTGGGAGAAGAGACCAATCCCCAGCTGGCTATAATTTCCCTTCAGGTAGTTATAGAGAGTGATGAGGTCACCTCTAAGCCTCCTCTTCTCTAGACTAAACAACCCCAGCTCCCTCAGCCTCTCCCCATAGGTCTTATGTTCAAGTCCCTTCACCAGTCGTGTTGCTCTTCTCTGGACCCGCTCCAGCACTTCAATGTCTTTCCTGAACTGAGGGGCCCAGAACTGAACACAATACTCCAGGTGTGGCCTCACCAATGCAGAGTACAGGGGAAGGATCACTTCCCTTGTCCTGCTGACCACGCTATTTTTGATACAGGACAGGATACCGTTGGCCTTCTTGGCCACCTGGGCACACTGTTGGCTCATGTTGAGCTTCCTGTCAATTAGTACCCCCAGGTCCCTTTCTGTCTGACTGCTCTCCAGTAGCGCTGCAGCGGGTTGTTGTGACCAAAGTGCAGCACCCGGCACTTGGCCTTATTGAACTTCATCCCATTGGAATCAGCCCATTTTTCCAGTCTATCCAGATCCCTCTGCAGAGCCCTCCTGCCTTCCAGCACGTCGACACTCCCTCCCAGCTTGGTGTCATCAGCAAATTTGCTGATGATGGTCTCAATCCCCTCATCTAAATCGTCAATAAAGATGTTAAACAGGACTGGACCCAACACTGACCCCTGGGGAACACCACTAGTGACTGGCCGCCAGCTAGATGCAGCCCCATTCACCAGCACTCTCTGGGCCCAGCCCTCCAGCCAGTTCTTAACCCAGCGTAGAGTACACTTGTCCAAGCCATGGGCTACCAGCTTTTGCAAGAGTATATTATGGGAGACAGTGTCAAAGGCCTTGCTGAAGTCCAGATAGACCACATCCACGGCTTTCCCCTCATCCACCAGGTGAGTCACCTGGTCATAAAAGGAGATCAGGTTGGTCAGACAGGACCTGCCCCTCCTAAACCCATGCTGTCTGGATCTGATCCCTTGTCCATCCTGAAGGTGCTGTGTGATTCCATTCAGGATGATCTGCTCCATAACCCTGCCAGGCACCGAGGTCAGGCTGACAGGCCTGTAGTTGCCAGGGTCAGCTCTGCAGCCCTTTTTGTGGACTGGGGTAACATTGGCCGATTTCCAATCATATGGGACCTCCCCAGTGAGCCAGGACTGTTGGAAGATGATGGAGAGCGGCTTGTCAAGTTCTTCTGCTAGCTCCCTCATCACCCTAGGATGGATCTCATCTGGTCCCATAGACTTGTGAGGATCCAGATGGCTCAGTAAATCACCAACTATTTCCTCCTGGAATACAAGGGGCCTGTTTGGCTTCCTATCTCTGTCAACCACCTCCAGAGATGAGTTGTCCTGAGGGCCACCTGTCTTACTGGTAAAAACTGAGGCAAAGTAGGTATTAAGTACCTCAGCTTTCTCCTCATCTTTGTTAACTATATTTCCCTCAGAGTCCAACAGAGAATGGAGGTTTTCCTTGGCCCTCCTTTTGTTATTAACATATTTGAAGAAGGACTTTTTATTATCCCTGACAGAATTGGCCAAATTAACTTCTAATTGCACTTTTGTTTCCCTGATTTTTTTTCTGCATGATCTAGCTATTTCCATAAATTCTTCATAAGTAGCCAGCCCTTTTTTCCACAGTCGGTAAAGTCTCTTTTTATTTCTGATTTCATTCAGAATCTCCCTGTTTAGCCAAGCCGGTTGTCTTCCCCGCCGGCTAGCCTTTCGGCACACTGGTATAGCCTGTTCCTGTGCACTCAAAACCACCTGCTTGAAGCATGTCCAACCCTCCTGGGCCCCCTTGTTTTTAAGCATTGTTTCCCAGGGTATGCTCTGAACTAGACTTCTGAATAGGCAAAAATCTGCCCTCCGGAAGTCCAGCGTAGAGGTTTTGTTAATGGTTCTCCCTGCATCTCTGAGTATTGAAAATTCTTTTATTTCATGGTCACTATGTCTCAGGCGGCCTCCAACCACTACATCTCTCATCAGCCCTTCTCTGTTTGTAAACAGTAGGTCTAGCGGGGTCTTGCCCCTGGTGGGCTCATTTACCAGCTGGTGAAGGAAATTGTCCTCTATACACTCTAGGAACTTCCTAGACTGCCTCTTCTGTGCAGTATTGAGCTCCCAGCAGATATCCGGCAGGTTAAAGTCACCCACAAGAACAAGGGCCGTCGATTTTGAGACATCTGCCAGCTGCTTGTAGAATAATTCATCTCCTTCATCGTCCTGGTTGGGCGGTCTATAACAGGCACCCATGAGGATGTCAGCCTTGTTGGACTTCCCCCTGATTCTGGTCCACAGGCACTCAACCTTGTCACTGCTGACCTCAAGTTTAACAGAGTCGAGTGACTCTCTAACATAT
Source organism: Columba livia (assembly GCF_036013475.1). Taxonomy (NCBI): domain Eukaryota; kingdom Metazoa; phylum Chordata; class Aves; order Columbiformes; family Columbidae; genus Columba; species Columba livia. The sequence continues at coordinate 62,530,590 of NC_088642.1, forward strand.
AAAGCCACCCCTCCACCTCTCCTACCCTGCCTATCTTTTCTGAAGAGCTTGTAGCCACACATAGCTGCACTCCAGTCATATGAGTCATCCCACCATGTTTCTGTGATGGCAACTACGTCATAGTTTTCCTGCTGCATGATGGCTTCCAGCTCCTCTTGTTTGTTGCCCATACTGCGTGCATTAGTGTACATGCACTTCAAGTGGGCTGCTGATTTCCCTCTTAATTCGGGCTTTCCATCCTTAGGCTGATCTTTGGAGAGCCCAGTTTCAATCCCTTCCCCCTTCAAACCTAGTTTAAAGCCCTCCTGATCAGCCCTGCCAACTTATGGGCTACAGTCCTCTTGCTCTCCCTAGAAGGATGAAGCCCATCTGATTTGAGGAGACTAGGTACCACGGAGCTTGCCCCATGGTCAAAAAACCCAAAATTTTGATGGTGACACCAATCCTTAAGCCACCTGTTGATGAGATGGGCTTTTCTGCTCCTCTCTTTATTTAGTTCCTCATCCATCCCAGCTAGCACAGGAACTGAGGCAAATATCACTTGTGCTCCCGTCCCATGAACTGACCGACCCAGTGCTTTAAAGTCTTTTTTAATTATCTTGGTACTTCTTCTGTTGATGTCCTCGCTGCCAGCTTGGACTATTAACAGGGGATAGTAGTCTGAGGGCTGAATCAGCTCCGGAAGTCTTCTATTAATGTCCCTCACCCTGGCCCCAGGAAGGCAGCAGACCTCCCTGTGGGATGGGTCTGGGAGACATATAGGGCCCTCTGTTCCCCTCAGAAGAGAGTCGCCGACTACTACCACTCTTCTTTTTTTTTTTTCCTCTTACAGCTGCAGTTGTAATTCTTTTTGTTGATGATGTCCATCCAGAGGGCTCTCCAGGTGGATCTTCTTGGCTGTCCTCTGCCTGATTTTCAGGGTCCAGGGCCTCATATCTATTTGTTAGGGGCACCAAGGGTGGTGATGGGGTTTGAGAGAGGGTTCTTCTACCTCTCTGATCAGGGACCTGTTTCCATTCCCCCCCATCAATTAGATCTGCTGTATCTGCCTTTTGGCAGGAGGGACAAGGCTTTGCCATCTCCTGTTGCACACCCTTAGGAGTCAAAAGAGCCTGACCCCACCAGTCTCTTCTTCACTCTCCCTAATGCTTCTTAGTCTCTCCACCTCTTCCTTAAGCTCCACCACTAGGCACAGTAAGTCATTGACCTGGTCACATCGTACACAGGTGCCTCCCATACCATTCTCTGATACTAATGCCAGGCACAGACACTATGCGCAGCCAGAAGCCTGGGTGGCTGCATCCTCCTTGGCAGGTAGTGTCTGTGTAGACACACTCTTTGTATTAACGGCAGCAACAGCTTTCCTTTTTCTAGAAACCATTGCTACCCTTAGCTAAATTGGGGACAAGAAAACAAATGAAACCCCGGACACACTCACCTACAAGACCTAGTTGTGTCCAGTCTACTTGCCCTGCCACACCCCAGTCTGTGTCACCAGCAACAAGTGAGAGGTCTAACAGCGAGGAGTGACAGAACCTCTGAACCCTACTGCATGAGCAGCCCCAGTCGCTGCTGCAGCACCATGTGGGTAGTGCTCACCTGCCTCACAAGCACTTCACCTTCCAGCGGCTGGTGGGCAGCGACATTGCTGCCCTCCCGGAGGCTTTTTCAAAGCAAGGGGGAGGGGTGTGACCCCCGTCACCGTGGTAACGACCGCGTCATGTCAGCCGGTTCCGCAAGGGCTGCCGGGGACTCCCGGGTAGCGGAATCGAAAACGCGACCAGAAACCCCTCTCTTTACCCTCTCTTGCCTCTGTAGCTTCGAGATTTCGCTCCCGGCTCCGGCCGAGCTGGCTTCAGTCAGCTGATCCGAGGAACTGAGTGCTTGTCTCGAGTTACAGCCGCTTTTAAATCTCCCGCGTCACCGTGGTAACGGCCGCGCCACGTCAGCCGGTTCCGCAAGGGCGGCCGGGGACTCCCGGGTAGCGGAATCGAAAACGCGACCAGAGGCATGGGTTTGACTGTGAGTTGGATAAGGATTTGGCTGAATGGCCACATATGAAAAGTTGTAGTGAATGGCTCAATGTCCAAATGGAGATCAGTAACTAGTGTCCCTCAGGGGTCCATACCAGGATCAGTACTGTTCAATATCTTTATTAATGACATAGTGACATCCATTGCATCCTCAACAAGTTTATGGATGCACAAGTTGAGGTGCAGCTAATACACAAGAGAAAAGAGATGACATTCAGAAGGACTTTGACAGGCTTGAGAAATGTGTCAGCTGCGTAGTAGTTCAACAAGACCAAGTGCAAAGTCGTGCACCTGGGTCAGGACAATCACCAGTATCATTACACACTGGGGGATGAATGAACTGAGGGAAGCCTTGTGAAGAAGGACTTGGGGCTAGTGTTAGATGAAAAAGTGAACACGAGCCTGCAAAATACACTTGCAGCCCAGAAAGCCAACTGTATCCTGTGCTGCATCAAAAGAAGCATGTCCAGCAGGTCAAGGGAGATGATTCTTCCACTCCACTCAGTTCTTGTGAGACCCCATCTGGAGTACTGCATCCACCTCTGGGGCCCTCACCACCTGAAAACATGTACCTGTCAGAGAGGGTCCAGACAAGACCCACAAAAATGGTCTAAGGTCTAAAACAGCTCTCCTGTGAAGAAAGGTCAAAGGAGCTGAAGTTGTTCAGCCTTTTAATATATAAAGGGAGGTTACAGGAAAGATGAGGAATTATTTTTTATCAGGACCTGTAGTGACAGGACTAAAGGCAATGATTTTAAACTAAAAAAAAGGTAGATTTAGATTAGCTGTAAGAAAGATTTTTTTTTTATGGTAAGGGCGGTGAGACACTGGAACAGGTTGACCAGAGAAGTTGTGGATTCCCCATCATTGGAAGTGTTCAAAATGAGGTTGGATGGGGGTTTAAGCAACCTAATCTAGCAAAAGGTGTCCTTGGAAGAATTGGAACTAGATTAACTAAAAAAATCCTTTCCAACTCAGACCATTCTCTGATCCTATGATCCTAGAATCCTAGGATTCTATGATTATTGAATGACAAATGTTGTACAACTTCACTGAACAATCAGAGGTAAAATCCATGGCCATGAAAGAGAATGATTTCTAAAAGGTAATAAGAACATTTATGGAAAATAAAGTTATTTTTCACAATGAACAATTGGATCACCTCCGGTATGAAATTGTACCTCACAATTTTTATGTTGCACAATAAAGAATAAATCTTGAAGTAACTTCCATGAGTAGGCTTTAAAATATTGAACAGTTTCTTACAAAATCTTCCCCTCAGTCCAAAACAAAATCTTTGTTAACACTGCAGGTTCCAAGCAAATTATATTCATACTATGAAGCTTTTATACCATGAAGCTACTGTTTCTTGCTCTAAAAACAACTGTGATTTAGTGGAGACTGAAAGTCTTGTAAGTGACATAAATGGTTTTTATGTTTAAAGGCTGAAATCACACGTATTATGGCAATGTGAGATATTTCAATGATTGCTTTAAATATGCATAAAACAATTTCCAATGAATAAGAAAGAAACCACTTTTATAAGAAATAAGTATTTTCATTATCACTATTTCATGCATAAGTGTTCACGGTCAAAAAATTAAGACAATGGATTCACTTGTTTACTTGATGGGAAATCATCTGAAATGTTTAGACTTGGGCATATAGAGACTGCATGCTTATCTGTAGTAATCTAAATACACCTGCACTTTCAGTATTTTAACAAACATGATTAGGTAGCTCACACTCAAAATTATTCCTCCTTTACAAGCTGCACAAAAAATTCATCCAACAGTCATAAAAGTACAGTTACTTTATCCTCTAGTGTGTTTGACATTTCAAGCAAAATCATGCTGTGTTTCTACTGAAAGAACAAGTAAGACCACTGTCCCACACTTTTGAGTAGAGCACTGCAAGTAACAAGAATACAAGGTTTAGAGAAGAAAAATTGTTTTCTAGGAATCCACCTGAAATGCAAATGACTCTTAATCTCTCAAGTTTATTCTGTTGGCTCTTTCCCAGCTGATTTCTGCCATTGCTTCTTTCTGGAGGAACAAGTGCAGGCAATGATTTGGACACATGAGAGATATGCATTTGGAATGATTGTATGGTTGAAATACTTTTTGGAACCGAACAACACAGCACACTACTGAGCTGTAACATCTAATTATCACTAGTGGCACAAACTACTGAATTGGTCAGTTCTTCTATATGCATTTCTTCTCTTAAAATGTCCAGCTGTCATTTACTTAGAAGCTGATAGATGCCTCCATTCATCAGTCATTTTAAAGGAATATTTCTTTGGAAGGAATGGATTAGCGTGGGGTTTTGAAAATACAAAGCTGAAGGGAAAGAACCGCCCCTTTTTATAGACTACAGAATTCACCTGGAAAATGACTTTTGGTTAACAACCTGCTTGACACAGGTTAATAAAAACAAACAAACAAACAAACAAACAAACAAACAAACAAACAAAATGTTTTGTCTTTATTTTCTATCCTTTCTTAAAGTGTAAAAGATCCACTTCCTGGGCAAGCTGTTTGTAGTTATTTTGCTCTTTGGAAAAATTACCATTCTCTCCCACTACTCTCTTCAATTCTGCAGTATACTGCAAGCTTGAATTTCATAGAACTAATGAAATAATTATTATAAATTATAGAATTATTTTATATTAAACCTATATCTGAAGTTCTCAATTAAAATAAAACCCCAAACAACGAAACAAAACAAACAACTGCATTGTGTTATTTATTGTACACATACTTTTTATTTACAAGTATGAAACTCTAACATGATACAAGAGTTATTTTCTAACTTCATGATGTTTTTAAAACCTCTAGCAAAATTCAGAGTTATGTTTACTTAGTGGTAGAGAGGTGACACAAATCAATAAACAACATTTTTTAATAAAATACTTCTTTTGTAGCATAGGTACCTCTTAGAGTAAGTGGCTGCATTATCCTGCAACAGACTATTTTGGTATATAATATCTTTTGTCAAGTTTGCTTTTTTTAATATATATTTTTTATTTGGAATTTTTAAAAACAAATTGTGGCCTCCCACCGTCATTCACTTGTAGTTTATCAATAAGTGTTTGTTTTATTATAAGTATTAAACATCTAACACTCCAGTGTCAAATAAATAAATACCTCTCAAACACACGGGTCTGAACTAGGGTATGTTTATTTCTGTAACCAGATTATTACTTTACGGGATGTAATTTAATGGTTATACATGCTCAGTGAGAGAATGAGAAGCCCTAAGTCCGATTAGTAACTAAAAACTTCCATCTCAAAAGAGGTTCAGTGAGCACTGGAAACCCTGTCATGCTGCCAGAAGAGAGTTTACCCACGAGAAGGACAGAGAAAGCTCCTCTCCAACTCTGCCAAATGTATTGTAATTGGTTATAGAAGAGGTTTTATAAAATACTTCAAGTTGTACATCTAGCACAGCAAATTAATTGCATAAGAGAAAACATAAGAGAAAACCAAGAAAATCTATATTCAGTCATCTTTTCTGATCACTTTTTTTTTATCAAATATGTCTGCAGAAAGCATTGTTTCTTTTTTTTTTTTTTTTGCGGCTTCATTTATTTTGTATTGATACTGATGATGTCCAATCAGCATCTGTCAAAAAAATGAGTGAATCGATGTGAGCTCAGTGAAAATTCAAACATTTATCTGCTAACACTAGGACACTGAGATGTGACTGTGTCATTGAGATATATCTAGAACACCAGCTAGAAAGAAAAACTTAAATGAGATAGGTTCATGAACATCAAGGGCCTTGAGGAGAGAGAAAGACAATTCTGTGCAGAACCAAACGGGAACAAGAACCATAATGAAAACAAGATCATGATATTCAGCAAACAATTTAAAAGTTATTTATTAAGTGGACCCTCATTATTTACTAAACAATTTATACCAAGCAATCAAGAGGCGAAAACCCAAAGAAAGTATCATTGTTTACAGTCTCCACTGGGACCTTTGATCGATAGAGACAGTTACTCTATCACTTTTCAGTGCATATCTCATAAGATTGGAGATATGCTCATGCTAAAGTACCGGCCAGTTACTGTCTCTGAATTACCTGCCTCCCCAAAAAGTGTCCTAAAACCTTGCAATAAGACTGGATGTTTTCATTTTCTCCTTATGTCTCTTTTATGCTTTGCAGAAATAATTAAATATTTGTGGGTATGAAAAGGGAAGAAGTATTCTCCAGCCTAGATGTTCAGACTCTGGGAGCTGGAATAGATTTTATTCCCCATCCACGAATGCTTACTTATTCGTGCAACCTGAAACAGAGTGTGAAATAAAGTAATTGAGAACACACCATCTTAGAGACCCATATACTTGGATGATTTGGGATCTTTACTGTGATGAAGTTAAAATCTCCTCAGAGGGAGGAATCAAATCTCCTGATTCTCGCCCCAGTTTCACAAGTCTCTTCCTTTGTATTTGTATGATTCTGAATACTAAACATGCTGTCTAGAATCAAGTGTCATCTTAGACAGCAAAAAGTACTTTTTACATCACACCAAGTTAAAAAAAAAAATCAGGCAAGTTCATTTTCACTTTTTGACTCTAATACTTTTTGTTTAGCACAAAAGACGACATACACACAGAACTACTTGCAGAACATTATTTCAGCCTTTTCTTTATTTTCTTTCACAAGCTATTGGTCTGTAAAAACATTATTTGAACAATGTAAAATATGAGATAAAATATATGGTGTATAAAAGAAAAACTCCAGGGATTTACCAAACTGGGTCAAACAATTCTGCAAAATCTTTGGCTTCAAGGGCTTTAAAGTATGACATCAGAGTCAGAACACAGCATGGCATTTACTGTCTTTGGTACTGTGTCAGGTTCTGGTGCAAGATTATTACCTCTGTTAGTCTCTTGCTCAGTTCTTTCTCTCCAAAACCGCATATTTCAAATATAGATTCTAAAGTAAGGTTTGTAATGTGGATACTGATGGTTCCTACTTTAAAATTCACCTTCAGTTAGTATCTTGTAAAATCAAATGAACTGTAAAAAAAGATTTGGACAATTTTGCTAATTCACTCACTAAAGAAATTGTGGATAGTGATCTTAACAAAAATAAATGCAATAGAGTTTTGGGTTTTTTTTTAAATATTACAATGTTAAATGTAAATTTGTCATTAAAGAAAAAATTAAGTAAAAATTCATGAAGCCCTGCTTAACTGTCAATACATTTTAAAAGTCAAGGTTTCTCAAACAATGCAGCATATAGTTCCTTCTTCAAAAAGGAAGACTTTCTGATTTCTGTGGAAACTTTACGTATAACTCCGCTTTTTGTACTGGTTTAAAGTGTTCACATATGACATATGATCAACTAGAGCAATGCATTTGTGTGTTTGGTAGCTACTGATATGTGTTATACAATCTATTTTGGAATCATATATTCCTTATATTATGATTATTGATACTAAAGAAGACTCTAATAGCAACAACTAAAAGAGTTGCTGCAGGTATAGCCAAAGTATTTAGCTAAAAAATGTTTCTCACAGGATTCAAAAGAAAGGCAAAAGGGGACAGAAAGTGAAATGGAAGCTCATTTTCTGAGTGGCAAGTTGAGGCACGAGGATGATAGGTGGCTCCTTGTCACACAGGCCAAGGCTAGATTTCTAGTAGACTAGAATCTGTGGCTGGTAGCACTCAAATGTATTAGGCTCTAATGGCTTGCTCCGTGAAATGTATTGCTTAGTTTTCAGAGTAGTTCAGCACCCAAGGAACTGGAAAATGATTCATTGTTTATTCTGCATCTCAGTAGACCAGGGCAAACCTTATGAAAATCTAAATTTAGTTACGAATTCTGACTACTGTATCAAATCTATACAATGTCACTTTGTACAAGCTCACATAAGAAGTGCTGGAACTGAACCTACATCTCCAGAATTTTAACATAGTACTTCTTCTGGCATGCACAGGAATTCAGGAAAAGCACATCACTATAAAATACTCTCTGTGAATGCATTATCTTGCTAAGAGACAGTAAAAAAGACTAGAGAAAAAAAAAAAAAAACAGAAGAGAAAAGTGACTTCAGCATTTTAAAAATAATTCATGCATCCTATTTTTATTTTAGATTCAGTTTGCCTTTACAAGTTGGGATGAGGAAAGTGATCTTTCTTGTTTTCTAAGAGATGTGCTAAATGGTCAGGAAATATAAAACACACCAGAGAGTTTGGAGGCTTCCTAATTCATTGCTTCAGTGTACAGTAAATCTATTCCTTGAACAGGTTTATTTCTTTTGTCCAGTAGGATTTCACCTAATGGATATAAGATTGTGACTGTATAGCGAGTGATATTACTAGGGGAAAGACTTATCACTGTGATAAAAAGTAAAGAGAAGCAACACTTTACAAATAAGTGTTTTGTAAATAAGATGGGGTTTAAACCAGACAGTCTTTCATACTTGCAAACAAGTGCATTGCTATGAAGGATGTAGAGTTACAGCATTGCCTTGACCAAGGCAGTCCACTTTACTCCTACCTGTCAATTCCAACCCAGTGCTCATTCTAGTCCTGGGTGGAGGAAGAAAATTTAGTGAGTTAGTAGCCTTGGCATTGTATTGATATCTATCAATTATGCTGAATACATTAACCTGTTCTTGTTAGTACAGCAGATGTGACCTAAGCTCAAACTGAATTTCAGGTTAGCTAATCGCATTTTAATTGATAAGGTCTTTGATATCGCCTGGCTTCTAGTATAAGCTAAGACAGCAGGTCTTAATAATAGGTTAGGCATTCAAGAAAAATGTGAGTTTGGGGTTTTTGTGCCTTAGAGTAACAACTAAAATTATGAATGTAAATGCAGCATAAAACAAAACCAGGATGTTCACCTCCATGTGCAAACCACAGAGTCAGGATTATGAATTCTCCATCCCTATTTTTTTTCACTGGTATATTAATACAATGACAAAGTTTCAATGTCAGCAATACTAACTGTTCCCAAGATGAAAGAAGAAAGGTGGTATGAATGATGCCTTTAGAGGTTACAATTTAGGATTGGCTGCAGGGAAGAAATTCAGGAGAAAGAAGGGACAGAGAGCACTGCAGGAGAGGAAGAGATAAAGAGAGAATAGATGGACAATAACAGTAGCATAGGACAGGCAGGTACTTTTCACTAAGCAAAGCTCAATGTGACATTGCAGCATCAACTAAACATATTAAGATCACTTCAAGAATTTCATTCTCTCTTTCTGTGTAGAATTTCTGCTGATACTAGTACAAGATTCTGTACAGACTCATCAGACTACCAAATCCTCAGTTTTATTCTCAAGAATATTTGGTAGTCAGTCCTGTCCTCGAAAGAGGTTTTATACCTTGCTCAGGGACAATGACAATGATACGATTAACTCATTACTGAGGTAAGGCTAACAGTTATTGTAAGAACCCTGCCTACATGCACCTCTGTATCACACAGACACACATGCACAGAGACCATAAGGGTTTTGCTGCCTGCACTCAAGGCCAGTTTTGACATGACAAGGCTGCCTGTACCTGAGTAACAGCTGTGCGAAAGGGTTATGAGTAATGCCTCTGCTCCCTTACCTTGTTCAGGAGCCTTTGCAGCTGTGCCAGCACCTAGTGACATACTGTGCTGATTCAGACTGTGACCCAGAGACTCAACTCCCTGGCCTGACCTCTTGGTCTCACTGAGAATTCTGGCTGACCTTCATCACCATCAGGGACTTGGCCTTGTCGTCCTGCTTCATTGAGGGCAAACAGCACCTGCTGGGGACACTGCCTCCTCTGCTCTGCTCTGCCCTGCCCTGCCCTGCCCTGCACTGGGGTTGCCCTTGGCTTTGCTGCCATTGCAGAGCAGCCCTGCCTGCTGCTTTCTGAAAAGCTGTGATTTTAAAACTTGTCTGCCTTTGCTGAGAGAAATTTGCCTTGCTGCTTGAGAAGAGTAGCATTATATTGCTTTTTTTTTTTTGTAACTTAGAATATCCTTCTCCAAAACGAGCTTCAAGTTTTGTTTTTGCTATTTTTTCACAGTGAACTTCAGCCCAATAAAGAATTTTATGAGATAGGAAACCACCATTGGACCTATCACCTCAGATAACCTCCTTGAAGGTAAGAAGGTAGGCATGACTGAAATATAAGCAAGACAATCTTAATTTCTGAATTATGACCAGTAAAGGCAGGAACTTTGAAAACTGCTTACTCAGACCTTTGGAAATATCTGGAAAAATCAAAGTATCCTAGGACAGATGAATTCATGGATGACTGCAAAAATCTGTAAATCTCAGAAGATATGGCCCATGGGTGAATCTAATTAATAAGCTATAATATTTTCCTTGGTTTCTTGTCATTGCTCAATTCAGCAAAACTTGGTTTTGATAACAGGTGATACAAACAAGAACAGACAAAACTACTGATCTTCTATGCCTGCTAGGGGTTTACTGACATGTTGTCTAAACCTAGACTAAATGAGATGACATCTGTATCCATGGGAAACTTGTTAATACAAAGCCATAAACAGTAGAATTATACATTGTTAGCAATAGTGATACATACATTTCCAAAATCCCCTTTTATGGACATGGTCATAAAATAAATTTAGTTAGACCAAAATTATTATTATTATGTAAGTTTTGGCACATCTAGGGTGTCTTTATCTCCAGGATCTTGTGCAATATCTCATATCTTTTGCAAACCTAATTTAATCAAGATTCATAACTTCATAACAGAGAGCTAAATTACCCAGAGATCATTTTAGCCATTACCCACACAGAATTGTTGTCAATCTGTAAACCACATTAGTGCTTCAGCACAACTCTAAACCAGAAAACCATGAAATAGTGATAAAAGAAAAAGAAGATGAAGAAGAGGAAGAACAAGAAGACGAAGAGGAAAAGGAAGAGGAATTTCAGATACAGTGAGGAGATGATATCATAACAGAGTTACTACCTGGAATATTCACAGAAACGTAGCAAATAGGGTAATTCTAATGACCCTTACAGCTATGCTTAGAGATGCCATATAGACATTGTCACATTCCAAACATTTATATCAGTGGCTCAAAGAAAAGAGTTTTCCTGGCTCTTTCAGCAGCTTCACTCATATAAATTAATTGGCAATGTCTAGTCATGACCATTTAACTTCTCCTTTCCACACAGGAAATTCTGTGAGAATAATCTTCCTCCACAGATTTTAATCAACTTGAAAATTTTAAGAGAAAAATCAGTCTTGTACTAAGCGTTAAATACATAAAATTCAGAAAATTACAGGAAGAACAAATCTTATAGGTTCAGTAAAATAAGTATGATATTTCTAACACTTGGCAGAGAAAAGGGTCATAATGGATAGGACTCTACAAATGCCTTTTCTTGCATTCATTAAAATATCTTTCTCCCACCTAGTTACTGCATGAGAACAGTGTTCATAGCCTGGGATTTCAACTCTGTTCTTTTACTACTGTCAACTTCGATACATTTTATGTACTTCCATAACTATTACCTAAAATTATAGACCTCTGAAACTAACCCCTTAAAACAGTATTAAAACATTCACATAAAGAGTAAAATATTCCCTTTTTATTCCTTAACTTCTAGGGCAAAAGCATATACCTTTTTCCCACCACCTCCACACAGAAACCTGACTTCATGAAAAAGGGCTCTTTGCAGGGGGCAGAGCACTTTCCCCCACATGATCCATTGAGGAGTCCAGGAAGTCCTGAATTTCAGGCAGTGCATTGCTATAGGAGCTCTCCGGTGATCTTTCCAAAGAGGAGTAGCTCACTCATGCAAAGGGAGATTTCTCACTTTCTCACTTTTCAAAAGTGAATGAAAGAGAGCTTTTAACTACTTTTCACTTGTAAAAAAAAAAAAAAAAAAAAAAAAAAAGTCATTAAGGTTGTATCATTATTAAATCTCCTTGGAAATCTTACCTTTCACAAAATAAACCAAACAAAGCACTCTGTTTTTTTGGGGGGTTTGTTCTTTTTTTTTTTTTTTTCCACTTAAAAATTTTCTTTAAAATATATGTATATTTCACAAAGGTATTTTGACTAGATAATAATCAAATGACATTTCCTGACATTCCTTTGAGTTTTATGTACTGTTCTTATGCTACATGAAAAAAAAAAAAAAAAAAAAAAAGAAGAAGAAAGTAAAGGGAGAGACAGCTAAACTTGTTTCACAGTTTTATTTGATAATATGAGCTTTTTATTCTTTTTTAACCCCTTATTTTTTGATAATTGTTTTCTGGAAAAGGACTTGGTAACCTAAGAACTCTGAAATCTGTACCTTATGTCTAGAGGTCTTAGAGACTGTTTCAATCCAGAATACAGATTGTATTTCTGGATTGTGTTGCCATTGAAAGTTTTTGTAAATGGTGTGGATTAACCAGGAATGATAATGCAACATTTGTAATTTAAAATTTCATGTATATCTCATAAAGTTTTCAAGGTCTGAGGGCTTTATTTTCCAAAATTAGTTGGTTAGATAGTTAAATGTTTTTTAAAAAGCGGTATTTAAATGTGAATTCTGCTTGTGCACAAAAACAAATTTCAGAATAACAGCAAAAATTGCTAGGTGGTTTTACAATATAGAATTATTTTTAAAATAACATACTTCACTTGAAGTATATAGGTCATATATCAATAATATTAAATCAAGAGAAATTCTTTGTTAGTTAACATGATAGCTAGTGTAGTTTCTCTACCTAAACAGCTGCAATTAAAAAAAAAAAAAAAAAAAAGAAAAAGAAAAAGAAAGTAATCAAGCACAACACAGAAAACTAAAAATATATTTTGGTTGATCAATACGTATATGAAAAAATCTCATTTATAATGATCTCTTGAAAATTCAAATTCAAACTATTTTTCACTTTGCAATTTTCTTCCTTTTTAATTTCTTGGACAGTCATATTTATTTTCAACTCACTGTTTGGAAAGCAAGTGAAATTAACATTAGTATTTTGTTTTAAACAGACTAGAGATATCTAATAACATCTTTTTGCCACTGGAGCTCAATGACTTTGAGAAATATATTTTTTTTTACCCATTTTGTCAATATTAGCATAATACACTGGGAATGCTTTTTGTTTGTTTCCTGCTAGTGGAGGATTAATTTACTCAAAAAAGTTAATCGTTCTACTTTCTAAATCCCACACCACAACTTTGGTTACAAAGTATCATCAATTCTGTATTTCAGACAGAAAGTGCTAATACCATTTTTTAGCACACTAAGTAATTCACAGAGTTTGCTATTGGTTTGTGCTTCACTTACTAGACACAAGGTTCTTGAGATTCTATGAAATCATTGGTCTGCAATTCCCTGCTTGAAACACCTTCATATAAGGAAGTGAGAAGAAGAGGAAATTCAACTGGAAAGGGCAACTTCAACACTTCCTGTAGCCTGTTTGGATATCAACCAGCTGAAGTTAGGGAAGTCCACTCCTGGGGAGGTTTCAGTCCAGGAATGCAGATTTTATATTTTTGCCATCTCTAGAAACCTCTTAAGAGCACACTTTCTCTCCAAATCGCTGTACGGAAGAGTCCTCTGATGATTAGAATACGTTGCAGCACATCGCTTAAATTTAAATTGAGGGATCCATCTCTTGGCTTTCTTTTCCTATTTAGACAGGCACAGAAAAGCTTTTGCTTTGTGGCAGCTGGATTATGGACATCTAGGAATAGGAAAAAGTTGAAAGACAGGACTTTCCAAGTGTAGGTAACTCACAATTATTTCTATTTGCATTCCAACATGAGCAAGAGGGGTTTTGCACCAAATTCATCACTGCAATATCTCTGCACCTTTCAAGTTTACAATTGGATAAGATTACTATAATTTGTCAAGTGAACTTTTTCTGCATTATTCCCTTCGGTGACAGACAGTAGTGGGAACGGCAATGATTTTAAATGTGTTACTGTTTTAAGCAGGGTCAGAAAGGGATGTTTGACTTCCATATAAGAGTGGAAAGATTTGTTGTTATACCCAATTCCTGTAGGAGTATTAGACCATCTGAAAATACCAAGCCCTTGTAGACGCTGCAGCTGAGATTCATGCTGTAGTTAGCTAAGCATCAGAGATTGCTAGATTCCAGTGAATGATAAGCTATATTTGTTCTGTAAATCTATTTTCTTACCCAAGAATGAGAAGGAATTATAGGAAATTGAAAAATGAGGAAATTGAATTGTAGGAAAATGAGAAAGGATTGCAAAAACATTGTGTGCCATCAAAGTCTGTCTGTCCTAAGCAGCCAGACATGCTAGAATACATTATTCAAAGATGTTGCAATCTTATTGTATTATTTCCAGTCCAAGGAGAGGTAAAAAGCATTGTAAATCTCAGTAGGAAACCTGCTTTCAGAAGACTGCTGATTCACATTTGCTAGCATAAGCATTTCACATAGCTTGTATTCAGAAGTACAAATTTTTAACTAAAATATCTTTGGTCTATTTTTTTAGAACAAACTTATTTTTTGTGTGACATGTATACTTGGAAGAAAGTTACATGAACTGAAGGAAATGATTGGGCTTTATGTACTCATCTATGAGATTTCCCTACCGTCTAGATTACTTGAAAGCATCACACCTGGATTTCCCTTTTTACATGGTCATCATATAGAAGATAGACAAATTTACAGATGGTGTCCTTGTCTTCATGACACTCGATAGGCTATGCCCAAGCTACTGAAAAAATCATCTTTTGCCCTACATTGAAAGCTGGTGTCAGCAGTTCTGCTGCTTTAGCACAACAGGTTTCTTCTTTAAGATCAAGTCCTGTCTTATGCAGAAGCAGAGCTGCCCTGGGAACTGAGAATCAACAAGATCCTTGCTGTCATCTATTCCAGGCACAGGATGCATTGGTACTGTGATCCTGACTTCCAAAGTAAAACTACAGCAACGCATTCTGGAAGTCTCAACAAAGACCAAACCAAACCAAACCAACAAAATAAAATAGGTAAAGGTAAAGATTAAAGATTAAAGATTAGAGATAGAGATAGAGATAGAGATAAAGATAAAGATAAAGATAAAGATAAAGATAAAGATAAAGATAAAGATAAAGATAAAGATAAAGATAAAGATAAAGATAAAGATAAAGATAAAGATAAAGATAAAGATAAAGATAAAGATAAAGATAAAGATAAGATAAATAAAACAACAGCAACAAGTCAATAATAATAATAATAATAATAAACCCTGACAATAACAACACCTCCACTGTTCATTTTTCTCTCTTTGAGTACAAAAACAAGAGAACAAATAAACACTGAACAGATGTCAACCACACTACTTGATATGCTGCAATAAGGGACTCAGATGTTTCAGTAACTGTAGACAGAGCTGAACCTGAGTGGAATGAGACAAACATTCAGCTGGAACTTGGGGTTCCGCAGAAATAAAACCATAGTATATCCAGAAATGTAGGGTAGATGCATTTTTGAAAACACTCCTTAATTGTTAAAATTATTTTAATACTGCATTAATTCTTGAGAGCGCTTATCTTGTATACTTCCCACAATTATGTCTTTACTCACAAATATAATATGCTAACCTCACTAAAACTTCTCACAAACTAAGCCAGACACAGTCTTTTTTCCGTGCAGTCTATCTATATGATAGGTTGCAAGAACGTATCAGGTGTTAAGCCAGTTGGGGGAAAAAGCAGCCTTTTCTTTATTGAAGCTAGTAGATCATCAAGTTATTCATCTTATCTCTAGTGTCCTTTCTTGACTTTAGGTCTCAGGAAAATGTAAATCAAAAGCCTTCTGAGTCACAGTTCCTGATGATTCACAAGGTAATCTTGCAAACACAGCAGGGAAATATACGATTTGCAAATGGCTTAAATGACATATTTGCTATTAACTTAAATTATTGTTGTAGTAGATCTCATTCTACAATATTTCATCTTGATTATATTTAAAAACTTTACCTTTCTCAAGATAAATATTCCACTTCTTACTTGAATACTCTTTTTTTTTTTTAATTATGCTTACTGATGGACTGAATGTTTTATTTCAAAATGACCTAAGGTTCATTTCTTCATTCTAGTAACTATGTGTATTTTAAATTCTTTCTAAATCCTTAACTACTACATTTTCTTATACGGAATTATGGTAGGATGTGCCAGAAAAATAACTTTTCCAAATTGCTGAAGATTTGGGGTTCAGAGTAACTTTGGATTAAACATGATTTTTGACTATGTGTCTACAGAGTATCACATTTCACTCAAATTCCTAAAGACAAATAGCAATTTTCTTAATGGTTTCACTCTTTGGAGTTATATTGTGAAGTAAAATCTTTTGGTTTGTAACAGAAAATACTGAGAGGATGCAATTAATAGTCCGCGTGTTTAATTTTGCTCTGAAGAAATGCACCCTAACTCAATGAGAGATAGCCACATGATGCTTCTTTCCAGGTATGCTTTGTACTTCTAGAGATCAGCATCTCATAGCTCTGAACATGGGAAAACTTAGGAAGCAATTTTAGTCTCCATTTTTGTATTAAATATATGACACCTGAAAAGAATTAAGATTGTATAAGGCTAAAACTGACCTTATGCTCTTCTGGATCTGCCTAAATTATAATAACTTTAAAAAAGCATGCTTACTGAGACAGCTGTTTTCATGTAATATTTTTGTTATTGGTTCTGGTATTGTTTTATAACTTATGTCTGGAGAAAAATTAGAAAGTGCAATGGCAAACATTAAGAGCTTGTAAGGTCAGAATGTGCCTTAAATCTGCAAAGACTGGATAGGTATCTTCCCAATAACAGTGGTTTTAGGGATTTTAGTGATCTCCATGTTTGATATGATAGTATATATTTTTAGTTATATATTTAATATGTCATCTACATTTCCCATTCTTTTCTTTTTCTGCTTTTCATTAGAATTTGCAAAAGAATCGTACCTCAAACGTCATTAATAATAATTCTGATCACTTAATAATAGTTATTAGTATTAAACATTCACCACTTTTTATCAACTTTGGCATTAAACAGATGTATAATTTTCTCAAATATTTATGCTTGGGTCTGTTAAAATAGTTGGATGTAGTTATATCTTCAGGTGATATAATTTTTATTTTCTAATGAACCTCCTTGTTACCTTGTTACTAGATTTTTTCAGCATTTCCCTATGACGCCTGTACACCTGCAAAAGATAACTAAACAGAAATCCTACATTCAGTGAAATCAATGAGAAAAACCTATAAACTTGTTCCAGTTCTCGTTCAACTAGTTTGGAATCTGACTTGCTATTTCTGTGAAAGAATATCAGCCCAATTTAATATCTGCCTATGTCAGGGAACCACATAGGTAGTTACACCTGTGCAACCCAGAGGGTAATAATTTGGTTTGCAGAATATTCTCACTATTCAGCAATTTGCTACATGTCTGGAGGCATCATTTAATGCTACCCTTTGTGCAATAGCTTTCAATTAAACCCTGGAATTAGAAAATCTACTGCATCTATCTATATAAAAGGAATAATTATTTGTAAATAAAAAAAAATGCAATAAGAAAAATAAAATGTTTATTAAAAAACCCACAAACAAAACCAAACAACAACAAACAAAACCAACCCTAAGCAACACCACCACCACCAAAAAAAAATCATTGAAAGACTGGGCACTGTATCTTTCATCGAATGGCTGGTACTCAGTATTACATGCAACATTACAGAAATAAAAGACTACTTCATGGTATTTCAATCTTGATTTTGTCCAATATTTTCAAGCACTCCTTACAGGGAAACATCGGAATGTCAGTCACTTCCAGAAAATACCATGTGGGGTATGTGGGCATTCTTTTTTTTACCTTGAATGATTAAGGGAACTTTTAATATGAAATGTATAATGTCAGGTGATGAAAATTTATTTTCTGTGACAAGAGTGATTGTCCCTGTATTTATTTCTGAACAAAAAGTTATACTTTCAGTCTTTCAGTTGTAGGAGGATTTTTGTGGTTTTCTCCTAAGCCTCAGTCATCACTGTACAGGTGTTATATACTGAATTGTAATAGGAAAGTGTACAATTCAAATGTTTCTTGGTAGCACTTAACATAGTCATAGTAGTCAATGAGAAGCAATGATTACACACACTAGTTTGAGAAGGATAAATATTACTTCTATTTCACAAATTGGAGAATTCCCCCATTTCCTAACAGAAGCACTTAACTGTAGAGATCTATGAGTGCAAAAGTATTCAGTAATTGCCCACAGACATCTTGTGGATGATATCTTACACTTCATAAATTCTAGTAATCTCCCAGTAACTAGGAACTTAACAGGCAAACCGACAGAATACTCTAAAAAGGTTAGTGGAAATGATTTGTCATGCAATGATGTGTTAGCTGCAGGCATCTCAAAACACCTGGCACTAGCTCAAAAGCACTTTGAATTCCAAGTTCTATTATCACTTTCACAAGTGGAAACTTTGGGTAGTGATGTCTTAGAACAAGAAAAATCTGATTTTGTCCACACAAATGTCACTTCTAATGCAATATTTCAGACATAAGACTGGTTTTGGAGAATTCATTTGTATGAATAGTATTCAAGCCTGTAGATCAAACTACTGTACTAGAGGCAGTGATGTATCCTGGATAACTTGTAACAAAAAGAAATGTGTTAAAGCAATTAGATCATCAAAAGAAACTTCTCAGTGTGATATTTACTTCTATTAAAGATGATGAGCTGTGGGGCAAGCCATTTGTCATTTCTCCTCAGTAAGTTTATTATGAATGCAAATTATGTGAAAGAAAACACAGAAGCCAAAGAGTTGCAAGCAACTGAAACTTTTCTTTTTCATGGACATTGTCCTGGAGCTGGCTGAATGCCAAGAAATTTATCAAGTATTTTTAATTCAAAAATCACAGTATCACAGTATGTTTGGGATTGGAAGGGACCTCAAAAGATCATCTAGTCCAATCCCCCTGCTGGAGCAGGAACGCCTAGGTGAGGTCGCACAGGAACATGTCCAGGCGGGTTTTGAATGTCTCCAGAGAAGGAGACTCCACAACCTCCCTGGGCAGCCTGTTCCAGTGCTCTGTCACCCTCACTGAGAAGAAGTTCTTTCTCAAATTTAAGCGGAACCTCTTGTGCTCCAGCTTGATCCCATTACCCCTTGTCCTATCATTGTTGGCCACCGAGAAGAGCCTGGCTCCATCCTCGTGGCACTCACCCTTTATATATTTATAAACATTGATAAGGTCCCCCCTTAGTCTCCTCTTCTCCAAACTAAAGAGACCCAGCTCCCTCAGCCTTTCTTCATAAGAGAGGTGCTCCACTCCCTTAATCATCTTCGTTGCCCTACGCTGGACCCTCTCCAGAAGTTCCCTGTCCTTCTGGAACTGAGGGGCCCAGAACTGGACACAATATTCCAGATGTGGTCTCACTGGGGCGGAGTAGAGGGGAAGGAGGACCTCTTTCGATCTACTAACCACCCCCCTTCTAATACACCCCAGGATGCCATTGGCCTTCCTGGCCACAAGGGCACAGTGCTGGCTCATGGTCATCCTGTTGTCCACCAGGACCCCCAGGTCCCTTTCCCCTACACTGCTCTCTAACATGTTATTTCCCAACCTATACTGGAACCTGGGGTTGTTCCTGCCCAGATGCAGGACTCTACACTTTCCCTTGTTAAATTTCGTTAGGTTATTCCCCGCCCAACTCTCCAGCCTGTCCAGGTCCCGCTGGATGGCACCTGGAAAGAAGGTAACTGGAAATCAATTGCCTTTGGTTGTGTCCTTTTACTATGAAAATAAGTATAATTGAGTTTTACTTACATGCATGTGTAACTAATGTTAGGCTACAGAAACACTGTCAAGTGAGTGTGGCCAGACTAGTGAACTACACAATGGGAACTGTAGTGTAGTTGATAAGTTTTTCTGAGGGATATCTTAAAACCTTTTCCAAACCTGCAGTACAGGAGAATTCAACTGGGAAAATTATTTGGAGATGAATATACACTTTTTGTTTAAACTCTATATTGGTTATCATTTCACATAGAATCTCCAGGAATACAGGCAAGTATTTTGCAGTCTATCAATGTTTAACTACAGACACTGTAATTTGGAAAGTCAGTATATTTGACAATAGAAACTAAACAGATGCATTTACTCCTTTTCAATAATGATTCAATAACAGAAGAAACAACGCTGGCAGTTCCTTCCTTCCTTTCCTCCTTCCTTCCTTCCTTCCTTCCTTCCTTCCTTCCTTCCTTCCTTCCTTCCTTCCTTCCTTCCTTCCTTCCTTCCTTCCTTCCTTCCTTCCTTCCTTCCTTCCCTCCTTCCTTCCTTCCTTCCTTCCTTCCTTCCTTCCTTCCTTCCTTCCTTCCTTCCTTCCTTCCTTCCTTCCTTCCTTCCTTCCTTCCTTCCTCCCTTCCTTCCTTCCTTCCTTCCTTCCTCCCTTCTTCCCTTCCTCCCTTCCTCCCTTCCTCCCTTCCTTTTCTCCCCTGCTGGAAGAAAAATTGACAGCACTACCATTGCCAAATATTCCACCATTTTTGTGAACTTCCTGCTATGCTTGGAAGCACAGTCCCAAGCTCTAAGAAGTAAGAAAACAAAGGAATCATGAAAAGTGAAATCCATAGGGAGCAGGAAGAATGTTCATGAATTGTAGCTTGTTAAACTACTCACAGCAAACCTACATGTAAAGCCACATGATATCTGTGGTGATCATAAGCTATCTTTTTTTTCAATATTTGAGATCTGTAATATAAAGCTATAAAGCTGCAATTGATTGGTTTTAATTTCTAGCAGGAAAGTCTTCATTTACTAATTGATTAGAAATTGATTTTTCCAGCTGTAATACACTGGAGCACTCTGCCAATACTCAACAAGTTTTTTGAAAAGTGAGGTGCAAACAGAAAATTTCAGATGTTCCAGAAAGCAGAACTGGAAGAGAGAGCTAGGGAGGTGTGCAGACATAACATGCATCTGGTGATGTCCACCTGATTTTGGATTGACAACTGTAGACCAGCTTGAGGGGAAAGAAGCCTTCAGCTGCTGGGCAAAAAAAAACCCAGAGCTTCTGTGCCACTACGTGCACAAGGTAATACTCAGTCTTCTCTGAATAAAATAACAATCCATAATAGGATCTCAGAAGTTTCAGAAAGTCTTTGGAATTGTTGCAGTGAATAGCTTAACTACTGAGCTCTAGAGCATAAGCATAGGACAGAAGATCAGTCTTCATTGAAATGTGCCCTCTCAGATTTATTTCAAAGTAGAGAGATCACAACAAAGTAGAGATGGTTGTATTTATGATTTAGATCCTTTATGGGTCAGATGCTTCAAAACTGAATAGCATTTAATATAAAAGGGGAAGGCTTGAGAAGCATACACAGTTACCTCAAAAAGTCCAGAAGGTTAGCAATTAAGAAACATATACAGAGGGAAAACATATCATGCAGGCTAAGACCCCTTCCATGATCAAAGCTCCACATGATTTTGGAACTAGATCTGTGACTGTTCTTTCCAGCATATGGTCCTCCTCTGGAGCTTCCGCGGTTCTAGAAGTGGCATCGACACTAATCCCTTTTGAAGTTTTTTCTGTCATGTACAAATGCACAAATTGGCAGAGACTACTATTAGTCGTTTTGAGAAGAAACCTGAGCCCCAGCTCACATTTTGCATTCTACAGCACTGATAAAAAGCAGAGAAGACCAAGCCAAAGAATGAAGAATATAATGCAGCATTTACATAAAGTATATTTTCTGTCATTTTTGAGGCTTAACAGTTAGATTAGGTGCACATCTTTGACAGAGGAATTTTTACCTCTTCATCTTTGTCTCTTAAGGATTTGAGCCCTTTGTCATGTGCTTTATTCTGATCATAGGGGAAGAACACAATAATTCCATGATGGCTACCTACATATAGCATATGCACAAGCCACCTGAAAATCAAGAGTGCTCCATTTTTTCTAGATAAAGCATAGGAGTGAACCTAATTTCCTTCTTAACCTTAAGTGAGAACAGATAGTGGCTTAGCACACCCATGAGATGATTCTGGATTTTCTGATGTGAGTCATTCTGTTAAAAAGCAGGCCATTTCCAAATGAAGCATTATCACCTCAAACACACTCCAGTTGTCTCAAGCAAGGAAAAGCTTGATGAGTTGAAATTGGAGGCTTTTCCCTCTGTCTCTGAAAGCACTATTTTAAGATATCAGTACAGGCAGTGGCTGCAGGGAAAACAGAAAGATGAATTGCCTGAGACTCCAGGAGACTCTCTAAATGTTTGGATGTGAAATAAACTAATTTCACCTCTTCATGAATCTGTAATAGAGTTTCTTAAGCAACAGAGCACACACAGTGTTTGCTATGAACATTCAGAAACCCTAGCCTTTGACAAGGATTCAGCCCACTATTTTCCGTGAATGCATTGCAACTGTAATGTGCAGTTTTGGCAGCTTGATTTTTCAAGAGAGAAAGTACATTTTAAAAGTGAACATTTGCTCAGTTACACAGCCTAACTACACACTTGGCCTCTGATGAACATGAGGGGAACATCAGATCTGGACAATCAGAAACCTTAACCTAACTGTGAAACAGCAACTAAACCTCAGATGTAGGCCACCCCAGAACATTTGCAAAACAGAACATCAACTTTCAAATAATACAAACAAACAAAAGAATGAAAGAGGGAGAGAGAGAGGAAGAAAAAAAAAATAGCTCTTTCCTATACAGAAGAAGCAGGTTTGGAAAACAAATATGAAGGAAAAAAATCCTCTATTGTTGCAACACACAATGGGTTGAAAACAATCAATCAGAAGTAGTACGTCCATATCTTCATATTAGGTTTTTGGTTACCATTTATAAGAACACAAGTCCATTGTAAAACATAAAAGCATCCTGCACTGTGATCTTAAAAATGAACTTGTTTGCCTACTGAAATACCTCTGTTCCACGGGATGCAATCCTAATTAGAGAGCAGTTTTGAACTAACAAAACCAGTAACTTATATAAAGACTTCCTTTTATGTGACTCCTGCAGAAATCCAAAATGCTCATATATATGCAGGCCCAAACAATGTCATTATCCACTTTGACACCTGTTTCCAGTTAGGCACTTCTGATCACTGATCCATTGTCTATTATATTCCTTATATAGTATCTAACTTCAAGTTAAGTTTGCAATGCAATGAAATAGTTTAACAGTTTATCAGCATAGAGTCCATGAAATAATTTCTGAAGCTTCATGTTTGTCTTTTATTACTCCATTACTGTATACATTCATTTTTCCTGTTGAGTATCTATATCTCTTTATCTTCCTTTTCTATATTAGTTTTTAAAAAAATAGTAGATACATATTAAAATATTTAGCAAAAGTATATCTTACGTGCCTGAAAAGTACTGGCTTATTTTCCTCTGAAGCAAAAAAAAGTTCAAAGTCATATGGTTCTGTGAAATATTACCTAGTCAAAAATGGTGCCTTGTGTGTATGCATGCTTTTACAGCAGTCTCTGGAGAGTTACGCATGAGCTAGCTTGTGCTATGTGGGTGTGTGCATGCATATGCCTGTGTATCTGTGTGAGAAATAAATAGGCTGCAGAAGGAGAAAAAAATCCAGGACTTTCTCAATTTTAAGTTTTGTGAGGAGAAAAATATGATTATCAAACTGAAAGGAAGAATGCAATACGCTTAGAGAAGGGGACGGATAAGGGCCAGACTATTGGGGAAATACCTATTTCTTTATCAGCTTCTGTAGAACTACAGTGAATTACAGCCTCTACTCACATTTCCTGAAAAGTAAATAATTATTGTTACAATAATTAAGAAGCATCAGAATTAAACATGATTGAAAATTAGAAGAGAAAATCAGCATACTTGATCAATATTTGATCAGTGTATTTTCAGGAGCAGAAAACATACTTCAAAACTCTCTTGGATTTTCTGCAGACTCTGTCCCATTTCTGCTTTACTCTGTTGGTGAGTGCTAAAAGATCTGCAGCCAGCACACCTCAGAACCTGGGTACAACCAGAACAGAAGCCAGCAAACCGAAGTCAAACACGTGCTGCCAGAAAGAAGACAACTGCATAAGTGATTATGAGGTTGTGATAAAGTGCCATGGTGTTCTGTGGATGGAGAAAGACTCATGTCACTTTTCTTGCATATAGTATGACAAAACAATTAAGTAAACTTATATAGTATAAATTTCTGTTGGGATTTCCTGTGAGATTAGAATGGGTTAAATGTCTTTCTCAGCTTGGAGTCTTCACCTAAATCCTTCAGTCTCTTTAGGTAATCCTATCTTTGAAACTTCAGCCATCTGTATTCTAGATTGGCCAACATATTTTTATATCTGAGTTACATAAAAAAAAAAAAAAATAGGGAAAAATGTTGCTGAGGTTGCTGTCAGCTGCTCTGAGAGTGCCACAGCTACAATGAATTGGACTTATACAAAATGCACATTATAACAGACATTACTAAATACAAAACCCTTGTTAATGTAGCTCTAGCAAGTGAATGCATTTGAAAAAGCAAAGAGAATTCACGTTAATTTCATCACTTTATTTTTAGCTCACATCTCTGTTATGCAGAGCTGCTGTACTTTATTTGTCTGTACTAGACAGATCCTTTCTGTATCTCTAGCATATATGATTTTCAACATGTATATTATTCTTGATTTTAATACCACTCTATTACATTATTTTCCTATCAAGAGTTAGCTAAACTCGTTACATTGATTGTTACTTAGTCATCCAAAAAAAAAATAAGCCATTTCCTTGAACTACTATTTATGTCAACAGTCAGTACCCTATGGCCACAGCATATTGCTCATCTCCCTGTGCTTAAGTGTAATGAAGTGTGTAATTTCCCTGGAACTATCCACTGAGCCTGTAAGGTGTGAATCAATTTGATATGGGCCACCTCTGTCACACTGCAGTTCCAAAAGCGTACTTCTCACAGGCACAAAATGCAGAGGGAATAATGATGCAGTATGGATTGGTTTGTAAGTCCCTGAGAATTTTTTTTTTCCCATTCAGTCCATGTAGATCAATGCTGTAACTGTTTAGAAGGCTACACCTCTTCATACCTAATCTTAATATGTTATCTAATCCTAACAAACCCCATCAGTTAACATAGAAAATGATTCAACAAAATATTTTGCATGGTGTCCTTAAAATAAGTCTGTTCAAAAATATTGAGTTTGAGACCTAAGTTTTCTGTTTTCTATATTAGTAATCACTAGTTATTTACATACAAGGAAATTAGACAAACATTGTATTCTTCATCACCTCTACTGATTTTTTTCCTTTACTAAAAAAAAACTATTTGTAACACCATGATCTTCAAGTAATGGACTGGATGATGAAAAGGGGTTGGTAGAGAATCTTAATAACATTGTACAGTATCTATTCTAACTTTTCCACCTGTGGGTTGATCCATATTTTCTGTCATCCAAAAACTGTGACCATAACTTACGATATGGAGCATAACTATAAATACAAATGTTGAACACCCGTATGTACAGAACTACCCAGAGTGTACTTTACAATCCTCGAAAACACTATTCCAGCATGGAATGACTCCATAGCAAAAACCTGAATAACTTTCTCTAAGAGAACTAGTAATCAAACTATTTCCCACAAAGGATACATTCAAAGAGACAGCTGGGTTCACACAGCATAGATGTAGACAAACCCAGGCTGTCCACTTTTTTGTGTGGCTTTCTTCCTCATTTATCTGATTGCTAGCAGTCTCTTCAAAATAGTACAGGCAGGGTTTTTTAGTTTTTTACTTGGTTTTAGTTTTCATATAGAGTCAAAGAGAATTGGAAATTATCCCCATATGCTCAGAGATAAAATGTTTCTGTTTGCTTTTGACATTTAAATTGGACTCAAGAACAGAGCACATTTTGCACAGGAGGTGAAAAAGTTCTTGTTCTGAGTTCTAAAATGGCAGTACAGTGGAAAAATATAGCAGCTTCCTTTTAAAAGTGAATGGGTTAAACAGAGATAGCATTAATTTATTCATCCAGAGTTAGGGGTATTGCCTTTGCAGATTCTGGTGCTGCTATGGTTACCCTGAATCCACAGATATATGTATTTTTTACAAGGTTACATCAATATAATAATGTCATGTTTTACATAAGAAAGAATATTACTCCCTCTACTACAGGTGTGTAGCTAGTGAAGAAATGTAGACACAAGAATTATTTTCCAAATAGGAATCCTTACCACTGCCTATTCATTATTAATTAATAAATAAATACATGAAGCTGAATCAAAACCCCACTAAAACAAAAGGGATGAACTATTTAAGTACCCTGCTACTTAAAAAGACCAGTCGAACTTTGCATATGGATTTAGATTATCATGTAATTAAGCCAGTTTATAAAAGTAAATAAATTAATTGTATAGTTTGAGAATACTTTTTATTTAGAAAGTATCCTTCTGAATCGCATAGTAGGGTAGATACAATAAA
Source organism: Columba livia (assembly GCF_036013475.1). Taxonomy (NCBI): domain Eukaryota; kingdom Metazoa; phylum Chordata; class Aves; order Columbiformes; family Columbidae; genus Columba; species Columba livia. The sequence continues at coordinate 62,557,021 of NC_088642.1, forward strand.
AGAACTGAATTAAATGCAACATTAGGCTAATATCGCCCGCCCTTTACAGGGTGTGATTGTTTGACTGTCTCTGTACTTTAGGTTTGGGTGAATCATGACAGTCCAAGATTTTTGTGAGAGAAAAGCCAGATTATGGAAAAACCAAATAAAATTCCTGGATAGGTCCCAAATCCACTGAATTTTCAGATTTCCCTTTCCCATCACCATGTGCTACCTGACCAAAGAGAGAGGTGTTGCTAAGCAACGACATCTCCCTCCCCCCCGCCCCGGTTGGGTTTCAAGCTCAGACAAAGGCTCGCTGAGCAAGTAGCAGTGCCAAAGAGCAATAAATTGAAAAGCTGGCATATTAAGGAACAGCGATTTCCAGCCTGTATTCTACCTTCACAGCACCTGAGTTTGGGGATTTTCCTGGGTGGGGTGTAGGGCAATGGGGAAAGCAGGGCATATGAATGCTTTGTGTTCTCTTTGCCATTTTCTGTGCACATCTTAAAACGAGGGGGAATCCAGAGCCCTTCTTTTGTACAAACCATGTCATGCATTCATCTTACTTGGAACCAGTCTAGTAAAAGATAAATTTCCTCTCAAGACCTGTTCACAATGGGGAGGTTTTGTGTTATAGTGTGAGAGGCTACCACAAAATGATCTTCACTCCTGTAAGGTGTTTCAGTGTCTGTGGGATCCTGGCTGTACCAAGTCCTTAATAACTGGCCCATAAACACAGCCAATCATTAGGTTATTAAGAGATAATAAATTAGGCTAATGTGTTTTATCCTCCTCATATTTCAAGTGGACTATATTATGTTTCACTCTGCTAAATTCAATTCCTATTACTGTTACCATCAATTACTTTAAAGTGTGAGATGCAATACAGGTGTAAGACCATGTTTCTGCATTTAGGGTTTGGAGTTTTTTGTTGTTGTTATTTCTATTTGTTTAATTTAAGATTTTACTGCTTGCTATTCACGTTACTGAATGACACCCTTGTCAAGACCTTTGCATCCATTCCTCTGATTACTTGAATAAAAAAACACCAAATCCTCTCTGTTCTTTTCTGACTATTCATACAGTTAAAGCATGACCAATGTATCTCCATCTGTACAGAACACATGCTTTGGTGACAGATGATAGCACAGCATTATAGAAACTCCAGCTGTAGCAAGCCAGAATTTTAACCCAGGGGAACCTGTGTCAAAGGTAGCCCAGACAATGTTCTATCCTAGAAGGCTGAGTGCCAGTGCATAGGATTCTGTTTTGCAAGTTTAGTAAATCACTTGGCTTGTGTTTCCTAGGAGGAAAATGGTCATGAGGAGGTAACTAGTATGATGGACAACTGTTGTAATATAAAACCTGACACTGCCAAATGGTGAGAAAGTTAAGTAAGAATCACACTGCAGGTGAAAAGCTTGTAGTGGGCAGATAAAACAGCTAGACCTTATATGATGGTTAATACGTTATTTAACCCTTGATGCATCTGACTAAGTAGAGGAATCCTTGAGAAGACAGTAGAGCTTATGGGAGGACTCTGAAAATATTACAGCTAATTATTTTTCAAACCATCATTTCATTACCAGATTCTGCAAGAGAAGTTACCTGTACCCCTTGGAGGCATTGTTGAAAACATCATTTTGTGTATTGGCAGAAAAAAAGTGGAGTGCATTTGGAGAGTCATCCATGCAATTTACATACTCTCTACAATTACATACAAACATAACGATCATCAGCTTTTTAATAATGTTTTGGTTTGGACACTAGTACTTCATTTGAGAAGAACTAATAATATTTAGGAAATCACTGTTTTTTCTAATTTTACGTGCCTTGAAAAGGTAATTAAATTGGAGTTATATCTTGACAACACGTAACACCAGCAAATCACAACAGCTTTACCTCTCTAATAAGACTTGAGAGAAAGAAATAAGAAATTTAGACACACAAGATTTTTCCTATGAAAGTTTATCTAAACTGTCATGTAATGCAAAACAAAAAAAAAAAAAAGAAAAAAAACTTTGTAAAATTCTCATGATGGATATAGCTGTCTGGAATATTCATTCCTAGAAGCTTCAGTGTGTTGGTTGTTAGTATACTGTAAGGTTAAATTTCTCTATACATGTTTATAACTAAGCCAATTATTTGTCTTTACCATATTTGAAACGTCAGCTTTTATAGTTGTTCACAAATATGGAATGACTTCTTTCATCATTTATAATGGCTTGACCAATTACTTGTATTAAAAAGAAAAACAGTTTTGTCTTGCAGCTCATTTGTCAAATCTTAAATGACTTCAGTTTGTGGAAGAAAAGTATGTGTCATCTCAGCTTCTTGTTAAGCTATGTTTTTATGTGTGTGTTATGCATACATCCATATACATATATATATATATACACATACATACAAACTGTATCATTTTCTACAAGTATTTCTATTTTGTGTTTCTTATTCTTCTTCAAGCTTTCTTACAGAATACTGCCAGATACCAATACCCAAGAGATCAGGAAATACAAATTATAAACAGGTTAGCAAATACTTCATGAACAATCCATTGGCTAGAATATGTATGTACAAAACAATTAAATAACTTTTTGTAATGTTTTCAAAAATACAAAAGATTTGAGTTACTTCATACACAATTTTTTAACAGGAGATTAAGGTAAAAGTGTTAAAGAGATTGGACATATCATAGGATGCACCTAACTGTGATAACTGTCTATCATTATTTCCTTGTGATTAAAGCAATCACTATCAGAGAAAGATATAAATTATTATGGTGATAAAAGGCAACTTAAAATTTAAACCCTTTGAAGGGATGGCTGTGTTGCAGGAAAGGGGCTTCTTGCAAACAGCTTTTGAATCTAGCGAGTCAATGATTAAGCTACTCAGGATTGTTTTTCCCTCTACTCATCTGCTAAACAAGGAACATCTTTTCTCTCTTTCTTGCAGTCACCAGTTCTCAAATTCTCCTACCATATGTGCTGGGATTTTTTTTTTTAATTTTAATGTTATGTAATCATCCAGTTTCACTAAGGGGAATCTGCCATCTGCCTAAACCTTTGCTGTATATCCTGCTGTTTCACTTTGAAGGAATTGGTTTCATTTTTTATAAGTCCACATTTGGAGGCCTGGAAGAGGTTACTTTAATGACCAGGGGGAAATGAACATAATTCTTTTGAGTTTAATCGTCTTTTGAGCTTGAAAACTGGGCTGTATTTTGTGTTTCTAGTACATGTGTTTTTATTTAATTGACCACCGTTCATGACGATACTAAACAAGCACACTTATAATACCTACAAAAGTATAAGAAATTATGAGCTTTTCACTCTCACACCAGCAGTTAAAAGCAACAGATCTAGATACACTTACAAGAGCTTTTTTTTTTTTTTTTTTTTTTAATGTAAAACTGTGCAAGGAATATCAGCATTAGATATTAATGCCTTCAATTTCAATTATTACTGGAACATAAGTATTCTTTGATGGTGTTGCTCAGTCTGTCCCTTAAAGCACTACAACTTTGAAAACTCTTTTCTGTCTTATAACACCATGTCAAAAAAGGTTGAACTTCTGGATGATAAGTTAGTGAGTCATGAAGTCAGATATGCCACAGGTTTGTGTAATACAGACACCTCTCTGATTTTTTGACTTTGGAAGAAGACTTCTTCAAAACAAGCTGCTGAAGATAAGTGCATTCTTCCACTCATACATTTAAAATCTTTGGTGAATCCAAGTGGGAGCTGAAGAGAGTAATTGTACAGATATATTCATCTGTTCTGTCACTATGTATAGTCTAGTGAATATATGCTCTGCAAAGGATAGCACAGAGGTAACTTTAAGATGGTTTCAATACTCCTGGGCTAGCTTTGGAAGTAAGAAAGCATGTATCTTCCTCCCCATGGTCACACGATGTCATTCCTGTAGTTGAGGAATTTGGATGCTTTTATGATCGATTTCTTTGTGAAGACACTTTTTCTTTCACTCTGTAAGTAACCTGGACTCACCTCGTTGCAAGTGAACTAGAGTATTGGAACCCGCTGGCTCTTTAAAGGAAACTCAGCTATTATATAGGCTAGTAGAAAATGCTTTAAGAACTTATTTGAATAAAGAAGTAGTTTTATTAGAACAAAAAGACAAGAAAAATTGTGACCAGATGGAGAAATTATCACAACTTCTGTCTTTTTCATATGCATTTCACAAAGCTTCCAAATAGATGTATGAAGGAGATATTGTTAAATCAGGGATGTCAGACACCATATTAGTTTATTCAGAAGTATCCAGAGCTCCTTCACTGAATTAGTAGCAATCAGTAATTGTCAGTAGGCTGATTGTAAAATTCCTTCTACTGGAAGCAATCTGTACTGTATACATACAATGTGTAACATTGTAAAGAATTATATATTTGTGCTGATCTGTTATAAGTGAGCCAAAATCTGCACATATGCTTTGCTAGAAGCTTGTATAACTCATTTGTGAAGTTTGAAAAATCAGTACAGAACACCTTCCTAGTGATGATATACAGATCCTAACACAGTACAAAAACCTACTATGTTTAACTGGGCAATCCACAATTTACACAGAACATATCTTTCTGAATTTTCATTTGAATCATGGAAATTGCAAAATTTTGGTGAAGAGATAGAACTTTTATTTATGCGTAATATCCTTGACTGAATGTCTCCCAGCTAAGTAAGATCTTGTTCATTTCCCGTGAAGAGATTCTGAGGTTCAGTAAAATATCAGGTAAACATCATCCACAAACATTGTATCCAGGTCTCACATGTACGTATGTATAAAAATCTCCTAGTCTTACCAACACGTATTTGTAAATATGGTTCTATTTTCCAGGCTGTTGTGTGGAAGGAGGACTGCCTCAGTTATCTTATATATTGCAAACAATCATATTACTAGGCATTTCATACCAGACAAAATTCCAAAAGTACCTCTCTGCATATTTCTTTTCCCACAAACATGGACACCAACTGAGCTAACTAGTGGAAGGTACAATAACTGTCTGGATATGTGAGGGATGGGATTGGAGTTTGATACTTTCAGATCTCAAAGTACATTTCAAATTACCCACCTGTAAACAATAACAGGTTCCCAGTGGGATCTACTAATATACCTAAGTGCCTTACACCCCTAACACTGTGCTGAGAATTAGAGACTTCTGTGTTTTGAAATTTCATGAGCACTGACATACTTTTAAAAATCTGCCCCCAAATCCTTTGGGGTCTGGCTATCCAAAGGTTCCACAGAATACTCACAGCTAAGACTTCCAAGAATAAATGTAATGTGTATTTATTCAGCACTTACTGAGAGAAGATGATCCAGCAGTTCCTTATTCAGCTCAAGATGCTCTCCTGTACAGCCATCCAAATGTAAAATCATCCTGGTACAACCCTTCTGCATTTGTTTCTCAGTCTGCAGGTCTGTGGCTTTCTTCCTTGACAGTTAATGATGCCCTATTCTCCAGCTGTGTAGGAGATCTTGTATGTAAGAGGTTCTCAGAAAAGCCTTTAGAAATGGGCTGTTTTCTTGAGCAGAGGATCATGATCTACAATTCTGATCAGTTTGAAGTGAAACACTAGAGGAAGAACTCTGTTAGACTACTTGGCTCTAAGTAATCTTGAAGAGCCAATGGTGCCAGGAATAAATCACATGAAGGAAAATACTTTGAGCACAGGAATGGAGCTGTGAAAACCTCAGTAAAGCTGGAATACTCCAGAAACACAAAGGAAACTGGGGAAGGTTTAAACAGCACCTAGCTTTTAGGTAAAGACATAGGACTACAAAACAAGGATGTTGTTTCAGTTTAAAAATGCTACAAAGCACCAATTGTTTGTGTGCTCCTAGGTCACATAAATGGCAGTAAAATGTGTTAACATAGTGCTACTTAAAACAATAACAACAACAAAAGCCCTTCCTGTTTACCTGAGCTGTGAAAATATTTTGAGAAACAATGTGGGACTATTTACTGTGGAATACTTTCCATTCTATTGCTTTTTCAAAGGCTTAGGCACACACACACAGACACTAAAATACAGATCACCTGTCAACTGTCACCAGTAAAATCATTACCTGAGTTACTGTGGTTTATCTATCTATAGAGACCTTCAGCAATGGGATCCTGGGAAGGGGTGAGGAAGACTCAAAAGGCCACCTAAGATATCATAATGTCTGATTTTAAAGCCTTTCTACAGAGTTTTCCAAATTATTGCACGTAAATGTTGTGAAATTACTACCTGGTTGTTTGAGGAGAAAATACGTAGGCCAAACATGAAAGAATACAAAGGAAAAAGACAAAAAACAGGAAGAAAAAGGAACCCAACCAAAAAGCAAACAGTGAAAGAGGAGAGAGTGAAGATCTCAACTTTCCACTCCAAGCCTGACCAAATCCCACTTGCAGGGAAGATATTTTTCTGGAAATTGATGCTGTATATTCAGTCTATGGGAAAATGCACATATCAGTTTTAATAAGCCACATCAGATCCTGGTTTTGATGACATCTAAGTAAAAACAAACAAACAAACCCAAACAAATAACAAAACCAAAACTCAATGCCAATGAGATGAAATTTAAAGCCAGGTAACTTTAAAACTGACATTGGTACCTGATTGTTTGCATTCAGTGGATGTTTAGCACTTGAAACCGAGGACTGAGCTCAACTATGACAGTATTTTTCAGCTTTCTCTATAGAGACTAGATAAACCTATATCCAAAAGGCCAATTTTTGGTTTCTCAAGGAAAATCACCCATCTCCTGGTTTATTTTAGGCCACTGCACAACGTTACCCATCCATTACATACAAAATTGTACTTTTCTTCTCCTTCTGGTAAAGTCTCACCAGCAACTGTGATACTTCTGGAGTTGCAGTTCTGTGAGATTTGGTTTTCCTAATCAAATCAAAGAGTAAACGAGCTTTTTGGTAATTTCTGTCCCTAAAATCCTAACAAGCAATTCACCAGAAGCTGCCTCAGAGCTGGACAAATGCGGAACTGGTCATGGTATTTTGCATGAATAAGTTTCAAAATATGGAAATACTACTTTTCTGAAAATTAAAAATGACTACAGAACAGTAACATCAGGTAGATAATGGGGTAAGAGACCTTTGGTTCTTCATATTTTACCATTTGAGAAAGAAAATTGAAATAGAAAGCTAAAATAGTGTACATGAGGTAAGACACAAAAGGCAATTGGAAGATTTTAAAAGTTTTTCCATTCTGTTGTTTCTGGCTGTTGCCAAGGTTTAAATAGGACACCTGGATGAAAAGTAGAAAAGTTAAAAGTGCCTTGCTTTTCCTTCTTTACTTAGAAAAGCCAAAAAACAAAACAAAACAAAACAAAACAAAAACAAAATAAACAAAAAAAAAAATCAGTAGAAACAATATTATCTATTGATAACAAGCCAGAACCTGGTGTCTTATGGCTAGATTCCTTTTACACTGTATTGAACCAGGAAATATAGGGTAAAGATTTTACAATTGATTGGCAGTATTTAGCTCATTTCATTTTTTTTCCACAGATTTTAAGGAGAGAGGATATTGTAAGTACCTAAATTTTACTGAAGACTTTAAAAAGAAAACTAAAATACATTTAAAATAGAAAAAGTCTCTGCCTCCTTCACTTGCTTCCTTCACCTAGATAAAGTAAGGAAATGCTGAATGATTACAAAGGGTTTCTTTACCTTAAGACAATTAATACTCCTTCAATAGCTTGTTTTTTAATACTCACTGGAAATTCAAAACAAGGTTGTGTTTTAAGAAAAGAAGGACTAGATATCACCTATCAGAAGACACACCCACAGTTTTGGACTTTGGAAAGCACAGTAACCCAGCCACAAATGACACCTAGTCACTAACTACGTGCATGGGAACAGGCAAAGGAGCATCATGAAAATGGTAAATACCAACTCAATAACAGCATAATAGAGACCAGAGATAGTAGAAACTGGGTCTTTTTTTATAGTGTCCAATGCTGGAGGGTTAGGGGGTTCTGACCCTCAGCTGTGGTTCTTAGCCAGGCTAAGAAAATGTTTCCATATACCACATGTTGTGCCCCAGGAAAATGGTGAGAAGCGAACAAAGGTCTTGTTTCAGTATTAAGGACAATGTCCAAGCAAGTTTCCAAGTAGGCAGAAAGGTACAACATGGGCCATGACTGTCCCCCAGTAAAACTCAAACAATATTCTCCATACAAACCCTTTCTCTGTTCTACAGCTCCTTTAGCATAAATGTATTTAACATGTGCTTCTTTCATATAAAAGTTATCATTCCTCAGTATTGTTCATGGAGAGTGACAGTAGCATTTCTCCAAATCACCATAGCTGGCCATAATGACCACTGATAATAAAAAAAATATAGCAGCTTTTCAAAAGCAGACTATCTAAGAAACAGTTTCTGATAGGATGACAGTGTGATGGGCACAATCGACACCCCTGTCCACTGCCCCAAACAAACAAGCAGCAGTTTGTACAGGCTCCAGTGGAGGTAAAGGTCTGAGCTGTAGCTAGGCCAAGAACTACTTTGAGGAAATCCACAATGGAGTAGAACAGCATAGTGAATGCGAGTGAGTGCAAGGAGTCTCATGCATACCTTTCCCACTCTATGCAATAAGACTATGAGCCAACCACTTTATTCCATAAATACGACAGCCTGGGTAAACCTCCTGTGAGCCCTCTCTGTTAAACAACTATGGCTGCAATGCAATGATCTTCTACTAACCACAGATCACTAGATGAGATCAATTTATGTATTATATCAATCATTTAGCTTAAATAAGTATGTTTTAAATAGAATGTATCATTTAGAATAAGGTCCTGTGATTGTTAATATACTGTCTGGTTTGCGTTACTTAGTAGTCAAATTTGTTGAAAACTTGAACTGTGTGTTTTAAAGTTCTGTTCATATTTATCAATGTTGTGTCTACTTAAGCAAACTGAAGCAGCTACAAATCATCAACAACACCTGCAAGATAAGGTCCTTTTTGTACAGTATGGAGCAAACCAGGATCCACTCATGCAAAATAACACCTTCAAGGCCAGCATGAAGCAGCTATAAATTATCAGCAGTAACTGAAGCTAAACAAAATAAGGGCCTGTCTGAAGATGGTGGATGAATCCAGTGAGGAGCAAGAAGACCACAGACCCAGGTATTACTATTGGGCTGAATCATCGCATGAGGGGTGGGTGAACAGTATGTGAAGTTATAATTACCCAGGGACTTATGTGCTCAGTTTGGCACCTGAGCTCAAGATGAGCTGCTGTACTATCCCGTTAATTGATCTATTTCCATAAACTTGCTTCGAGAGAACGAGGATCCAGACTTCAGAGAAACCTGGCACCAGACCCCTAGAGGGAATATAAGCAGGCTGAGGTGAAGCATGGTGAAACTTTGAAATTGTAGCCAAGCAATATAAAGAACCAGGTGTGAACATATAATCCCCGGCCATAAACACATATAATCCCTTACGTGTTTTCCCTTACCCCCTATGTGTCTTAGACACAAACCACTGATCAAGTCTGGGACTAAGCTTGGATCCAGATGCACTCTCCTCTCTGAGAAGGAATTTAGAAAGCAAAAGGGGGCATTCTGAATCTCATGAATTAATGGGAGGGTCTCTCGCTATGCTTTCACACCTCTTGTCTCCATATAAATTATTCTGAACAAACTCTCACCAGATTCTCCTTGGCATATTTCCTCTATGTGGTAAATAATAGAGTGAACCTTTCCATCGAACTCTGTTAACTCACACTTTTTAAGTGATCTAAACACAGCTCTGTGGCAAGTAGGACCCTGAATCATTCATCTGTGACAGGCAGATAATGGTTTTACAGCTCATAAACCTCCAAATTCAGGATGGCAAGCGTCTTGTCTTGGTCTTGACACATACCACTGTCGTAGGCAGAAGAATTTTAACTATGCTGCAGCACCTATCAAACAAGTTCTGATGCTTCTGTTCTTTGAAAGTGAAAATTTGAGCTTATTGCTGCCATATACACCTTCTTAGTTCTATTAAAGGAATGAGGACACATGCCAGATTGTAGTTCAGAGCTGCCAAGAATCCATAAGAGTGATTTAGGACTAGGAATCAGGGTTATCATCCCCACCTTGTCTTGAAATCAAAAAGCTTTATGCACAATAAACAGCAAAAAACAAACAAACGAACAAAAATCTGGAGACAGTGAATGTAGCACTCAGTCATTTTATAAAAGTATAAGCAAATTCCTTCAAGAAAAATATACTGCATGTAGCCTCTATTTCAGTCTATGTACAAATATCTAAAGAACACAGAGGTAACAGGAAAAGGTAGAGTCACAGGCACACTAGATACACTAACTAGGATCACAGGGAACAGTGTGGCGAAACACATGCATTGCTTCAGTTATCTCCACCCCTTGATGAATGAAGACTGTGTGCTTTTTACATGTTTCTGGATGAGGATAGTAATGTTTCAATTACTGGGACATCAATAGTAAAGAGAAGACTAGACTAGATTAATTATACCACAAGCTTTCGGTGAGGTCTTTCAGGGCAGGAGATATGGTGTGTGGTGCTGAATTGTTGCATGCTGCATCCAAAGACCCCATCTGATGCATCTGGAAAGGCCCTTGCCCATGGTCTGCCAGCTGAAGACATAAATTCTAAGGAAGCTGCTGGGTGGCAGTTTCTGAAGCTACTTCTGTTTCCAACACCACTGTACTTTGCTCAGTTTCATCAAAGTTCAGTCTTCACTGATTTGAATGATTCTTACTGTAATACCATTGATATGGCAGATAGCAACTACACAAGTGATGAAATACAGTGGCACTGTTATTTTGCAATTAACACCAAACAATTTGATTTATTGGCTATTCTCAACCAAAATCAAATCCCCTTGAGCTTACCAATTGAATACCCCTGTCCTTCCACATCATCCACCAGTTGCACCCATGTCCTTCAGTAAAAGCAATCCTGCAAGTGGGTTTGCCTTTGCCTGAGGTGGAACATACCCAAACTGTCTTTCCTAACATACCTTTCATGTGCACTGTGAGGACTTTATCTTCTTCTACAGTACATAGAAGTTTTGATTTGGTATGGCCATTTTGATTGGTAGATCTCCTAGTGTTAACATACCAGGTGGCTTTTGCTAAATGTGTATCTCAATGTATGAAGGTCCCACCACCCATTAATCTTAGTGTAGTTTTAAGCAGTCAGTTTCATTGTTAAGTTTTCCTGGAGGCTGGTGCATGATAGGGGATGTCATACATCCACTCAGTATCATGCTCTTTGTCCAAGGTGTCTATGAAGTTGTTTTCAAAATTAGTGCAGTTGTCTGATTGAAGTCTTTCTAGGGTGTTATGTCACCATAGGACTTGCTTTATAAAGCCCAGGATAGTGTTCCGAGTGGTGGCACAAGGAACAGGATATGCTTTCAGACATCCAGTGGTTGCTTCCACCATTGTAAGCACATAGCACTTGCCTTGGAAGGTTTATATGAGCGTGATATAATCAATCTGCCAGGCCTCCCTATATTTATATTTCAGCCATAGCTCTCCATACAAAAGAGGTTTTAACCACTCAGCTTGCTTGATTGCAGCACATGTTTCACATTCATGGATAAGCTGTACAACAGTGCCCATGGTCAAGACCACCCCTCAACCACAAGGCTTCCCTTCCCTCTAATTCAAAGCTACTGGCCCTGTTATCCCAGCATCAGAGCAGCCAGGTAACAATGTGTTGCCTGAATGGTGGCTAAAATGTTTTCACATATATCACAGCTCAGTCAGGGATAGGGATTGGGTGGTTATCTTTTTTTCTACCTCTTCCTCCAGTTTATCTTCAACCCCCACTAAGCAAACTAGGGTTGGGGATTTTTTGTATATTATTTTTTTCTGTACAAGGGCAACTCATACCAGAACAGGTTGCATCTCTGGTTCAGCTGTGGAGCCTGTCTCCTGGGTTTGAGTAGATGCAATGTCTGTTGCTGCAGTTTAAGTAGCCACAGTGCCTGTTGCTGGTGTGGGAGTAGCTGCAGTGCTTGGCGTGAGGGTGGGAGAAACTGCAGTGCTTGACTGTTTTCCCTCTTTTTCCCCTGGGATGCTGCATAGTATTGAGCAGTGTTTGCAGATACTGGCCAGGCCCCAGTACAAAGAGCTAATTTGTGTCTCTTTGAAATAGCCACCACGTTTTCCTGTTTAAAATTTCTATTCCTTCACCAGGGTCCTATAGCTGTTCAGGAGTGAAGTTCCAAAACATTGGAGGTGAGAAATTCTCTAGATACCCGCCCATATTCTTCCACATGCCATTCCACCTGTGACTATCCAGCCTCGGGGTAGATCTCGAGGTGATATTTTTAAAAAGTCTTTTTGTAACCCTAGGCAAGACCTGAAACACATTCAAGTGATACAGAAATAAGAGCATGCTTGCTTAAACATTCTAAGGATGTTCAAAATTCTCAAAAACTGTTGTACCCGGCCTGAAAGAGAAAGTAAAAGTGAAAGCACGGGTGAAAATATCCCCCCTGTCATTTTAACACACTGTGGTCAGCTCTGTTGTTCTCTCAAACCTTTGAGCCCCATGTTGGGTGCCAAAAATACTAGTTCTGTAAAACAAACTAATCCTTGAGGAAAATGTCATTTAAGTGCCTTTGAGACAGATAACTGTAGTGGCTGTTTTCTGGGTAGTTATATCTCACTTTTATAGATTTGAGTTGTTATAGACAGTGATATGTCTCACTTCTTCATGTAGACTAAGTTGTTTTAGGTATGAAAATCCCTTTCTGTTAATTTCCTGTGTCACACCCTAGATGCTATCAGCTTTGACACCTTCTAAAATCCCTTAGTAGTTTGCTGTCTGTGATCTACAGCATCTGAATTTCCCTGGTGTTATACAGTATTACAGTAACTTTGCATTAGTTGCACTAATTCAAATACACAATTCCTTTAAAAAGGAGCTTTTTCTCTTTTGTGTAAAGCCTTTATATTCAACACTTCCAAGCAATGTCAATGCTAGACAGTGTGATTCAGTAGTCAGGAACAGAGTTTTTATAAGTCACACTCTGAAATCTTTGCCTTGTTTTGCCATGTGGTGTCAATTTCTTATATACTTTTCAATGAAGACATTTTGATTCCACTGTTAAAACTGGATGGAGTTACAGACAAATTTGGAAGATGTTTTGTTTGCAATTCAGTTTTGTTTGGACTCTCTATTACCTAGAGACAAGTGATGAAGGTCAAAATATTTCAGGTTGTTTGGAGACACAAAGTTCATCCTGTTTAGATACAAGTTCTGTTAGAAACAAATTTCAAGTAACTAGAGAAATGCTGTTTCAAACTTCGTAAACATTTTGAATTTGCTCACTGGCTTGTGTTGAAGGAAATTGGTATAAATCCATCCCTCATTTCAGCTGAAGACAATGACTTGAATATAGATATATATATATTTTGGCTCTTAGTATTTCAGCATCTGAGAAACAAGATAGAACATCTGGTTTCTATGATTTGTTTAGTCAGTCTGGTAAATGACAATGTTTTGCTGTTCAATGTGAATGTGAAATCCATTATTCTACTCTCATACATTTACTAGACTCAAAATGAAGTGAATGTTCCTCTCCTGTAAATGACCACTTCTGTAAGTGATGGTAAAAGTTGCAGTAAAACTTGTTCTGGAGACTTTTAATCTTTATTCAGCTCATTGCAGAAGTAATTTGTTGAAGACCATCCCCAGAAGTAGAAGCAGATTCAGCTAATAGTTCTTCCAGTATTACAGCCCTGATTGATTTTATAAAATAGTTGTATGTCCCTAATCTTTCAGCTGCCACAGGGTACTACTACAAGGAGAACCTAAAATTGTCACCAACATTGCTCAATTTGCTGATGGTGACTAAGGCTGCATCACCAACTGGAAAAGTTTTAAGCTAAATTTTCCATCGGTCTTACAAAAATGTCAGCTACACAAAAATGCTGTTTTTCACAACAGCACTTAATAAAAATAGACGGACCAAAATCCTACAAACAGTACACAAAATTCACTATCTTTGCATTTGACAGTTCCTCTATGTTGGCAATATTTGCACACTGTTTGTTGTAGACAGAGGAGGTAGCTAGCAATATTCAGTCCGAATAAAAACAGATTTAGGATCTGGAGAAATCAAGATCAAATGTTCGGTATAGATATATTTCTAGTATTAACAGGAATACAAAATTCCCTTTTGAAGAACTTGCTTTTCAGCACTCTTTATCTCATAGTCTGTTGCACGCAACTTTTTTTTTTTAATTTATTTTTCAAGTTAAGGAAATTTGGATAGCAATCTCTTTCAAACTTCAGAAGCTTACAGAAGTATGCCTATGTAGTATTTCAAGTACTTGGCAATAGTCTCACACTGTGTTCTGTAGGAAATATTATTGCAAACATAATAAGCCTGAGGCAATAGACCCAACTTATACACTGACATAAATGCTAAAATATTTCATTGCTTTCATTTTAACTAATTTTTGAGGACAGGTTGGAAATACTTTGTTACACCTTCCTTTGTTGGGCTTGCAAAATTAAAACTTCAATTCTGACCAGGTAAATTAGTAAAACTAAGCCAAGGCTTCAGAACTCATGTTGTATGGTTCAAGGACATTTTCTAATTACTAGAAGGCATAAGTGAGTCTAAAAACCCAGTCGTTATAAAAATAAATTAAAAAAAACCCCAAACATAATATGCCTGCAGAGGAAACTGGAAAAGGTAGAGTAAATAAACACATTTGCAAGGAAGGAACAGACACTTGGAACAGAATTATAAGGAAGAAAGTGCTTTCAGTGCAGAGAACACACAGGTAACAGACCTGATAAGCTTTTTACTAGCACAGACTCACAGGGCCATAGCTACCTTGGAGAAAGTCCTTTGATTTTTTTTTTTTTTTTTTTTAATTTTATTTAAAAAAAAAATCAAAGGAAAAGGTATGATAAGGGAGGATGGAGACTCAGGGTCAGATCAACTTTTTGCATGAAAAGAGGACTGTGGAATTAGAAAAAAAGACTGTTATGGCTCACAGCCAGACCACAAAAGCTCTGGGACCTAAAAGCAACTCTACTTGATGGGCATTTGGTTGCAAGAGATGACAGGTGTCTCTTTTAGACTTATCCAAGTCCAGTTAAGAGGCAATTAGGATAATTTATTACATTAAGTAAGAGCCTCTTGCCTGGCAAGATCTTCAACACAATGAGAAATTGATCAAATTAATTCAGAAAGGTGACATAATTTGCCAAATTATACAAAATCTTGGGGCTCCCCTAGACTAATTTTATGAACGGTCCTTGGTGCCTCATGCTTACCCTGTTCCCTGTAACTAATTCTAAAAGAAAACCACACACTTCTTGGTTTAATATTTTCATTTTCTTCCTTAACACCCTTGCTTCCACCAGACCTCTGAGACCATATATAGAAAAAAAAATCCTATTCTAAACATATATTTATATAAAATACTTCTATAATAGTACATTACTGCAGCCAGATCTAGAAATTAGTTTAGTTAAATATTTTACTACACTGTAGAAAAATTTCTACCTGACAAGTTATTGATTAAATTTATACATTTATTCTATTCTTATTAATATTGTTATAATTCTTCCAGACTTATGCTTGCACCATTTAAAAATAAATTTAATACTGTTCTTATTCATGTTTTCTCTGATAACATATTAGTGTTTCTAGACCTAAACATGCTGAGTTTCAAGACAAATATCAAGCTGACTATATACTTTTATCAGTGTAGTTCTGTATGTCCTGCACACTAAAAAATACACTGAAAAAAACTGAGAAGGTCAGGCTTTTGCAAACAAAAGAAGAAACAGACAGTAACAAAGAAGAGTACATAAGTTCTTGCATTCTGACAGTACTTACCAGGAGAAGGGAGAAGAATTGAAGGGTCTCTACTTATGCCATTAACACTGTGTAAAATAATATTTGTGTTTCTGAGTAAAAAACATTGTCATCAACATGCTTTCTTTCTCTGTGCACCTCTTTAACTACCCAATATAGAAACAGAGTACGTGCCAGTTTCAACCATATTAAGGGACTTCTGTGCTCACACGGGCAGAAACTGCACATTTTCTGGCTATGCAGACTAGCACATCCAGAATGAAGCAAAGCTGAACAGAGCCATATAAAATGCCTCTTTGAACTTTGGTCAATGTTAAGCACTTATGTCCTGTTTGGATCTGGTCCTTGTCACTGAAGGGAACTCCTTTCTACCTTCTTAATATTCATAACATTTTGTTAGTCTAATAAGTCTCTCTATTTCCACTACAGAGCCCAACATGCTTACAAAGTCATACCTAAAATATCAGTTGCAATATAAAGGCTTATACATATATATATACATATATATAGAGAGAGAGAAAGAGAGAGATTTAAAATGGCACAAACGTTCCACTTTCTCCACCAATCCTTCCTGAGGGGTATTAGTCGGAGAATATCGCAGCAGAGAATGAGTTCCATCCTGCAGTAGCTGTCATTTAAGGAAGTTTGACAGTTTGTAGGTTTCCTTGGTTGCTGTGATCAAATCAACATGGTATGCGATGTCAAATATTTGGGTCGCATAATTTGCAATGTGTAAGTTTGATAGACCTGCAAGATGTGTAATAGATAAGCTTCGCAATACAGCTATACAACAGTGTGTAATTTTATTTTTAGGTACACGACTGTCTCACAAACTATTTCATACTTCTTGTCAGTCTATACATGTTTCTTTAGAAATTCTAGACTAAATTACCCGTGCTGCCTTCTGAAGAAGTTCCATGATTGTACCAACAAACTCACATTTACTCAATTACCTAAAAACTGCATACATATCACCAACTGTGAAAACATTAAGAGCTATAAGATAGATGTAAATTTTAGTCTGCTTCAAGTTTGTTCCTGTTCCATGAGAGGAAGAATATGAGAAAAAGAAGCTCCTGATTTCTGTAGTTCTAATTTCTCCTTCTCATATACATACATGAGTCTGGGGTCTTGATCTGGATTCATTTCCCTTCTTTCTATGCCTTGTAGCAGTGTACCTGAATGGCAGATCAAAGATTTGAAAACTATTGTTTGTTGTTGTTGTTGTTGGTTGGTTGGTTTGGTTTTGTTTATTTTCTTTGTTTGGTTGGTTGGTTTTGTTTTAATATGTACTATCTTGCCAGAATTAATATTTGTAAGTGCCTACATGATTCTTTTTGCTAAAATACATTGCCTTGTTTCTCACTTAATGCAGACTGAACTCAATGCTTCCCTTCCCCCAAAACAGAAAAAATAGCTTCAAGTTTTTTGAATAGTTTTTTCCTAATTCTGTCTAATCTCTGAATTTTTAGTCTAATGGCCCTTAATGTCTTCTGGAAAGTAAATATTATGAAAACAGCAGCAGTATTCTACAAAAGTACAATATCCTTCCTTCACTTATCCTTATAAAAGGTCTCAAGATTTATTATAGAGTTTAAGATTTGGAAACTTACAATTAAAAATCTGGGATCTGCACAAAATCCATCCTTTTGCTCTTTTTGCCTTTTTTGTATCATGGGAATAGAACAGTATTATACAGTGTTTATAAGGGATTACTCTCTCAAATACTATTAATATGAACTCATTTTATGTGAATATTAAGAACCATGACACTGGCTTGATTTATCCTCTTGTTTTCCAGTTCTTTTAGATCTATATGCTCTAGGAACAGAATGCTAACCTCCTTCCCCAGAAAGCCATGCAGGGGTAGCAGAAGCTCTGTAAGTCTCATGTGAATCAATGATCAATACTACATTCCTACTTAAAAGGCAAAAAAGAAGCAGAGATGTTTGTCTGTGGGGTTTTTTTTTGTTTGTGTTTGTTGGTTTTGTATTGCTTTGATTCTGCTTTCTTTCTCTAATTCTATATTTCAAACTCTTGTTTCAGAAGAATTTAGGTTAATCTTCCAGGAACCCTGAAGGAACACAGGTTGTTAGGTCTTTATGTGTCTTGTCCTTTTCTTCAGTGGGTATCTTCAGCTGTTTTAAAGCCAGAACATTCTGGCAGTTGGAAGTTAAGTTAGCTGCCCAAAGTCACCTGTCTAGTATAAGGCAAAGCTGGGAAGATGAAGCTGAGCCCAACTTATTATGCACTATGCTCCTATTTTACTATTCATCCATGAACATAAATATTAATTACTTATATATCTATGCTGAGAATAAAATAAAACAGTATGTAAAAGACAATTTAGTTAAGAATTTCATTATGTTGAAGGTATTTGTAACAGCAGCCCTCTACCCCTCACTTTAATAAGCCAAATACACTTTTGGTGAGACAATTGTTAGAGTATTTTTGCATATCAGTTGTAATGAAGGAACAGAGCATAATAATCTGAAAACAACACTGTGTACATCAATTTTTCTTTGTAACATTTCAAAACCTGCAAAGGATAAGGGTGATTGTAATAGGAAATTCCCTTCTGAAAGGAACAGAGGGCCCAATATGCAGGGTTGACCCTCATCTTAGGGAAGTTTGTAGTCTACCTGGAGCCCGGATCAAGGATATTGCTAGAGAGCTCCCCAAACTGGTGCACCTGACAGACTACTACCCACTGCTGGTCTTCCAGACAGATGGGGAGGAAGCTGCTTCCTGTAGTCTGAGGGGAATGAAGAACGATTTCAAGGTCTTGGGAAGGATGGTGAAAGACTCAGGGGCTCAAGTGATCTTCTCTTCACTCCTTCCATCTTCAAGGGACGATGTGGGATGCAATAGGAAAGTTCAGTGTCTAAATGATTGGCTCCAAGACTGGTGCTACATGCAGGGCTTTGGATTTTTTGATAATGAGTGGTTTTATAAGTCACCAGTCCGGACAGTGTCAAGCGGGAAAGGTTTATCTCGCAGGGGCAAAAGGATGCTGGGGCAGGAATTAGCTGGGCTCATTTGGAGAGCTTTAAACTAGGCTCTAAGGGGGATGGGGTTGTAGCTGGGCTTGTCCCAGTGGGGCAGCGTTCTAAAACTGATGAGGACCGGGTGGCCTCCTATGTCCCCAGGGAGAAATCGGTGTGCTCTGCTCACTCCCTGAAATGCCTGTACACAAATGCGCGCAGCATGGGGAATAAGCAGGAGGAGTTAGAATCCTGTGTTTGGTCGGGAGATTATGATCTGGTGGCAATTACGGAAACATGGTGGGACAGTTCACATGACTGGAATGTGGTCATGGATGGCTATGCCCTTTTCAGGAAAGACAGGCCAGCCAGGCGTGGTGGTGGAGTTGCTCTCTATGTCAGAGAGCAACTACAATGTACTAAATTCTGCCCAGGAGTGGATGACGAGCGAGTTGAGAGTGTATGGATCAGCATCAAGGGGCAGGCTGGCAGGGGTGACACTGTTGTGGGCGTCTGTTACAGGCCACCAGGCTGAGGAAGTTGATGAGGCCTTCTATGGGCAGTTGAGAGTGGCCTCACAGTCACAGGCCCTGGTTGCTGTGGGGGATTTTAACTTCCCTGATGTTTGCTGGAAGGACCATTCAGCCAGCCAGCCACAGTCCAGGAGGTTCCTCCAGTGCATTGATGATAACTTCCTCATGCAGATGGTGGAGGAGCCGACTAGGAGAGGTGCACTGCTGGATCTCATCCTCACTAACAAGGAGGGTCTGGTCGAATGAGGGCTGCCTGGGTTGCAGTGACCACGAGATGGTGGAGTTCAGCATCTTGGGTGGCAGGAACAGAATAGCAAGTAGAATTGCAACCCTGGACTTTAGCAGGGCTAACTTTGGCCTTTTCAAGAAATTGCTGGGGGAAATCCCATGGGCAAGACTGCTTGAAGGAAAAGGGGCCCAAGATAGCTGGATTGCATTCAGAGATTGCTTCTTCCACACTCAGGATCAGAGCATCCCCACACGAAGGAAGTCAAGGAAGGGAGCCAGGAGGCCTGCGTGGTTGAATAGGGATCTGTTGTGTATGCTCAAGCAGAAGAGGAGAGTTTACAGGCCATGGAAGCAGGGGCTGGCCACTTGGGAAGAATATAAGGCTGCTGTTAGAGGATGTAGGAAGGCAGCTAGGATAGCCAAGGCCTCCTTAGAATTACAGCTGGCGAGAGGGGTCAAGGACAGCAAAAAGAACTTTTTCAAATACATAGCAGATGAAACTAATACCAGAGGCAATGTAGGCCCACTGATGAATGGGGTGGGTGCCCTGGTGGCAGAAGATACAGAGAAGGCAGAATTACTGAATGCCTTCTTTGTCTCTGTCTACTCTGCCGGAGGCTGTCCTGGGGAGCCCTGTACCCCTGAGACCCTGGATGAAGCCAGGTCAATGGAGGAGTTTGCTTTAGTAGATGAGAACTGAGTTAGGGAGCAATTAAATAGTCTGGACATCCATAAATCCATGGGTCCAGATGTGATGCATCCGCGGGTGCTGAGGGAGCTGGCTGAAGTCATTGCTGGACCACTCTCCATCATCTTTGCCAAGTCTTGGGAAACGGGAAAGGTGCCCGAGGATTGGAGGAAAGCAAATGTCACTCCAGTCTTCAAAAAGGGCAAGAGGGAGGACCCAGGTAATTATAGATCGGTCAGCCTCACCTCTGTCCCTGGGAAAGTAATGGAACAGCTTGTCATTGGTGCCATCTCAAGGCATATCAAGGATAAGAGGGTTATTAGGGGCAGTCAGCATGGCTTTACCAAGGGTGAGTCATGCTTGACCAACCTCATAGCCTTTTATGAGAATGTAACAAGGTGGATGGATGATGGCAGAGCTGTGGATGTGGTCTACCTTGACTTCAGTAAAGCCTTTGACACAGTCTCCCACAGCATCCTCACAGCTAAGTTGAGGAGGTGTGGTCTAGACAATAGGCTAGTGAGGTGGGTTGCAAACTGGCTTAAGGAGAGAAGCCAGAGAGTGGTAGTCAATGGTGCGGAGTCTAGTTGGAGGCCAGTATCTAGTGGAGTGCCTCAGGGCTTAGTGCTGGGGCCAATATTATTCAATATATTCATTAACAATTTAAACGAGGGAATAGAGTGTACTATCAGCAAGTTTGCTGATGACACTAAGCTGGGAGGTGTGGCTGACACGCCAGAAGGCTGTGCTGCCATCCAGCGGGACCTGGACAGGCTGGAGAGTTGGGCGGGGAATAACCCGATGAAATTTAACAAGGGAAAGTGTAGAGTCCTGCATTTGGGCAGGAACAACCCCAGGTTCCAGTATAGGTTGGGAAATTACATGTTAGAGAGCAGTGTAGAGGAAAGGGACCTGGGGGTCCTGGTGGACAACAGGATGACCATGAGCCAGCACTGTGCCCTTGTGGCCAGGAAGGCCAATGGCATCCTGGGGTGTATTAGAAGGGGGGTGGCTAGTAGATCGAGAGATCTACCTCCTTCCCCTCTACTCCGCCCCGGTGAGACCACATCTGGAATATTGTGTCCAGTTCTGGGCCCCTCAGTTCCAGAAGGACAGGGAACTGCTGGAGAGGGTCCAGCGTAGGGCAACCAAGATGATTAAGGGAGTGGAGCACCTCCCTTATGAAGAAAGGCTGAGGGAGCTGGGTCTCTCTAGTTTGGAGAAGAGGAGACTAAGGGGGGACCTCATTGGTGTTTATAAATATATAAAGCGTGAGTGCCATGAGGATGGAGCCAGGCTCTTCTTGGTGGCAAACAATGATAGGACAAGGGGTAATGGGATCAAGCTGGAGCACAAGAGGTTCCGCTTAAATTTGAGAAAAAACTTCTTCTCAGTAAGGGTGACAGAGCACTGGAACAGGCTGCCCAGGGAGGTTGTGGAGTGTCCTTCCCTGGAGACATTCAAAACCCGCCTGGACATGTTCCTGTGCGACCTCACCTAGGCGTTTCTGCTCCAGCAGGGGGATTGGACTAGATGATCTTTTGAGGTCCCTTCCAATCCCAAACATACTGTGATACTGTGATACTGTGATAAAAGTCAAACTCATAAAAAAAAAAAAAAAAGTTTGATACAAAAATGGAGAAACATTGGATTTTGTTAAAATTGGAAGTATGGGAAAAGAAGATGCTTGTGTAATTCTGTGTGTTACAACAGCAACTTTGTGTTGTGGTTTTGTGCTGCTGCAGTGCCCTCTGTCTTTTAATGTCACTATATACGCTTAATTATCCCATGAGATACAGTGTTTATTCTTCTTCAGAATCAGGACAGCTTTGGCTGTTTTTTCTCTTCTTCAGGTTACCAAAGAAAACATAATTTATGAGTGATTCCTATAAACTTGGATTTATCTCATATCTTCTTATATGCTTGAGTTATTTAAGCCATTTTTCCCATGAATTCATTGGTTAATTTCTAATATTTATACTATCATGGCCTAAATGTATCAGTTTCCGCAAATGAGGAAAACTACGCAGATTGAAAAAGAAATTTCATTGATAATGTTAAATTAAAATCACTTCAGTTGATAACCACAATAGTGTTCAGAGGTTTTATGACTCTAATTATAATTTAGTAATTAATACTGTTTTAGCATTAAATCCAGAGAGCTTTATCTTGTTCAATACACTTCAGAGAAGTATCTACCCCATTGGCCCATATCACAAACAATATTCTGAGGAACTGGAATTCTGGTGTCAGACATCCATCTATAAAAAATGGACAATATAATTTTTTGAAAATAGAGAATAATGGGACAGATGAATTATTTGAGGCAAGAACCTGTTTTCAGTAGAGAAGAGGGTCCCCCTGATATATGTGGAAAATAAAAGGTTAGAAAAGACAGTACTGAAAATAGCTTAAAATGACAACATTCTAAAAATGCATGCTTTTTTTTCCATAAACTGTGAGTTTTGAAGTCTCTTAGAGAAGAAAAAAAAAAAAAAAAAGTAAGCCCACATTTGTGTGTTAGTATGTCAAAATACTATATACTGTTTTGTGTAAGTCTTATAGCTGTGTATGTAACACATACAGGTGATGTACACCACTTTACACTAGTTGTTGCTAGTTTTAATGGGAATTGCTCCTTTTAATGGGAATTAATTCTTTTTTTTTTTCCCCCACCCTTTTCTTTCTCCCATTTCCTCAGTATTACAGCATCACCCAAGAGAGCTCTAAATGATGCATGGTTAGAACAAAGGCAAGGGAATCTAGGACACTGCTACAAGACTAGACAGCCTTAGTTTCTGCTGTAGCATGTAACAATGCCGAGTATTAAACATTTACACATCTGCTTGTTATCAGAATTGCTTATCTTGTACTTTTTTAATAATAACTCCTTTGATTTTACTGCAGCATGCAATCTGCTCTTAGCAGGAAAGAGGTGCGGAAGAAATGTTTGCAGCCCCAGATAATCTTTTTTCCCACAGAGAAATAATGTATATACTTTAAAAACAAGATAAAGAAAACAACAAAACAACAGTGAAAAAAAGTAGAAACAGCAGAGATACTTCTCTTCCTTCTCATACTCTAAAATCTGATTACATAGGACTGTTTGCAACAATTGCATAGACAGAAGAAAATAGCATGAAATTTGGTAGATACTATGGTTAAGCCTAAACTGTCACAGAATCTTCTTTGTTTCCTGAGGCATCTATTTTTAGCACTATTAAGGAATGATCATTGTACAACATACCAAACAATAGGAAAACTTCTGTCTAGCAGTGTTGTTCACGAATTTTACCCATATATCTTCAAAAAAATCAAGTGACAACTGAAAATCTTAAAAATACTGTCATAGAAGCTTTACATACCAAAATTTCTAGTGACAAGAATTTTTTTCAGTATTGTTCCAGCAGACCTAGCAAGCTAAATAAAGCTGCACTAGGTCAGTTATTTGGCTGGCAAATCTCCACTAAGATGACAGAGGCAGTGGCAATGGTGATTTAGTATTTGATTTTCTCTCTGTGATAGTAATGAACTAATGGCATCACACATCATAGTGAAGTACTGTGCTGAGATAGGCAGTTAGTTATCTTGGTATAGTTAGTAGCTGGAATTTGTCTGCCAGGAGCTCCAGGATGCTTTTGTACCAAATATGGATGCTACCCAAGACGGAATCTGTTCAGCAGATTACTATTAATTGCACACAACATATTCAGACTTTTCTGTTGTTTCAGTCAGAGTTGCCACTGGTTTTACCCTAAGGTCCTGCTTCATACAGCTGTGAATTCTTTTGTGCTTGCAAAACCTTGTTCAGGAATCAACATGGTGCCACACACAGCAAGAAGTGATCAATATGTACAAGAGCAGCATGTGCTTGTGAAAGGCTTATTCCCTCAAAAGATTTCAGTGATGATGGGAGCCTGGTGTGCACCATCCATCCTGGACTGAGGCCCACTGAATTCTGCTGGCTTCCTCTTACATGGTGGGAAGGAAATGTGTACCACAAATGGATAGCACCTACCAAGACACTTCAGTAACAGATACATGCAGGTCTCATCCTGTAACTTATAGTCTGGGCACAAGGTTTTCTTCCTTCCCAGTGCTCTACAATACAGGTATTAAACTGTACCATGGAATTAAAAGTTGTGTTACTATAAAATGAACTCTCTTCTAGGTGTACTCTAAAGATTCCCACACTGATTCCAACATCTCCAGGTGTATTATAGAGCAAAACAGGCCAATACAACAAGAATGTTTTCCAGATCCACCTCAGCTTAGGGAAATTGATTTAAGTCCATTCATTTAGTACAAACTATTAGTCTCAAATCCAAGGAAGGAAAACAAAATCAATACAGCCATTTGAGAAGCTGACAATGCTTGCACCTGAATTCAGAGATATTAGAGTACACAGCCAACACTTATTGATGTGAAAAGATCATTAATACGATGTAGTTCCATCATGCCTACCAGGATTTTAATATTTTCAAGGAGTCTATAATATTTTATTCCCCCTTGCCTATAAAAAGTTGCCAGGTCAAAAGTGTCATGCTAATAGTTCATTTTAAGTATTGAAGTTATATCTAAAATACTCTCCTCTTTGTAGGTTTTCTTTCTGGTCAATGTCTCTGGAAAAAAAAACGTTGAACAAAGATGTGGTAAACTGTCTCATGGTTATGCAGCATACATATACCTCTAGGTACTAACAGCAGTTCCACTCAAATTAGAAATCTGTCATTAGCACACATTGGTATAAAATGTGTATAAATTTTATTTGAAAACAAGAATAACAAAAGTCATTTTAAGAAACAGTCAAAATTTCACAAACTTATATAAACATCCCCTGAACCTGAGATTCTTTCAAAACAAGATATTTTGACTGCTGTGGTATTTTGATCAACTGTAATTGAACAAAATAATAATTGCATTGAAATTTTTTAAAAAAAGTTTGTTTACAGCAAAGCTTGCTGAAATGTCCCTTTTACAAAACCAGTGCAACTTCACTGGCTTTAGTGAGTTATTCCAGCTTGTACAGCTGCAGGAACAAAGAAGCAGGCCAAGTATCTGTGACACAAAAAAAAGAAATCTTCAAAGTCATTCATGCCTTTCTTACAATACGTGCAGCTATGTAATTTTAAAGGCCAAACATTCTCTTTTCTCTCCCTCTATAAGAAAAGCTTCTTCTTGCAACAGATAACTCCTTCCCCTTCACTTTACATGAATGCAAATGAACCTTTCTTATGATAGCCAAAATGAAAATTCAATTTACTTGAAGCACATACTAAACTTTCTTCTGCTAATTTACATGGATATGGTTTTTCAATTACAAAGACCTTTCAGAATTGAGTGTTGAAGCCCACTCTCAGAAAAAAAAAAAAAGATGGTTAACCCTCTGGTTTCCTGTGTTGCTAAAAGGAAAGAGTGTATTTTTTACTTAGACTAGGTGAACTGTCAAATATCTGCATTTAAATGGAGTGTGTTTAGAACCGTTTATGTGACAAAGCTCAGGGCTACTGGCTTCCTTGAGTACCAGGAAACAGAAGTACTTTATTTTATACAGTTCAGTTGTGTTGTTGCTCTTGGATATGAGGCAAGAAAGGTAAAAATTAGAACTGCACAGGAAAGAAAGCTGAGAGGTATGAAAATACAAACATAAACACAAAATGAGTTACGTAAAACTCATCAAATGTCCCCAAGTGTAACTGGTTGTTAAAAAAAAAAAAAATTAAAAAAAATCAAAATTAAAACAGATAAGCTAAAGGAAAAGCTAGTTTTAGAACACATAATTCCACATGCTTCCATCTTGATGATTCAGTTATTTTTTCATTATTTGTTACCTTTCTGGTCTAACAAGTTTCTGGAAAGACAGAGCACTAAGGTGTCACTTTGACTAAATTAAATTCAGTGAGAGATAACACAGTGAACAAATTCACAATTGCTTATGTCTTCATTAGATTATGTTAATATAATTAAACCAGTAAGTATCCTTAGACATTTAATTTATTGTCAGCAATACAGAATGAATCCTGAACTGAAAGAGGCTAGTCACCTTGCAGACCATGTCAGGGTGCACAGGCCTCCTAACATGGAAACAGTCTTGGTATTCACTAACAGGTAATGATGAGTAAGTGCAAAGACTGATTTTACTGGACTGAGAATAGTATGGTGAAAGAGTCAACAAGACAAATACCTAGAAGAGACTGAGTTTTTCACGTCTTTTAAGGAAAGGTCCAGTGATACAGTAGAGAAGATGAATGAATTTACAGATTTCAGTAGAAAGCATAACACGGTCAAACTGACAAGGAAGCAGTGGGGATTTTAGTTGTTGATTTATCTTCATCTTTTACACGTACCTAAGGATAATGCCATCACCATACAGAGGGCATATGACTCCCAGGTCTTGAACTCTAGTCGTTTTTGCATTTTCCTGTTTCAAACCTCAAAATTTTTATTTAAATATTCTGTAAAGAAATTTGCTTTGATCTAACAGAAGGGCATTCTGAAGGTCAGATGCTTAGAACAAGGAAACAGAAAAAAAACAGATAGAGAAATTTTGGTGCTGCTCTGTTATTAAATGTTCCATTTTCACTTTGTCTTTCCAATGATGTTCCATTTTAAATGTTTATTTTTTGCTATCTGGAAGAGTAAAAACTGATGAGTTTAAAATATGCTTCTTTTTTTTTTTTTTTTTTCCTTCTCATTTGGTCATAGTATCCAATCAACTGGAAAGAGCTTTCAGGTTGTCCAACATAAACAAAAAATGAAATTATTATACAGCCTTATTCTTTACTAACTCAAAGTCTATTCTGACATCAGGCTATACTCTGAACCTACTGGGATTTATCAGTTGCACAATAATTAACACAGATATATGTAAGAAGTTCTCTTCTACCAGGAACTGACAAGACAGCTCAGTGTATGAAACACAGAATCAATGAAGTGATGAACAGGGAAGAAAAATGGAGGAAAAAAAAAAAAAAAAAGAAAGAAATTCATTAAGGAGAAAAGACCTTTAGTGAAATGAGTTGAGATCCACTGAAATAGTCTGTTTCATCATTTGTTGTTGTTGTTTCTTTGTTTGTTTTAAATCCCAAGAAAGCCTTTCCCATTCCCTTTTCCAACTGCTGTTGTTGTTATAGTCCTTAAGGGAAACATAGTCTGTGACCCTGACTCAGGCTATCAGGAGGAAATGGAGAAGATACAAAGGTGGAGGGAACTTTATGCATCAGTGAGGTCAGACCCTATACAGAAGAACAGGAGCACAAGCATTTGCAGAGGAACAAACAGACCTGTGTGCCCTACTACTGCCACACAGGAGCAATTCTCCTGGCACTTTAATTTAGAAAAAGTCAGGTTCTGTCCTTCCTTCCTTCCTTCCTTCCTTCCTTCCTGTCTTTCTCCACAACTGCAATTCCCACAGTCTTAATCTTGATTATCTGGATAAACTTATTTTTTGCTCTGAAAAGGTATGGGAATTTTTAAAATATGCATTTTACTCAGTGTAAGTAACTCTCATTTCCACTTCAATGTGTTGTTACAAAATGTTGTCTCTAAAGCCATCTATTTTCTTTACCTTAGACCCTATTCACTGCTGTCTGTGCCAAAGAGCCTTCCCTATTCAGTTCCTTGTTATCATCTTTAATACATAAATATAAATACGTAACTGTATATGAAATGATATATTTTATGTATGTGCCCACTTATGAACACACATACTTTCCTGTAGATTCTGAAGCACTGATAGTGGTTTTCTACTTGTCTATCCATTTGGTGTGATTCACCAAAAAGATAAAGGAATAAGCAGCACAGGACTTTTACCAGAGGTAAGTGTAGATAGTTGTAAACTATAACCACAAAACCCCTTCAGGCACCTGGGACTATTATTAGGAACTGAAACACATATAGCCACTAATTACGAACATATGGTTCTCTCTGCACTGTGCCATGCAAACGGTGAATTACAAGAGTATACAAAGTCCAAGTGAGTACAAGACAGCTGAAATCCAGTATTGTGAGTCTGCTTTTAGGGCTTTGTTCTCTTGTATGCATTTCATTGCTTTATTTGCCTGGTGAAAAATGAAAACCAGCACAAATTAGTCCCTTGCTTCCTGCTGACAGAGCACTACTGCCTTCTTGCTCACAATTTATCTGTTCCTTTTGCAGTATTTTTCACTACGTAGCTTTGAAATGCCCCAAGATAGTGCCATGGGGTCCTAGGAAGAAGTTCTACAGTACTTTCATCATTTTTTCTTTACAGATAGATATAGAAGTATGACCAAGAAGACATGATTTCAGCAAGCCAGTTCCCAACACTGTTCTTCTATCAGTATGGGCTCTGTGCCAGGATCTGACTAGCACTGCTACTGGAAAAAAAAAAAAAAACAAAACAACTCTTGTGGTATTATTTTACGACACAGTTCTTCCCACGAGGATTAGACAAAACTGTAGATCCTGTATTACACAAGATCTGGAGCATGAGCTCAGTAGTGGATTTTGATTTGATAACATGCAACAGCTTACTGATTTGGACTAGATTCTGTCTTACTTAGCTTCTCCATTGACGCATAGAGTGGTTAAATGACTCGTATCTTGGTATTCTTCATCCCTCCTACCTTCTATAGGAAGGTATATTGAGAAGGAAACAAATAAAAGACATTATCTGTTGATTTTCTACTTCGTCCTATTACATTGTAAATTCAGCTAGAGAACGTGTCCTGCTATGCATGTATCTGCAGTGCTCACTCCAACAGGAGCTGAGTCTCATTGACAGCCCTTAGAAAACACTATAACGCCATTAGTAGTCGTATGATCCCCAGTTAAGTGACCTCTTTTATTCCACTTTGCAGTTGTCCAGTCAGGAATCTTATCTATTTGCACAACAGCCTGGAGAGCAGAGCATTTTTTATTTCACTGCATGGAGGGATGTAATCCTAAAGTGATTTTGTGAAAAACGATGAATGTGCTGCAAACATGGAGAAATATTTCTTCTTGTAAGTGCAGGTAGAAGAGGAAAATTACCTGTGGGTACAATGAATTCTGATACTACTTGTGGGTTCAGGCAGATGCAAGTAGTCCATTACCATACTGGCAGAGTCATCAGTCTTTACGAAAAGAGACTAAGGAAAATTGCTGAAAATAAAATACTGTAATCTCTGAAATGTTATATTTTACTTCTTTTTCTTGGAGGGTGTGTTTTGGAGGGTTTTTTTAAATTATTCTTTAGTTAGTGCAAATATACCTTGCAATTTAAAGAAAAATTCAGTTGACTATTCCACTTTCCTTTCATGCAATTAAAGGAGTCTGTTTACATCCCTGCTCAGGGAAAAATAGAAGTTAGAATCACAGAAGTATTATTCTGTATTCATTACAAGAATATCTGTCACAGAAACAGTGATGCAGGATATACTGATGGAAGATGTAGTGACTAATTCACCTAGAATTCTGTGACTGAAAGCTAGAGTGCTTGACTCTCACAAATAGCTTATTTAAGGGAAAGAAGGCAGAGACCAGACTTATGTTCAGCCTGGTGCAGATCCTAGAGAGACATTTGAAGAAGGGTATGAGTTAATGACAAATAAAGTTTCTCACAATCCCAGTAGGGAAGCAGGGAAAATTCTTTGACTGCTGTGAGTATTCTTCCTGGGAGTAGACGGAGTAATAACAACTACAAATAAAATTATTCACGTGCAGTTTGCAAAGAGCAAAATAGTTCTTTGCAAACCTAGGAGAAAAAAAAAAAAAAAGTCAGGTGAACTAGCCAGTAAGTTTCCAGTAGTTTTTGTTTCAGTACACTCCCTGCCTTCTCACAATTTTCTGTTTTCTTCTGTCTTTTTATTGTTAAAAATTGAAGATAGATCCAGAACTTTTATCCTTATCTTCAGTGTTACCGCCGGAAGAGAGCTGTCTGCAGGCTTCTAGGACATGTTTCTAGGACAATGAAAAGGCAAAGTGGATGAGGTGGACTCCTGTGACTCTGAGGAAAGGTTTTATCACTTTTTTTTTTTTTTTTACAAATTGATTTCAAAACATTCTGTTTTGACCCTGCTGGAACAGTAGTATAAGAGAATTCGAAGGAGAAATCAATTTTCTTAGGTGACTATTGTTAGGCACTGTGATCAAGACATCCACAGATTTTTTTCTTCTTCTTTTCTTCTTCTTATAACATTTTGGACACATACAGTTCCTGAAGCAGATAAAGACACTGAAAATCAGTACCTATATATCTTTTCTCTCTCTCTAACATAAATAACTAGTCTTTTGCTGCACTGTTTCTAACATTTTTAAGTAAATGGATTTAACCTTTATACTTAAGAAGTATTACTCCTTAAGTGTCTTCATTATATTTTTCCCTTTGTATCTTTATACTCTTCAGGGTCTTAATTATTGGATGCTTCATTGCCTGCATCGTTGCCAGAGTATGAATCCTTCAACTACAGCTTGCTCATGACAGTATTAAATCAAATGGGATGTCACATTCACAATCACTGTATCTTACAAAGTTCTGGTTCAATATTGAATTGTGAGATGTAAAACAATAGAAAAGACATTTTGTAGCTTTTAAAAACAAATATATTCATAACTTGAATCATAACCATTAATCAAGTATTACTATTAGTACTGAGATCAACAGTACTACACTTAAAAACTTTCAACTCAGAGTGGGTACACAAAAGGTACACAAAAACCTTACAAGTCCCACCTCTTCAGGGTTCTGTTTTACAAGAATAAGTGTCGTGATAGTTACTTAAGGTAAAATATATACCTCAGTGGAACACAGACTCAAAAACATATGTGAAATTCATGCTACATGATTGCAGCATTGCATCAAATTCATTGAGAATTGATTAATTCCTATAGTTACCTCTCAATGTCACTCCTTCTTCCTTCTCTACAAGTCATATTAATTTATACTTGGTGTTAATTAAAATCTCTTAGGAACACTATTGTATTGTGGAGTCTTTCTGCTGTTGTTACATAATCCCATCTGAACACTCTCTTTTGAAGTAGTTTTTAACTTTATGATAACAGTATTTAGTTAGTGTGTGCATGCACACATTTTACAGCTAAGCTTTAATCACTTTCAAGGCTAGGTCTTTGTTTACTGGTCTTCAGAAATTAATCACTGTCATTGCATTGTTAAGAGAAAAATAATGAGACATTGATGAAGTGGATACAATTTGTGCACAGTGTATAAAAATCAGATTATGCAAAACTAAATCAAGAACTTAAAAGATATTATTAAGATAAGCTCCTTTCCTACCTTGCATTGCAAATGGTGGTGGTTAAGGGTGCAGTAATTACCTCATGGTCATATTAATATCAAAAGAGGGGAACGCTTTAGTAAATATTTGAAACACTGTTAATATATCTGCATAGACAGACATAGTGCAATCTTCAAGAAATACTGACTTAACAAGGCAGTTATCTACAGGCTTTTTTACTGTTATTATAAATGAGTAATAACCTATCTTCTGAGAGTGAAGTAACTCTGCAGTTAAAACCTTGTATCATACATGTCTGAGAGGGAAGACCATGTAAGGTTTTGTGTACCTTTTGATTCCCACTCTGAGTTGAATGTTTTTAAGTGTAGTACTGTCAATCTCAGTATTAACAGTGGTACTTGATTAACAGTTATGATTCAAGACATTAATATATTTGTTTTTAAAAACTATGAAATGTCTTTTTTATTGTTTTACATCTCGCAATTCAATATTGAACCAAAACTTTGTAAGATACAATGATTGTGAACATGACATCCAATTTGATTTAATACTGTCATGAGCAAGCTGGCATTGGAGGATTCATGTTCTGGCACTGCTGCAGGCAAGGAAGCATCCAACAATTAAGACCCTGAAGGGTGTGAAGGTATAAAGAGAAAAGCATAAGGAAGACATTTGAGTAATACTTTTGAGTTCCGATGGCAGCATTCTGCACAAGTACAGGTTGTGCTAAGAAAGAAAGCAAAGTGGAAAAACACATCCTACCTCAAAAAGTGTAGAGTTGTATCAGGTTTAGTCTATTGAAAGTGCCACAGTATAGTCTTTACAAGACCTTGCATAAGTCATACATAGGATTCCCATGTAAAATTAGTAAAATTTAGCAAAATATGGATTAAACAAATCTAGCTGAAAGTCAAATTTCTTTTGATGTCTATTCCCACTGAGCAGTACTGTTGTAGAGTATAAAATAAAAAATATATAACAGGTTTTGCTTAAATAAATGTAGGTGTTCCAGAAGATAATGAGTCATACAATAATAAGAACACTTTTTTCCCCTCTCATTCTAAGAATTCTGTATTTTGTTTTCTAGTTTGCTTGATTATACAGTCTTGACACTGAAGATCAAGATGTCAGTTTCTGAACTGTCAGCCTTGTTATTTAAAAAACAAAACAAAACATTCTGTGATAATGTTAGGGAAGAGATTCTTTCTAATGATGTATGTATAAAGCTTCAGAATTTGATCTAAAAAAAAATTAAGATACCCCTCCTGAATTACTATTACATTTGTGTCTTTCATTCCAATCTCATTATTGTCATTATTGGTTTCAAATAAAAACATTATTATTTTAAAAAGATTTGAAGAACAAAGAAAGCTAGTATCTGAATTTAAGAATGTCTCAAAAGTTCCAGCTGGTTGTATGTGACTTAGCATCTTTTGATGAATCTTGTAATTCAGGCAGATATTCAGCTGGAGAGTGGTGTCTTTAAAATATACGTATATACATATATATATATATATCAGTATCAGGGACCAAAAGAAATAGTCATTTTTAAAATGGATTTGGAGAAAGAAAAAATCTTTAATAAGAGGTCTTTGAAGTGTGTGATTAGCTTTTCTGGGAAAAAAAAAAAAAAAAAAAAAAAAAAAGATGGGAAAAATGACTTTTATCAGGTATCATCCAAACACATCCTTCATTTTGTCCATGATTTTTTTGAGTTGGACAGGTTTATTGCATTCCAGTAATCAGTTATATAAAGTTAATGATTAAATTAAGTGACTTCATGATGAAACACCAAAGTCAAGGCACTGTGTATTAATCCTAAACTTCATTCAGAAGAGTAAGTTTCAAATTATATGTATGGTTATTTTGTTCAGAATTTTTAGGATTGTAAGATCACAGGAAGCATTCAAAGCACTTAGCAACACAGCTGCTCAGGCACAATACACCCACTCACATATTCTACAGAGGGATTTTTTTGGATTTTCCCCCTCCTATCTCCCCCCTTTTTAATTTGTTTTAAGAAGTAATTAGTTCCAATTAGTCATCATGAGACTTGTTACCATAGTTTAGTCAAAGACTAATAAAGTCCAAAACCATCAGGATTGTATAGAAATGAATTATTAAATATTTTGTACCAGTTCCAGTGTAATAGATTTGAGCATTCTAGGCTGAAATACAATGATCAGGATTCAGCTTGCTCATAGAAGTGCATAGCTTGAACATCAGGCAGCCTATTACTTTTTTTTTTCCACTGGGAATGAATCATTTTCCGTAGTCAAAGATTCAATAAAGAACTCCCTGAGGCCACGTATGGCATGTGTACAGGAAGATATAAGCTCTATAAGAAAGAAACAAAGCAAAACAAAACAAAGCAACAACAAAAAAAGAAAGTGCCACAAACTAAAGAGCATTCTGAATGCAGTAATATTTAGATCACTGATGATGTAAAGGCTGCCTCCTTCAGACTGTTCATCTGAATTAGAAGTTAAAGGGTAATCTTCTCCCCTTGTAAGAGATGTGGGGCCAGCCTGCTAGCTAATTATTGTCTTCACTGGGACTGTTCTATAGGCTCTACTTTTCAGCTAAACCTCTTGAAGAGTTCCACAGTGTAACAGGCTTCTTAGAGAACTGGTTTGCAACCTTTAAAGTTGTACACCCTGTCACGAAGGTACCTCAAAAGTCAATTTTAGGCAGACAAAAAGTTCCAAAACAGACTTTATTCTAGCCGGAGAAGTGTAGCCAATAAACTGACTTGAAACAGGGTTTATACAATTATTTAGCACTCCTACTACATAATATACAGGTTCTGATATCAGTTGAGGAGATTATTGGGGTATGACAATGTAAGAATAATGAGGATCCACAACATGTGTGCATACAATCACAAGAAAAAAAAAAAAAACAAAAGCCTCTCACTCCAGGGTAGCCACAAGAAATAATCACTCACCTGGGTGAGATCAGGGCTCACACTTGCCTGGATTAGGCGAGGACTCATTCAAGGATATATCCAGCAGAGAAAAAAAAAAACACACACCACAGGAGGAGGTGAGGTGCACTCAATCCTAGGAAGTCTACTTAGACGTCATCCCAGTCTAAGGAAAGGGCTCCAGTTCACAGACCTGCTACTGTGAGAAGCCACTAAAAGGGAGTCTTTGGCAGGGACCCAGTTTTATAGCCTGGTCAGATCTTGCTATGGCATTACAACATTGTCCAGAAGCTTTGCAGCTACTGTGGTCACCTCCTCTATTAACAATCCTGTCAATTGACTGAGGGTCCCACCCCTCCTGCCCCACCAGCTGGTGAAGGTGAAGTCGCCCTGCCCCGGGGTAGGGGAGGACGTGACTGTTAGCACCTTGATACCATCCTAGGTTTGTATAAGGGGACAGGAACAGGAACAGTGGGGCACAAAAGGTACTAAAAAGCCATCAACTGCTCTGTTGAAGGCTCCGCATCTCTGGGGTATGTGCAAGTCCCACACAACCCTAAATTTTTCCAGAGTAGTCTTTCTGTCTAATCAGTAGGAATAAAATAATGAGCCTAGCTTTCCTCCATAACCTTCGTGCATTCAGGAATTATGCTATGAATTCCTGAAAGTCCTTATGCCACAGAAACACTATTCCAGCATCTATTACCAAAAGGAGTAAAGTCTCCTCAAATCTTTCAATGGCTTTGTGTTATACTTTCTAGTTTCACAGATTGAAACTGCAACCATGTTGCCTCGATCTTGCTTCAGGGTTTATCATCAATGAGTCTGTAAGAGCAACTTGAAGCTCCAAGACAAATATCCTTTCTGCAATAGACTTGATTTGTGTATCCACATATCTACCTATTGTTGAAAAACTGCATCCGTTTCTCAGGGAAAGACAGTAAAATTGGTCTGCGTGTTCCATCTGCAAATGGTGATCCATCTCGCCAGCACGATTGCACAGTAACATTCAGTCTGCACCCTAATGAGTTCCAGATCGATGGCTGTGACACCCGTGTTTCAATATTGGTGAGTCTGGCCCTTGAGCTGCTGCTTATTTACACTATCTTAAGTGATGCCACTGTCATAGGACTGGCAACAATCAATATTTCATTAGTAAAACCTTCAGCTTGTTCTGAATGGTCAGGAAACCAAATCGTTTGCATATTGAAAATACATTTTTTTAAAACAACATTTGTAATGTGGTATCTTGATATTTTATCTACTCCTCGTAAGGTAACTATATCTCCGTCTACCCAACACTTAATGCCTATATTCAAGAGTTAAGAGCATTCCAATCTTTATATGACATCGAGAGGCACAGAAAGATAAGGCTAAAAAAATAAAATTAAATATAAATAAATAACTAGCTAAAAACAAACAAACAAACAATAACAAAAACAAACCTGGAAAAACATCAAGTAAATTAGCAAGCATTTAAATACATATTTGTACTTTTGTTCACATATGAACACATAAAACTGAAAGATAAAGATACAAATCTCAGTAAGTTTTCATTTTTAACATATTCCTGTTTCATTGCTTGCCAGCTTTACCTTCACTGTAAGAGTTGTGTGTTGATTTTAGTCTTGGAATATTAAAGTCAGCTAAACTACAACTACTGCTTTCATTTTTTAAATTATCTTAAAAAGCTACGATGTGCATTACTTTCTTTATGAGTTCCACATTGAAAACTACTTATTCCTCAGCAGTAATACTAAAAAACATTTCCAGATTTAAGATTCCTAAACACAGAAATTTGGAAGAAATGTATCAGTACCATAATTTTTCAAGCATATAGAAGTTAATTATTCATTATGTATGTCTTATCCAGTAAATCTAATATTTGCATATTACCGAATAATTTAGTTATTGCAGAAAATTCTTGAATTAGCTATCACACTGAACATAAATGAATACAACAGTTTTTTCATGTCTAAGTTTTGACTAGAAATCATTTATTGCTATTATTCAGTACATGTGCTCTGAGTTTAGAACTGTGTATCTAAATCACAAACAATCAAAGAAGAAGGTGGCAAATCCTCGAAGTACAACAAAGATGAAAAAATATTATGTGTGTGTCTGTGGGATGAATTTTAGACAATAAAAATATTTTTTCAGGTATTTTTTAAGACAAAACGAAATGAAGGCATGAATGAAGTAAACAATTTTAAAAATTAAGACAACATTTACAGCAGCTTCTCTGTTTGAGTGGAGTTTAAATTTTTTTTTTTTTTTTTTTTTAGTTCATTACTGATAAAAAACACTTAGTCATCTTTATTCCATTCCTGGGTATAAGATAGCTTATGTTCTTTGTTTAAAATTATAAATCCAAACAATCAGATTTCAAAATGTAATTGAATGACATTTGCATCTGCTTGGATGGAGATTTCACAGTCTTTGAAATAACAGGCTGAAAATTTATGCTTCCAATTCCTCATTCACCTAAGCTATTAAAATACTTCAGCAGAAAAAAAAAAAAAAATTCAAACCACAAGCTACCACTCTTCTCCAATTATAAACTCGAAACTTCAGTGAGAAGCAGGGGGTGTTGCATCTTTCTATAAATTAAAGATGTTCTACCTTTGTCAGCTATTAGGGGATAATCAGAAGTGTTGATCTGTTAAACATGGAACAGAAGTGAGAAAAGTGGTTGTAAAGACTAAATGCTCCTGAGGGAACTCTTCTGACAAATATGAGGAACCCAAAACCACAGAAGGGATTGATGTTACACACCAGTAGTGGTAATACACAGGATGCAGGAAGGAATGGAGTAACAATCCTGTAGTAAGAAGTAGTATAGCAAATGTTAAACTGAAGAAAAACATTTATTCTATGGTGAGAAAGAGATGCACAATTGCACAAAGAATGAATGTCTTATGTTTAAAATATGGAAAAATAATAAGGCAATCATAGAAGTAATGTTCTAAACCAATTATTCTTAATGAAAAATGTAATAGACTATTCTCTGAGAAATTAATGAGAAAAACAGTGAAGTTCAACATCTATTAACATTAATTGATATTTTACTGTTATTGAAAGGGTAGGCCATGCAAGGATAAATAATTTGAAACAGCAGCGATGTATGTCCAATGGCTATGATTGTATCCTGCTGGAGTAAACAAGCTTACAATAAGAAACGTAAATGAAAATACTTTAATAAAGACAGTCACTCCTTGTGTATGTGTTTTGTGGAAGACAAACAGAGCCTGCCATTTGGAGGGCAAGGAAGCATTCAGCAATGTAACCTGACGGCATGAGGTACCAAGTTTCCCTTCTCTAAACAATGAAAACTATTTTCCCCATCAACCAATAACTGAATGAGACAATAATTGAGTTAAAGGGATAGCTCTAATTCCTTATCTTGAAAGATCAGCTCTGATACCCAGTAGCAAGATTTGCACAGGTGTGTCCAAGACTTGTACATGCAGCTTCAATGAAGTTAAACAATGAAATACGTAAACCATTTAAGTGAAGTCATGGAGCATATATATTAAAGTCTAGCTTTTAACATTATAACACCCAGCTTCCCAATACCTTTCCTTTAACCAATATCAGTAGCATAGACGGA
The DNA here is from genome assembly GCF_036013475.1 of Columba livia. Classification (NCBI taxonomy): domain Eukaryota; kingdom Metazoa; phylum Chordata; class Aves; order Columbiformes; family Columbidae; genus Columba; species Columba livia. The sequence goes on from NC_088642.1 coordinate 62,595,037, forward strand.
CTGCCGACACTCTTCCTCCTGACACCTCGTCCCCTGACCCACAGTGGCAGCAGAGGTAAGATGCTGCCCACATTTTTCATGTAAGATACAAATGATTCTCCCAAATCAAATTGCTGTTGGTGGAGCCAAGAGGTGGCACAACTTCTACCTACATTTAAGAAGTTTTTGCATGATTGACTGTTGCTGCCAGATGACTGAGGACATCAAATGTCCCTGGCAGTCCACTGAAGCTATAGCATCACTTAGAATCCTGTGTTTGCTGTTAATGATTACTGTATGGGCAATAAATGTTTAACATGTTGTCAGACTCCAATACTATTCAGACCACACATTAAGTGTTAGATCTTTCTTGACAAAAAATCCTTTAAAACAAAACCTAAGCTTAGTAGGCTGGTTGGTGCATTGAGTGGGATTTCATTACCACCTTATGTATAAGACCGTTACATTTGAAATTCCCAGACTGATCTGAAAATATTTTCCGATACTAATCTGAAAAACACTTTACCAGGGAAGATGCAGTTTTGGCTAGGTCTATTTACTTACGTTTTCTCCATGTGTTTCCTCCTGAATGGCCTTCTCTGTTCCTTTGACATAGAATCATAGAACATTTTCAGTTTCAAGGGATCTTCCAAGGTCATCTATTCCAGCTCCTCTGCAATGGATATGATTTGCTGCACCTTAGCTACCATTTATCTTCAAATTAACAGATGTAAAAATTGAAAGGGCATATTTGTTGGTTTTTGTTTTTGTTTTGGTTTTTGTTTTTTTTAAATCATAGTATTTTTCATTATTTGTTATTCATTATTATTTCTAGTTTTAGTCTCTTTTTTACCAGTCAAGCATTGCAATGTAATTTTCAAGTTATTTATATGAAATATAACTATGATTGCAGTTGAATAGGAATTGTTGAAAAGCCTCAAATATTTTTGGACATATTGTCAATTTTAATATTAAACAAACAACCAGCCAACATTTTAGTGTCTTTTTTTTTCTTCACTAAAATGAGCTCTGCTTATTAAAAACATGTCTCCTCCTGCTTTTGTTCCAGAAACATTCGGGCAAAACAAATTTTCGACTGCTCAATGGAGTACTGTGGTTTGACTTGTGAGGGCAATTGTGTGTTTTGTGGTCTTAGAAGACTTCAGATAAGTCAGCCTTAAATTAAAAATGGAAATATTTTTGAAAATATATAAATGGCAGGCATCTGGAACATCTACAATTTGGAACTTCATTTCAGGATTACCTACAACTACATCAATCCTTGTCTACCACAGATAATGAAACAATGCTTCACCGTGGCAAGAAAAGCATTTAAGCATATACTTAGCTGTTAGTATATAATCAAGTACTCTTGATGTTAGAGGAACTAATGTCTGCCCAGAGTGCTTGGCTAAACTACGGTCTGATGAAACAACCTAGAAAATGTGTGACATATGTTATATACTTGGCCTCAATGTAGAAGCAAGCGTCTGGCAATTAAGCCTTTGGCCCTCTTCTGCTTCATGTAATTTGTAGTATTGTTACTGCTTAGTAATGTTTCTCAGAATCAAAAAGGGATACATGGGACATGGCAGCTCAGTGGAACAGCACTCTCATATCAACTTAGCACATTTTTTCCCTACACATTGCTCTGAAAGGGGATCTTCATTCATTGATCAAAATTGAGCTGTTAATGCTGTGATTAGGATTTTGAATGATCTTGTAACATACTTTCTTGAGTGCAGGCAGATTGACTCTCCATTAATTTTTTAACAAGTCTATACTGTCTTTGGTGGATGAATGCTCTTGTAAATAAATTATAAAGAAAGTATAAGTTTGCCTGTCACGTAAAACCACCATCTATTCTTTTCCTTCTCTGTGGCCTATTTTTCCATCTATTTTATAAACATGTTCTACTATAGATCCTTTCTCTCTTCTACTCATTTACATTCTATTTCCATGATATTTTTTTCTCAAAGATACTATTTTTTTAAGATATGTCTCATTTTTCTGTTGAAATGTACATTTAATATCTAATTTTGTATTATGCTATCAGTGTATATTGAAAACCATGGGTACGTCAGCAGGATAATTCTAAAGACTTTAATAAAAAAAAAAAAATAAAGCAGTGATGCAATATATTGTGAGGCCTATAACTATTGGAACTTGAGAGTGCATGCTGATATATCGTGTGAAAGTGGTGTAATGTCACCTAATTAATTACCCATTGTTTTATCCTGAAAAAATTTTGTAGGTTTTAGCCCTGAACTCCAAAATGTACTTCAGGTTGGAATGAAACAATCCAAAGCCATTGAGCACTGTATAGTCCAAAAATATGGCAAATGTAGTAAAATATAGAGCTAACATAATCAGCACCTATGTATTGCAGATCTAGATTCTTTGGACTTATTACTTATTATTGGACTTCCTTTACATTAAAGTAACAAAAAACTATACATTTGTAATACAAACTTCAGTAATATAAATAATGAGCTGTGGCAGGGTAATAAAAATTCACAAGGCAAGTTACTAGAGTGTCACTACTTTACGCTTGAGAGCCATAGCCCTTGAGCAGAGATATATAGTCAAGAGTCCACTTTACTGTGCCTGATATACTCTCTACTATGCAAGACTGTTTCTGCTGACTGGTTGTTTGGTTTAGTTTGTTGGTTGTTTGGTTGGTTGTTTTATCTTAAAGTTGCTCCATCACTTCTGTGCTTCACAGACAATATAATATTTCACTGCAGTTTGCACAACTGCAGTCTCTTTTCACAAAAAGAATGCACAAAAAACCCCATTTGATCTAATTACATTTCATTAAGCAGTCAACATCTTATTATTAGCTTTGATACTTCGGAACAACATATCAGAAACCTCCATGAAGCAGCAGGAGAGGTGCCATTCTTCCATAATCTGAAATAGCCCTTGGAAAATATTTAAGGAGACTAAAGTGATCAGGAGTCACTCTAATTCCTCTGATATCCGTGTTTATACAAATTTTTCAAATGACCACTAAACATAATGTCCCTAAAAAAAAAAGAGCTGCGTATTTCACCCAGCAATGCTATTAAATAACTAAACCTTAATCCATTTAGAGATTATTTTCACTTGGAATATATATTTGGCTCTGTTCTTCCTAATTTATTATTAGCCAGTTCTGCATGTGGGCAAGATTTTTTCCCTATATTGCTCAAATATATATATGTATTATTTTTTTATCCTGAAAGGGTTACAATTTGATTATTTTTCAGAGTATTCTTCCAAGTTCTAATAGTGGTTTTTGTCTTCCACGTCTGGTTTAATAAATGAAGTTATCTTCATTGTTTTCATGGATTAACTAAATGTTTTAAAATTTATTTAACTTCTCTAAAAAGCAGAAGTCACAAGAAGTGGTAAGTACCTTGCAACATCACATGATAAAAATAAACTTGTTTAAGTACTGAAGGGACCTGTGTTTAAAGAACTGATCTTCCATTGTGGTACTATACTCACTGCACTGCTTACTTATTCTGCTGATCACTATAAAGTCTCTTGCCTGCTAGGCATGAACAATCGTGTAAACTAATTGTTGAATTGTAAGCACTATTTGAAGATTAAACTTACTCATATATCTGGTTTGCTTTTACTTTGTTTAGTCTTTTGAGTTCTCCATTGAGCCTACACAAAAGTTTTCTGTTCGTAATTTCTTCATTAGTAAGAATAACAAATATTTAGGTAGTAGAAAAGTGAGCAAGAAATAACCCACAATTTTTGAGAATTGTGAAAACCATCTATTAAATACGACTCATTTCATCATATAAAGAAGTGATAGTAACTAACAGAAAGAACCCAGGAATTTCAGTACCGTAAAGACATGCTATTGCTTTCAGTCCCTGGTTCTTACCACAGTATATTTTGTACTGTAGATACTTCTTCCTTTCATTTGGTGAAATGCTTATTTTTTCTGCTGCTGAAATCTACTAATCACATAAACTGCAGATCCTTGCATAAGAACCCAGATTTATCTTTTAACACCAAAAATAATCTACAGCAGCATGAAAGGCGACCACAGACTTCTTGTATATACAGAAAAGGTATGTGTATGTATCTTACTTGAAATGGGGATAGTTTTTTTTTTCTTTAAGTTTTTGTTTCAAAATGGTTTGCATCTACTTCAGTGTATATGCAGGAGGGAAAGGGTGTAAAATTAAGATAATAGTTGCTTTAAAGATCTTACATGGGATCTTTCTCATAGCAAGGAACTTGGTATACACCTTCTGGATTAACAGCAGGACTTTCCTTTGGTAGCCTATCATGTATGTGAGTTAATTAGTCATACACTGTAAACTTTTCTTCTCTGCTCCTTCTCCCCTCCACTTTAATATATAACAGTCTGTTTGCTTTTACCATTGTGTTCCCCTTGCTTCTGTTTCTGCATCCTGTCTTCCATTGCTCTTTTTCAACATTAATGGACTAACATTGGAAATTTCATACCCACCCAAATGAATTGTCAGTATTGATCTGCATTGAAAAGTTCCTACATAATGTCACCTCAGTGACCACTGTATTCCCACAATAATAACCACCTACATTTCCCCAGGAAACATTTTTGTACTTAGTGGCAGATAGAAGCTTTAAATACAATACTTTACAGACTGCGATATTTTTCTATGATGCATTTACAGAAAACATATCTCACTGAAAAACTTTCAAGCTATTCCAAGATACAACACTGCACTTTATAAGTTTCTCAGTTACTATGGCCAGTCTCAAAATTGCTGTTTTAATAACCTGTGCATCTGAATACTTTCTCGCAAACTTTCTCATGTTATAAATTCAAAGGAGATTACACTTGCTTATTGTCTACTTTTTCATATTATATATGGGCAATAAGAAAATACTACTTGAAATACTATCCTCCATTTTACTGTAGACCTAATAAGGTAGGTACGGCTGATAACAATCACTAAGAGAATACTAAGAATGAATACAGTTTATATTGTCTGAAGGACTAAGTGACCAGAAGCAAAGAAAAGGACAAAAGAAGGAAATGAGAAACTCACAGTATAAAATCACTACCCTAAATATACCACAGGCTCCAGATTCTCACCTACAATTAAACAAAAAACATAAGTTTGGGTAAAAAATTACCACTTTGCTGAGGGGCAGATAACTTGAGAATCAGAATAGTGAAAGCTTTCTGTTTATTTGCAGATGTAGCACCTATACAATGTGTCTGGCTGAAGGAAGAGTCAACTTGGCCCTTACTTACTGAATAGATACTCCAAGGCAGATTAAGCTGACTTAAAGGGCTAGCAGCTGCACAGTAGTTAAGAACATAGAATGTCATAATAATAATCTTCAAGCCCTATCCCTAAAAAACTAGCATCACTCCAGAACAGCTTTATCCATTGCCAGCAGAAATAAACAAGTAATAAGATCTCACTGTCACAATTCCGAGTTCTTCTCAAAAAAATTATTCTGGTTCAAAGCATCGCAGTGCAGCAACCTGCAGTACAAACTGGTGAACTAACTTATTAATTCCAGACCTATGGTTCCACATAGCGTCAATAAGACCGTTAGTTACCAGCTGGAGATGACTAAAATATTCACAGTAGTTTCTTTGGAAAGTATAATTTCCTTCTCTCACTTCAGGAGAGTGAGATATTTGTTATTTCACTGGAAGTACTTGTCACATTTAAGGTAACTTCTGACTGTCTTCCTTTCAGGATGTCTAATTGTAGAGACAACAGTGTGTTTAACCAATTCCTGCCAATAAATCATGTGTGTTTGAATTTCATACTATGAGTAACCATATTTAAGACCACAGAAAGATAACTGCTTGGAGTGTAAAAACATACAGGGAAGGGCTTTTAAAGCCACGGTCATCCTGCCAGTCTGTTTTGCCTTTGTATATCACCCTTAGAGCCAGAATTTATATTGAAATGCTGAATTATATAGCTACACTTTGTATAATGAGTCTACAATATCCCCTGTAAGCAAACCTTACTATAAAATTTACATGATTCTTTTGCCAGCCTGGAAATTAAACAGAATTAATTAATTACGGATACTCTTAAGAAGTCATGTTTTGCTTTAACTCTCTAAATAGGGTAAATTTTCAGGAATTCTGCTACTTGATTGACTTTTCTGACTTTAATGATTCCTAGAGTTAACCTCCCCATTTTAAATAGATTGAAATTGCCTTTACTTCTAGTAAATTATTAAATAACAACAACAAAATAAAGCTTTCTGAATGCATTTTTCACACACCCACAAGAAACTTCCTAACAGAAGATATATGATTCTGTTTTGCATGCAAAACTTTTTCTAGAGTTCTGTTGCCAACTTTGTTTAATTATCACTTGGCAGTGATAAATCCCAGCTGTTGCATGCCTGCACAACACATGCATTGAACTATTCAGCATATACAGACCTTAAATTATTTTTGTCAAGCAAATGAACAAGAGAATTTGCACATGTTAAAAAAAAAAAAAAAGTAATTTTATAAGTAATTTTACCAAGAAGAGTGAATTGACTAACCCTGAAGAATTATTTTAATTGCCTCATGATGAAAAAAAATATCACAATGTTTAATTGAAACCAATTAATATTAAAACTTGAAGCTGTAAAGAAAACAGACTTCCATGTCAGCTCAATTGGTGTTATGAGAAATCCTGTATCGTTGCTGGTTGTACTGTATATGCGACCGGCATAAAGTGTATATCATTCCTCAGCATTATTAGTTCAGTATCTTTCACTAATACACCACACAAAATGAACTGAAAATGCTTCTAAGGACTATTGAAATGGTTTTAGCTTCCTTCTTCATTAAACAAATTCCCAGAGTTTAGTTTGTTACTGAAGACACCTCGGCTTCTGTCAGACTCAGGATTTTATCAACCTGATCTAAATTCAAGTCTTCTGCTTTGCTGTGTATTGTATTGCTGGTAGACAAGCAGACTGGATATCTTAGAAATCTGTGTTAAGAAGTTCCCCAACGATGTGTATTACACACAGCACTGTTGTTAAGGGGGTATTTATGGGCTTCTAAGTCAATAACTGGATCCAGGCTCCATATGCCAAATATAACCCTGCACCAGCTGGTTGAAAAGCTGTTTCTCTCCCTCTCAGGGAGAGCTCTGGGTAAAATATTCATGACTTGAAAGCAGGCCTTGGAAATTATTGCTCTTATAAATGGAAAGAAAAATTAAATTTGTGCTTAAAGGATAAAAGAAGCCCTGTAACTTTTTGTTCTCTTTTTTTCCCATGTTGGCTCAATTCAAATAGTCATTCCATAGTTTTGTGCTAGTCATGTCACATATCTAGAAACAACTTTATTTTTCCAAATAATGCATGAAAAAAACACCTGTGTGGAATTTAAGTTGTTGATCAGAGTACAAAAAGTGAATATATGGGTGAATCTCTAAAGGTTCATGTCGTATTCAGATCTGCAAAGAGTTCATTAGAAATGTTTAATCTACTAGAACACTAACAAGCTGGAGCAGAAGAGTGTGTATGTGCGTGTTCTTGCTCAAACAGCAACGCATAAGCCAACAACAGTGATTATTCCACAAAGAGACAGCTCTGTTTGTATTCAACATCACATGAGAAGATATGATGCTTAGGTGACCAGAAAACACAGGAGGTCATTATAGGGTTTTGATCTATTTTCTGCTTGCTATTTAGAAGAGCACCTCATTACATGATTAGAGACTAAGTATTGAATAAAAGCTTTCATAATGCATCTTTAGCCAGAAATACTGCAAGGTCACATTACATGGGAATTATGGGGGACATGGAAGGGCAAGGCTAGTCAGAGCAGACCTTCCTGGATTTCTGTTAAATTTAACTGAAGAAAATAACTTTAAACACCAAAAAAGTGAGGTACCACCCACAATTTTTTATATGGGCATTCATTTTCTTCATATATCTCGTTGATGTGATTAAAAAACAAATGAAAAATATATAAAACAAACAAACAAACAAGCAAAACAAAACAAAAAACTAATGCAAGAGGAAAACAATTATTTGGGAAATAAATAGTTGTATTTCTGAAAACTCGATCCTCCATCTGTGTCTTACATATGTTTGTCGTCAGGAGTTGCAGAATGTTCCCTCAGTTCTGTTTTGAAAGCTATCAAATATATTTTTACTAAGTAGTATCAGCAAAGCAAAAATAATTGCAAACTTTGAGAGGCCTAGTTTTTATGTAATTTCAGAATTTCCTCAACCCCCAAATGCAAATTGCTTGATCCAACTAAATATAAAAAAAAAACCCAACCAAACAATTTTTTTCTGGTGTGTTAAAACATCATTAGAAATGCATACACATTAAAACAAAGAAACAAGTTGAATATTATGTATGAACATATTCTTTAATATTTATTCATCAGTTAGTATTTTTCTTTCACCATTTAAGGGTCAAATGATTTAGACAGTTTGGAAGGTCCAATCTGAGCTCTAAGTATCACTATTAGTAGGCCTCTTTTCACTTAGTCGCGCACAACACAGTTATATATAAATATTAAATTATATTTATTGCTACTATGGATCTTTGAGCTAAAGTCTTAGATGTTTTAAACTATAAAACTATATGGGGTCCAATTTGCTTACTATTGAATACAAACACTCATGACAGAAACAGCATCCTTAGTAAGCACAAATATCCCACAACTGCCTTTGCTTTGTGCAGCGATGTTTTGGCTTGAAGAGGGAATGCAATGCTGTGGTTTATCTACATTTGCATATCCTAGGCCATAGTGTCACCTTGCACACAGGATTGCAGCCATGCAACCCGTCTTTAAAATAAAATAATGATCCGCTGGCATTACATGCAGTTCTAGCCACACCTGTGGCACCTGTGGTAGCTATGGCAGACAACTGCAGAGCTGCTTCCTTTCAGGTGGCAAGATGATGCTCCCTTGTCCGGCCTGATTCTCTTGCAGATGTTTTCCAACTGTCTTCTGTCTGAGACAGGCAATGTGGCTAAGATTTGCTTTTCGTATCACAGAGGTGCAGTAGCCTGATTTTTTATTGAAATAAATGCAATTCATGTAAACGAAGCTTCATAGCTGTCAGGTCTCAGGCACTGGTGATAAGCAACTGTGGGCAGTAGCTGTAACTGGAAGAGGATGTATGCTGACAGCCTTGCTCATCTGAAATCGAACAGGGGAATCTCAAGGAGCCAAAATGGCAGAATTTGGCCAGAGGAAAGGATTCAAGTTCCCTGGAAGCTCACAGAGCACTGTTATTGAAATAAAATGCACTTGCCAAAAGGAAACTTCGGTCTAAATTAGAAATGAAGGAAAATGGGCGGACGCGGCAAAAAGAGAGGAAGGCATAAAACAACAATGAATAAACAATGAATTAACACAGTAAACAGTGGTTACAAGCTGTCTAACTACTGTGCAGTGTTCTCAGAAAATCATTTACTCTAGGATTCAAATTTTCACTGCAGATCACAATTCCTTAGATGCCGTGCTGTATCCATAATTAATTGTGGATGCAGTCTCTATTATTTATATATTTGTCTGCACTCACAGAAGCTTTGTTTTTTTATAAAAGCTGGGGGTACAAACAAGGATGAGTAATTAGCTGAAATGATGAAGATAATAGGGTTGTGTGAAGCTCCCTTAAAAACTGGACTCATCTGTCAACAACAGATACGATTCAATGTGCCAGATGAGAACTGATGTGATTGCCAAGCATCATTAGCTCCAACCTTGCTGAATCTGTGTGACCCACACAACAGATATGCTGTGTTGAAAATGTTTAGTTGAATCTTGCCTCCATATTACTTAATACTAACAGTGATAGCATCTTTGATAAAATCATGGGTATTATTTGAATGATTTTTTTATGTTTAAAAATAATTGCAGTTTTGCTGCATGCTTCCAAAGTGACAGAAGATTCTCTTTGTGAGCCTTTGAGTTAAAGTCTGCCAGGCCGCAATTATTGAGCCAAAACAAAGCATATTGTCTGAGAAAGTAGGAATTTCATCAACTAAGGCACTTTAAACAGATATGTCAGTTAAATTACCCTAAGATCTCTCAAGGCCTCAATCCATACAACATGTTCTACTGCTATTTCTTCTCATGACAGATATTCCTACTAAAAAGTCAGCACCTATGTGTCACCAGCAACAAACAGCAAAATAATACATAGCTTTTATAATAGCATTTGACTTTACCTATTTGGATTTGGAAGTGTTTCAAAAGGCTGTTTTTAAATATCAGTATCTCTATGACACAGAAATAGTTGCTTAACAAAGTGTCGCCCCTCCCCAAACCCCCCCGCCCCAAAAAAAGAAAAATCCCAGGCTTCATTCAAGAAAATTGAAGTTCTGTACTGAAAAGTAACCTCTACATGAGAGGTAAAGTGTTCTAGTCTCCAGACAGTGCCCATTGTTCTTAGAAAGTGATTAATTTGTGAACAAATTACAAAAGAGCTAGGAAAAAAAATTATTCCTGATCATGGTGAAGACTGAAAAGAAACAGAAATGCCCACTTGAAGAATTTTTTCCAGAAGTTTACTTTAGTACGTTGTGGTATTAAATATTATGAAGTTCAGGCTCACCACCAAAGTGGTGTACTTCTACTGAAAAACTGAATGCTTCTATTATGCATCTAGAATAAAGGAATGAGTCTGCAATTCTGTTTTCCTAACAATATTTCTAGGTGAAACTGGTAAGGTCAGAACAAAAAACAAACAAACAACCCAAAACCACCACCAACAACAAAGGGAAGAAAAAACAAACAAAAACCCCAAACAAAACACAATCCAAAACAAATGAAAAGAGAAGAGCAAAAGACAATAAAAATGACTAAAAAGAAAAGAAGAATAAAGATTACTAAAGATAATATGTTGTATTTTAAAAGTCCAGAGAACTAAAATTTTATTCTTTTAAGCTGGGGTCAATAACTAGCTGTCAGCTAGTCGGTAGTCAATAATTAGCACATCACTGGCTTTCTGAGGCCACTAACTAGCAATGCACCCCAAAGTTCAGTACTGGGTCCATTTCTGTTTAATGTCTTCATTAATCATCTGGGACTTCCAGGCTAGAAATAAGCTTTACAGAAAAGGACCTTTTAAGCACAAACTGAAACATGGCAGGTTCCTTCTGACCATAAGGAAACAGTTTTTCACTGTGAGAGTGACTGAGCCCTGTTGCATTTTGTCTAGAGAGGTTGTGGATTCTTCATCCTTAAACTTCCAAAAGTCATCTGACGTGGTCCCGGGAAATTGGCTCTAGGTGACCCTTCTTGAGCAGGAAGTTTGGACAAGATGACCTCCACAGGTACCTTCCAACCACAATATAACATGCTTATAATATTCATATAAATAAACAAACAAAGACACCATAAATACACTTCCTGAGATGATGAATAATAGCTTCACAGGATTTTTGGAAATCATGTAAGCAGCTCTTTTTAATGGAATATTTAGTTTTACAATATAGTTGAAAATTAGAATTTTGAGGACATATCCACATTTTTATTCTGAAAGTTCCTTCTGCAAAAGATGCTTGCTTTGAAGATATTATTTTTAATTTTCATATTAAAAAAGTTATTTTGCAGGCTAATGTGGAAAATTTGAACTGCAAAATCAGAGGTCATCTGATTTATTGAGGGAAGACAAACACTGTTCAGACTCACCTTTTGTAACAAAACAAAATATTGTTTTCAGTACTTATGGTGTATTTTAAACACACACACACACACACACACAAAAAAAAAAAAACAACAAAAAAAAAACAACACATGGGAGACTGGAAAATTTGTAGAAGTCAGCAGTTGTAACATTATTGATGCAAACAGTCAAGCACATTACATCAGAGCATGGAGATAATGCACCCTAAGACTTAAACCCACAAAAATTAATTGCAGGATATTGTGGCTGGTGTCACAATAATTCTTTATTTCTTTAGGTTTACTTTCTTATAACAGAAGAAGGGATACATGTCTCTGTGGTGGCTTGATCCTAGCTGTCAAGTAAGCCCCCACTCACTCCACTATAGCTGGATGGGGGAGAGAATTATAAAAGTGAAAAAACTTTCAATAAGTGAAGGGAGAAAGAAAAAAAAAAAAGTGAAGGATAAGTGACACAAAAAGAATAATTTCCTACTAGATGATGGATGTCCAGCTAGATCCTGAAAAGCAACCTTGGACCCCACTCGTCCACCTCCCTGCCAGTTTTATCAGTTTTATTCTGAATACAAAATTATATAATACAGAATAAGCCTTTTGTGAATTCAGGTTACTTATCCCAGCTGTGTCCCCTTCCAGCTGCTTGCCCACCCCTAGCATACTTGCTAGCAGAACAGAGTGAGAAACAGAATGCCTTGATGTCATGCAAGTACTTTTCAGCAACAGCTAAAAACATGGATGTGTTATCAACACTGTTTTGGTCACAAAAAATCCTGCAGCACCACATGAGCTTCCATGAAGAATATTAACTCTATCCCAGCCAAACTTTCACTTTTATACTCTAAGACTAATTTATCTCTTTGACTTTTCTGCAGACTTCAGGTGCATAATTTACTATCCATCGCTTAGTTTCTCTATCTCCAGTTCTCTTCCTGCTTTAAGTCTGTCTTGCTTAAAACCACAGTCCTCTAAACCTACTGCTTCTGTGTTATCATGACCACCCACGCTCACATCAAGCCTGTAATTAAGATAAACCTTTTTGACTGTAAACACATTATAACATTTCTGATTTCTTCTATCATCAATATCTTGCATAATGAGACTTTTCCTTTTTCGATTTCTGGCATAAAAAAAAATAAAAATGGTGTTTGTTACATTGTAAAGGATGATATCTATCTTGACTGTTACTACAGCAAGTGTGAACTTTGAACAGGGGTGAGAACTTCAAAAGGGAGACTGAAAAGTGGAGATTGAATTCAGAAGTGTGAAAAGGGTGCATGCTAAAGTTTAGCATTGATAGCTGAAGTATGTGAATAAAGAAAAGAAAGGTAAGAGACTAATAAAAAAAGGGTAAAATGTAGACTTAGGTTACCAGCATCATCCTATGAAAGGATGATGCTATTTACATTTCTAGAAAAATCTTATTTCTGGCTCCATTATGGTTTTGGTACTTGAGTTAATGAGTCTTGATAGTATCAGCGTTGTTGTAAGCAGCTTAAGTGGTTCATTTGCTAACTATAGAAGTTCATTTTCTATTATGTCACATTCTTACTTGAACATTTCAGGTAAATTCTGGAAAATTCAAGTCTTGAGTATTTTGCTTATCTTTTCATAGATTCAATAACATTAATTGACAGGGAGTGATGGAAAGATGGAGTTCTTGGACAATATTTTCTGCAAATATATTGAATGATGTTGTAAATGTTATTAGAAAAGAAGTGAATGTCTCTGAATAGTGCATAGTTTATCTGATGAGGCCCATTATCTACACAGAATTGATCTAAGCTCTATTCAGTATATCACCAGACAAGGTATGAATTGTCAAGAAGCTAGAAGATTAATTTATTGTACATCTTCAAGCCACTATACAGATCTTCTAAAAGGAACAAGTTAATGTAGCAGCATCCCCCATCATGTGTCCCACCTGGATATGCGAGGTTTGGTAATCAGAGAGACTATTTCCACAGTTAAAATTCAAATTTTCCACAGCATAAAAAAGCTAAAGTCTACTGAAGAATCTGAGTATATGTCTATCTCACCCTCAACTGATAGTGCCAGTCTCTAACCACCGTGTTTATCTCGTCCTACATACTCTTTATGAAGAAAGTTATTGACCTATTCTGGTTAAAAGTAGTTTCTCACTTAAAATCCAAGACAGTCATAATTTTAAGTTATCTTACACTAACTGAAGCAGTCCTGGGCAAATAATAAACCACAATGTAAACACACTGGGCAAACCGAATGTGCTGTTGTTATGTGCATACATCTGCATAAAACTTGATATGGCTTCCTCTATCAAATCCCACCTAACACCATGCTGCTTTAAATGTCAGCTTTTTTAAACCTAGGATTTTTTTATCCCTTTACCTGAAAGGGTGATGATCAAATGCACTACGCTTTATGTATTGTTGTATTCTACAGTTTCTTACTTTGTTTTGTCCAAAAACTCTTTCCAGAAAACCCCATGATATTTCAAAGGAATTTATGTGCTTCACAGCTGTTGTTGGATAGGAATTGATCATAAAGTTTTTTACTATACTTTCTCTACATGATTCCAGATCTGTACCTTGTCTGTTACTAAAAGGTTATTGGTTACTTGTAGTGTTTCTTTGTTGGTGATAGAGTCATATTTTATTAATTAATTTGTTTATTATTGCTTTAAAAAGGAAAAAATGTGTTTATATGCCCTTATTCTTTCAGGATCCAAACTGGCTTTGCAGTTTGTGATTCGTGTTGCAATGTATATAGTCTGAGAAACCTCATAGTATAGTTGTAAAGAGAATAGATTAAAGTAACTTACATTTTCTAATGCTACAGTGTTCAAAATTAGGCAATGATTGAGATTTATATATGTAAAAGTTTCTTCAGTATGCATATCTCTTCTGTCAAACATTGCTTCTTCTCATATGTATTTGCCGTGTACCTGCCCCTAGGAAAGGCAAGAAAGACAAAGGCATTCCCCAAAACTACTTTGAAGTGAGGAATCCCTTGCAGTTTCAACTTTGTGTTATCTTTTCTGAAGATGCTTTCATCATCTGTTGCTAAGTGGTAGCTACACGGGATCCTGTTCCTGACTGAAGGCATCTGGAATGTGATTGCATAGGAAAAAAACACAAAGGACAATTTGTTTCCTTACCTCATATCTTTGGGAAGATTTCACAATGAGAAGAGTTTACCCGGACAACATGGAGCACACTGAAGTACAAGTGGATGATCACTTAACACCATGGGACCAGGTTTATATACTGAGACAGCCAGTTCTGTCAAACTCTGAAAAAGGGAAGCATGTAGTCTCAACATTTCTTTCTGTACAAACACACATATCACATGAATGATGATATGGAAATTGATATTGTGCCTTTTTTTTTTTTTTTCCCCTCACCTCCCTTTTTCCTAGGCAACTATTTTCCAGAATGTTTTTTAGGGTGTCTGGTTTTGCCTTACTTAGTGTTAAGTAACATTTTTTCCCTTAAAATGAAATATAAAAGCTCATTTCCTCTCTTTTGTCATAGTTCTTCATTATTTATTTTTAACAACTTATAATCCATAATATCTATGCAAATAGTATCTATACTGTGATAATAATATCTATGAAAATAGAAAAACATCTATGACACCTACATTCAGTGCTGCTGACATATTTAAAACAACCACATTAGAGATGCTGCCAGCAACTTTCTCATCCCCAAAGTAGAAAATATCCTATTGGAGATTAAGTCCAAGTTAAATAATAACCAACTGCTGATACATCTGTCCTTCTCATAACCCTTCCAATAACTGTTTGAAAAAACAGATATATAGTTGCTTTTTAAAATTGGAACCAGAAAGATACTGTAAACTGTTTAAACACCTTCAAATCTGTACTTGTTAACCTGTGAGAAGACATGACCATTTTACTGTTACCATTGTTTTCCTTACTTATTATTTTCTTCTTGCTGTTGCTAGTTCTGTAAAAGCACTTGTAAGTTTCGTTTTAAGAATAGGCTGTGAAGCTGCAAACCAATAAAATCAACTGTGTCCTACTATACACTATATATTGCATAGACTAAGGGCCCAATCATTATTAAGCAAGTTTATAGCTAGAATGAAATCACCTAAGGAAACCTCATAAACTGTGACAGTTAACTGAATTTTTAAGAGAAATATATTTCAAGATATGTCTTCTGTAGCTCAATATTCTTGAGTCTACTTCTTCTGTATTTTGCTGTTTTTCTTTTGCATATTTTCTATAAGATTTCTAATTACTTTGTTAGTCATTTGTCTGCTGCACATTTTCTTCAGCATGCTGGTAGTCACTTTGGCTCACCAGAGTCCTCATAGCATTTTATTTTTCTTTCACAGCTTTTGTTTCACATTCCAGAATTTCAAATATTTTTGTTAAGAAAATATGATGTTATTACAAGGCACCGTCTGGGTGTTCTCTTGTCGAAGTTTGGAAAAGCACTGCAGTATGCCCTCAACAACACCAGGGAAAAAGACATTTGCCTTTCTGGACTGAAGAAGTCTGACCTAAGTGCATTAAAAACAAATAAACTAACCAACTAACAAACAAACAAAGAATCAAGGGATTATAGTCCTGTCCCAAACTACGGTGATCAAGAGCAGGGCTGACCTGATCATGTGATCTAGTATCTCTTATATACCCTTTTCCTTCCTCCCTTCTTCCTTATTAATCTCATCTCTTCCCAAATAAATAATGCATCCTACTTATTCTTACCTCTTTGGTTGATTTGATACCCTCCTTTTTGGAACTTACAGTTGCCTTGGTAATCTACTCTTAGCTAGTGACATACTAAGTTCCTGCCCCCTTCCCTGTAAAATCACACCATTAGCTTGCTACTGTAGCTAGGTGGTTAAGGTTAGCTGTCTGCTAAGACTTTCCAGTGATATCAGGAGCATTTGGCAGCTTCTCATGTTGCTGTCTTGCTAGGGTAGCCATATAGTCAGAAGAGATCTTTTATATTTGTTTTTTTTACAGTTGTGACAAAGTCTACGATACTGTGTTCTGCTGTGTTCTACAGCCTCAAGTAGCTACTGAACAATTATCCTATAGTCTTCCCACCCATGGCACCACTGGTCTTTTTTGTGAGCAAAACATTCTGTCAATTTCTGTAAAAGAGCATGTGAGGTTTGAAACAAAATTTTATAATTAATCATAGAAAAAACAATCAGAAGTCACAGTCGGTTTCTCACAGGTAGCAAGCGACTTTAAGTGTCATTTCATCTCTTTCTTACAGTTCTGCTTCCAACCAGAATTGCCTGGGATAAAAGTCTGCAGTGCTTTGGGCCATTCATATATACTTCCTGAGAAAGTCACTCTGTGAGTTTAATGGTAATTCTTATTATTTCTGCCAAGGGTGGAGCAGATAATAATTTAATTTAATTATGGCAGGATTCTCTTGTTGAAGGGGTAGTTCTGCTCAGAGAGGTGATCACAGCTGTGTTTTTTTTGTTGTTGCTGTTGTTTGTTTGTTTGTTTGTTTGTTTTAAGTAGAGAAGAACAGGCAATGGCAAAAAAAAAAAAAAAACAAACCACAACACATTTCCTCAGGCTACTGGTGTTAAGCTTAATAATGACCTCATATCACTGAAGCAAGCTGTACAGATACTTTAAATGCTATCAACAATAGGAACACCAGGAAGGTCAGTGAGAACATCAGTATCTCTTTCTGGCACAGCTAGAAGAGCTCTTGAAGGGAATGTTAACTTGGTACTTCAGCAGTATGGCTGTACAACTTCCTGATTTGCACTGCTTCAGCTGCTGTGGCTTGAAGAAGGAACAGTTCATGTCTGTTTGCAGCTACTTGTGTAAAAATAATCTTAAGATCTTCTTTGTGGAATAGTCAACAACAGCAGTATGTATTTCACAAAATATTCTTTGCTAACCACTAGCCTACAGTGATATATTCTGTGAGTGAAAACAATATGTTAAGAACAAAAGACAAATGACAAACTATTTTAGAATTGTATATACACATACATTGTAATTGTGGTGTTTTCAAAAACGATAATAAACATTCATGGTAAAGTTAATATAATAGAGATTAAAGAAAATAGATAGTTGTAAATTATAATGAATTTAGCTGATGATATTATGTATTTTATGCCTTAAAGAAAGCTAGAGGAAAGGATTTATAAATCATAAGGAAAATTATGATCAGCAGTTTCTTGAAACACAAAAGAAATAATCTATGAGATACTAGTGACTGCATAAAATTAACTCTATTAGACTGTTCATACGACTGTATGAGAAGATAAAATATAAAAAACTCATGTCAAAACAGTATTTGGGAGTGGTTCTGAAATAATCTTTTATTCTTGGGTTTTAGAAGAATACAAGAAGGAACTAGTTAATAAGTGAAACACTTGTCTGTTCTTCCAGTAAATAACATTTTTTATAACTATACTCAGTTTTTGCAATTATTTGGTTGAAGTATCTATGAAAAAGCATAACTTTTAACAGATGGACAATTTATTTATAGTAATGGCATAACAGAAGAGCAGACTAGCAGGATTTAGAGCACACAGGGTTACCCACTAACTTCTTCAGCTAGAAGGTACTTACCACACAAATCACAAGAAGTAATCAGCCTGTATCCTCCTTAGTACCATGGGTAGGCAGGAGGCCACCTGAGACAGTCCCGACATAACCATTCTTGGATTAGTGTTTCACATCACACTGAAATCTTTAACAAAACTGATAGCATGGTATTTATGAGGGAGTTTTTGATAGTGCCACTTTCTCCCACCCTGAGTGACAAAATCAGCTTATGGTGTCCACAGAGAGAAGGAGAGCAATCATTGTCATTCTGATAGGGCTTGTACTCTTTTGCCAGTGGCAAGGTAGATCCCCTGTGTCCTTGAACCTTGACTGGCATGGTGTCTGCTATATCTTGGTGTTGATTTGTTTGCAATGTTTAACATTGAACATTATCTGAGACCAGTAAGTGCAAATATTTTTGATTTTAAAGAGTCTGTGACGACTGTTCTTCTAGGATTAAACAATGTGTCTACATCTTCTGGTGCAGTCAAAATTTAACCTAGTTTAACTTCAATATTTTCCAAGTAAATGCCAAGAATTTACCTTATATTACTCAGTGGCCATCTAATTTACCATGTGAGCCCTCCGTACAGTTTGCTTAGAAGACAGTAATCTCTTCTGATTTTTCCAGTGATGTTGTAGTATTTTGAAATTCTCCTGGTGTGACTTGAGATGTCCTCCCAAGGAAACAATTTCAGCAGTTTTCACACTAAACACATTAAATACCAGCAAAGATGGGAGAGAGGTCAACAAATTTTTAACCCAGCTGAACTGCTCCTTCCTTTCCCCTCTGCAAAATGTAACACTACATTAAATAGTTACATAACAATCTAGAACAACATCCTGGTTCCTTTACCAGCCCAGCAATTAAATGCCCAGGCTAACCAAGTACAGCCAGGCTAGATTTCTCCAGTTAAACTATTATTGTGAGCAAACAACAGCATTATTGTTTCTTATAGTTTGTCAGCTGGGTTAACCTTAATTTCCATTTCCTATTCTGTAAGTGCTGACTCAGGATCACGACAGTGAGCTCAGTGCAAATCTAGCTGCTGTTATGCTGAAAGGCTGACATAAAATTGCATATATATTTTATGTTTACTAGTAGAATACATTATAAGTATTCCAGTTGACTTGATTTGTAGCACAGCTTAATAAATGCTAGGACCTTTGCTATCCATTCACAGTGATAGAGAAATTATCTGTACTGGGCGGTAACTGCATGTCTTAATAAATAACCTTTTAAAAGTTAAAAGTCAGCATTTCCTGTAGTGGCTAAAATAAAATCCTGCTAGTGTAGAGACTCAGTATTCTAAGGTTAACTGCATTCTTTCCAATGTGGAGCTAAAATCAGACCTTTAGTTTTACAGTGGCAGAAGAGCTCAGCAATCTATGGGTAACTTTAAGGCATTTTACACAGTCTGCTGGTTGCTGTATGTACTGAAGTCAGAGTTTATTTGAGAACTGGCATGTTGTTTTTCTGAAGCATTTCATTTCACGGATGGCAGATCACATTGCAATGTGTCGGTTATGACACTTCACCATCTTGCATTGTGATATGTCAGCATATGGTAGAAAGCTTCATTTTATCACATGAATTGTTATAATGTGTCCTGAAACATAGCATGAAGGAAAGCTTACTGGCAGATCACTTATCCATTAAGTGCTAGTATCTGATCTGTAATCAAACAGGAAGACAAGAGCAGACAGTATCATGTTTCATCAAGTAGTATAATTATCTCTGAATAACCAGGCACACTTCTGGAATCAATGAAGTATTTCCCTTTTTTTTCCTCAACTTTCATTGATGACTACAAGTATCAGAACTGACAGATAGTGGCACAAATACTTCTGTTTATATTCTTTATAGTATTAGTATCATTAGAAGCACTATTCATGACAACCAGGCACAGCATGCAGCAGTGACACTCCTGCCATTGAGCAACACTAATGAAGAAGCAAAACAAACCCCATGAAGAACATTATTTCCAAAGGCGGCTGAAAGCAGTTACTTTAATCTACATATGTATGCAGGTTTCTGTGGCAGGATCCTTTACAGTATGCTAGGGTTGAATATTGTAAACAACTTCCCTACAATACAACTATACTTAATGACTGTTGTATTTCCTGACATCAATGTAATTTATATTTATTTATATACATATACATATATGTGCACACATATGTCTGTGGTAAGTGCGTATATATATATATATATTACAGTATACTATGACATAAATTACATATGAAATATTCACATGTATTTTTGGGTTGGTTATGATCTGGAATTGCAAGTGTTCACTGCAGACTATTTTTTTCTGTTCTTCACCAGGTAATTGAGCAACTATCTCACAGGTGGTCCAGTTTAAGTCAATCCTACTACCCAGGAAAGAAAGAAGATGCAAACCCCTGATAAGCATAAGGGTAGCAACACAATGCAGTTGTACATGAGTATTTGATTAATACTATTAATACTAGAAACCTTACTAATCACTTATATCATTGGAGCATGTATATTTTGTTGGAACTCCTTAATAACCATGAGCTTCTCTGGTTAGAAGCTTGGGAACTGAGCAGAGAGAAAAGACAAATGATGAAAGAAAAAGAAAAAATAGAACAATAGTACTATACCAATTTTACAAACTTGTGCCTACAGTCATTAATTATGCATGTGTCAAAGAGAGGGTTTTACCTTAAGTCTTCTCAACCTTGGACACAAAAATACCTTTCCTTGTTCTGGGGGAGATTCTATGTCTTTATGCAACCAGTTTGCATCCAGTGTAAGCTGGCAGCAACAGAATGTCATTAAGAGCTGATGATTCCTTAGTGGGTTATGTTAATGATTTGATGGAGAGTTCCTTCTGGGCAGATGTCCACAAAACAAAATCATCATTACTAGCTCCATTTGGCACCCCATTTTTGTCAGTCTTAGGCCAGGATTTGGCTGAACTTGAGAGTTCTTTTCTGAAGAGGAATTACTGACACTAAGTTGTCCAGAAGAGGTGGTAGTAGTGGGGTGGTGATTCTCATGGCTGCTACATGATCTGTGCCTTTTCTGTTGCAGCCCACTGAAGTACTGAGATAGTGCTTTCCATCCGTTCTGAAACTACTCAAAACAAACTGGTTTACGAATAATGTTCTACTGCCTAATGCCATTTAAAATGATGGTAAACAGCACTCATGCATGATGAAACTATAGAAAATCACCTGGCTACGGGACTGGTGTCACTGGCAGAATTCTGGGGTTTTGATCATGGGTTGGTTGACAGGGCACCTGGCCTGCTAGCAACAAATATGACACACCTGTCTCAAAATGGTAAAAGAATCCTGGGACAGTAGTTAACAGGACTCATTGAGAGGGCTTTAAACTAGATTTGAAGGGGGGAGGGGAAGAAACAAGGTATGGCAGAGGCACACCCAAGGGCAACATGCCAGAATTTGATAGTAGTGCTAGTGAGGTCATTTGGTTTGCCATCTCAGTGGAGGCAGGAAATGGAGAGCCATGCAGTAAGAGAAACAAAAGGGTTATTGATGTGTCAGAATATGTGGAAGCACTTGATGATAGCCACAAAGGAATTAGGGTTTCTTACCAGAAAAACGTGGCAGAATCAATGGCCCAGCTGAAGTGAATCTACATGAAAGCACACAGCATGGGCAACAAACAGCAGGAGCAGGAAACCATTATGAGACAGAAAAAATGTGATATAGTTGTCATCACAGAAGCATGGTGGGATGACTCTCATAACTGCAGTGCTGTATTAGATGGCTATAAACTCTTTAGAAAGCATAGGAGAGGAAGGAGGGGAGGTGGGGTAGCTGTGTCAGGGAGTGTTTTGATTGTCTGGAGCTTGATGAGGGTGATGATAGGGTTGGGTGTCTAAGGGTGAGAATCAAGGGGAAGGGAATGCCTGGAGCACAAGTCTTAGGAGGAGTAGTTGAGGGAGCAGGGGCTGTTTAGCCTGGAGACAAGGAGGCCTTATCATTGTTGACAACTACCTGACAGGTGGTTGTAGCAGGGAGGGTGTTGGTCTCTTCTCCCAAGTAGCAGATGTTAGGACAAGGGGAAATGGCCTCAAGTTGTGCCAGGGGAGGTTTAGATTAGATATTAGGAAAAACTTCATGGAAAGGGGTGTCAGGCATTGGAACAGGCTGCCCGGGGAAGTGGTGGAGTCATCGTCCCTGAAGACATTTAAAAGACATTTAGACGAGGTTCTTAGGGACATGGTTTAGTGCTTAAGTTTGGTTATGGTTGGACTCGATGATCCTGAGTGTCTCTTCCAACTGAAACAGTTCTGTGAATCCATTCTTCTCTGACAAGCTTTGTAGGGCTGAGTTCTGCCACCTTTTTAAGTGAAGTGTAAAAATGGGGCATGAAGTGTTTGCTTAGAAATGGATATTGTCAAAGTATAAATAAATAACCATGTCCTATGATTTGTTTTTTCAAAATTTCTAGGCAGCTGATTTCCCCTTTGTTAAACATTCTGATTTCTGTAGTCCTAAAAATGCCACCTGCATGATATCGATTTACATGAAGATCAGTCAGCTGGACAAAAAGTAACAAAAAACCCCATACTGTGCCTCAAAATTTCTCCTGCTGGAATCCTAAAAGCTGGTCAGCTGCAGATGACTGCATAATAAGCAGCAAAAAAGTTAATCACTGTCAAATCTCTCAAGAGGCAGAGGTCATTTTAACTTTTCATCCAGGGCAAGAGGTATTTAAACATGCCAGTAAAGACTTACTGGTCAATATATGTCTATTACATTTGTTCTGCAGGATTATTTGTTACTTATTCTGTGTTTATGAATGGATAGCAAGGAAGCAGGCAAAACACAGGTATGTCATACTACTGCATTGTCCCTATATTGATGCAAGTTTTGTCTCTTTTCAGTGGGCTGTAGTGTCACATATATTTCATGAAATTATGTTTTTCCTAAGGCAAAGGATATCCTTGAAAATATGGTACAAGAAAAAGTTACATGTTTGTACAAGTATTTGAAAATATTATTATTATGGTGTCGAACATGCCAGTGGCTGAGGTCCTGTCTGCCCCATATAGTAATCAATGTGAACAAAAACATCACATGTGAATGATAGAGCTTCAATGTACTATAGCCTAGCATATGATGTGGTGCCAGGAATTCAATAAAAGAGAAAGAAGCAGGAAGAAGAAATGGCAGATAAACAAGAACTGACTAAGAAGGAAACCCTTGATCCAAGGGTTACTGTTATTTGGTATCTCAGACTGCAGTGTCAACGTCTGTTACCGGCTTTTTTTTTTTTATAAAAAATCTGAGCTGTGCCCATGGAGCTGCCTAAGGTTTTAGCCATCCCTATTTTGCCACAGAATGCACTTCTGGGAAAAGAGTAAAATTCAAAGACTCAGCTGCATCTGGAATCCTAGGCATATTGGGGAGGATGAATGTCACTGAGTCACTGTAGTCATTGGATTGCAATATTGGAAGGGAAAGTCACCTTCAGTCACTTCACAGCTATTGCTGTAAAGAGATCTCACATACTTAATTGTGCCATTAAGACATTAAATCGTAGGTATTCTACAAATTTCTATAGGGAAAACAAATCAAAAAAACTTTCATGCCTAACATGATGTTACTACTGAGGAAAATTTCTCATTTTTCCTAACACATGTACATCCACCGTGCTGGAAGAACCGATCCTGCTAACTACAGTTGTACTTGAGTTTTATTCAAAAACAAAAAAGAAAATACTTTTGTTTTCCTAAACTCCTCACACACTTTCACATTGACAATTTTCCTCTTCACTTCATATTCTCAACTTTTGTGAAGTGTGGTAAACACCTGCAGCATTCTTCCCTTAAGTTTATCCATTAGTAATAACAAGGAGAAACAGACCTAGTGCTCCTAAGAAACAGATGTGGAATATGTGACCTGCCTGTATTGCCACTTAAGTCAATCAGAACATTTTGCCTCATTTCCATGGGAAGAAATTTGAATTTATTATTAGCAAATGCAGATACCAAAGAAGTGAGTTAAAAGTTACAGAATATAATGAATGCAGGAGTTTGTTTCAGGTTCCATTAACCTGACTAAATGTTTATAGGAAAATAAAAATAAATCAAACGAACAAAAAAAATCTCACCCATCCCATCCCTTCACAAAACCTCAAGCCCAGAATCGTTGTCCAGAAAGCTCTTCTGTTCAGGACAAAATGATTTTTTATAACTTTCCACATGTGAGGGTATAACATGGAGATGTTTCAAAAAATGTGTCTTCCAGCACACTACTTTGCTGTTCAAGGTCATCTGAAAGGTCTCTGGATGTTAGCTCAGACACTGAAAACAAATTATTTGTGTTGGGATATCACTCTGGTCTAACTACAGGAGACACCTGGAGAGCATTTTGCACAGTCTTTAGGCTGTATGGATGCAGTTCAGTGCCATTTTCAAAAGAATCTTGAGTTCTTCAGAGTGTAAGTCCTCTTGAAGTTTCAAATATACCTTTTTTTTAAAAAAAAGATGTAGTGTCTAATATACAAGGCAGCTTACACTTATTTTTCTATCTTTTCTTTTTCACTAGTTATGCTAAACTTTAATTTAATAATTTTAATTATTTAAATTATTAAAGACATTTTAATTAAAAACATTTAATGTAAAATGCTTTTTATGTACAATAGACAACTATTTAAATTATTGTGAAGAAAACATAATAAATAATAGTTAATATACACCTTTTTATTATTTTCATACTGCCATTTCCAGCTGATCAGAAACATTTCCTTTTTGAAAAGATACATGGAATTAAAACGTAACTAAAGCACGTGAAGTAAATCTGTGCAAGAGTTCAGTAGAGAACAACAAGACTCAGGGATGTGGCTTGATGTAACTATGGTGAGTAGTACTGAACTGAGCAAGGGGCTGACTCACAATAACCCATCTGGGAGGGGAAGGTGTCATATGTACAAGTAGTATTTTGGAAGTCTTGGTATTCATAAAATCAAGGTAGTCCATTGATTTAATGAATATTCTTACATGTGAAGAGTTTCTTTCTCAAAACATGACAAAAGAATAATCCATTTTATGACCTCTCACTGCCTTGATATCTGAGTATTTAGAAATTATGAGTGCATTTTGTTAACTACCTTTGAAATAAAGCAGTCTGTGGGTACAGAGTAGGCTACACTGTGTAGGGACAGGCAATTCTCTCCCCTCTTCCACCCAGAAAGGTAAACACACTTGCTTAAACTTTTTAGGCGGGACAGCACGGATCATCAAGAGAGTCTGTGAGTGGACTGAACCACATCCTGACTTGTTTTTTTTTTTCCCGTGGGGAAAGATAAAGAGGAGCAAAGCTCTGTTTAGAATCAGCTATAAGCATCCTTTTAGCAATAAGCATGCTTACTGGAAACTGTACTACTTTGAGACTGAGGTTTTCTGACTTGGAAAGGCCAATGCAGAAGAATGGAGGCAAGTGAGTAGCTGAAACTCAGACACTGAGTTAACTTGAATTTAATTCAGATATTAAATAACTCAAATTTGGTTAATTTCTTTTCTGAACAATCACTTAGGAGACTACAACATCATCACTTCTGAAACAACTTTGTTTGTTATTAAAATTAAGCTAAACTAGATAGTGTTTGTTTTCCCAGAGTAATCAAAAGACTCATCCTGACCTTTCTTGCTTGTCCCATGGCTCATTGGCATATGTTTAACTGAAGAGTAGTTCCATAATTTCATAGTTTTGTGGGTTAGCTCTATGAAGGCTTAGAAATAAAAATTGCGAAACAGATTTTAAAATAATATATCAAGGTGTTTCTTACAAAGACCTCACTCACATACAAGCATGTAATGGCACTTTTAAATAACATGAAAACACACAGCATGATTTTTAAAAGTTAATAACACCAATATTTGTCAAATCAAGTCTATACAATAGTAGCATTTTTGTAATTTACCAGCTGCATATTTCTGATATTTTATTAAGTACTATTCTTTATTTATTTTTAATGGAAACACCTGGACATGTACAAAAATAATAATTAAAAAAAAAAAGAGAGAGACATTTAAACATAATTACAAATAGTTGAAAATTTGTCCTATCTGTACAAGGAATTCTCCCACATAAAAACATTGGTGAAAGGTAAGTGAAGTTTAATGGAAATAGAGGTCTATGAAATTCAAGACAGAGTTCAGAGGCCTGGAGTTCAGTAAATGGCTGCGGTTAGACTTCTTGAGCAAAGAAAGTGAGTAGCAATTAAAACATGCTAATGGCAATATGCCAGTCCACTTCTTGATGTGTAATATTATCTTATTCTATTAATAATTGCAGCGATGTCCATCAATCCGATGATGGAATAAGATACAGTCAGCTATGCAGACACTTTTGAACCATATAGCTTACAATTTCAGCAGTATTTTTGTGGCACAGTGGCAAAGATATTTTGAGCTGAACTGTGCACTTATTTTTTATATCTCAGATGTCTAGTTCATTTGAAAATCACGAGAACCGTGAACACTTTTGTTAACAATGAATGCATCATGGTTTCTGATTCAGAGTCTTCAAGTCACTCTCTATCTTCAGGTGCTTTTATCTCTTCAGGTTTGAAGGACTTTCAAAAATTCTAATGGAAGCAGAACAAAGACCTTTAAACAAATGAGTCTTCATCTTAGTCTACATCAGCTTCTGTTCTAATTTAGGTAAATGAGAGATCTATAGCTTTATAAGTCAAAACTAAACCTAAATATCCAATCTCCTTCTTGTATATATAAATATACACTTCTTTTTTTTTTTTTTTTTTTTTTTTTTTTTTTTTTTTTTTTTCCCCAGAGTGGATATTTATTTAACTGCCTAATGCACAAACACAGAGAGGCATAGCTCAAATTCCACCCAGACTTTATTTATGTTTAGCCAGGACTTCCACCGACATCTGGCTACCAAGGTTTTTTGTTTTGTTTTGTTTTGTTTTATCAAATTATTGCAGGTTTTTAACTTTCAGGCTAAAACCAGAACTAAATCAATCCAAATCAAACAAAACCATATATTTTAGGACATGCCCATTTTCTGGAGAACGATAGAACTCAAATGTAATGTGATTCTGTCCTAAAAGTAATGGGATCAAAAAACCTTTTAATATGCACAGAAGAAGATTAATATGAGTACAATTTATTAAAATGTCCTTACCATCCGTCTCTGATCTACACAAAAAAATGCTAAGGATTAATGAATCTGCTGACAGAACAAGCATACTCAGAAATGGAGAGAAAAATTTTTACAGCTCTAACTTTTTCCCTGTAATTTAAGCTGCAGTTTGGTGTTTAAGCAGAAGATTGTACAGCAACATTAGCAGCCATTGAGAAACTGAGAGAAAGGACAATAAGCACCACTTGCAAGTATTATGTGTTCGGTAAAATTTGCCCCCAGCAGAACTGTATTTCAGTCCTCTGGGGCCTATTTCATAGAATTTGAGTTGATTATTTAGTTTTTACATGTCCCAAAGAGGCTGACCAAGAAAAAAAAAAAAAAAAAAAAAAGTTGAAAACCAAAGTTTTGTGTTAAAGAGCAAAGATAGGTTTATATATTTTCATTGTAGTTAATTTTACTTCGTTTATAAATATTTTTAAGTTTTTTTTTCAGCAATTACAACAAAATCTAAAGTATGGCTTGATGCTGAGAATTTTAAAAGAACAGATACTCTATTTATAATTGAAAAGATTAATCTTGAACAGACTAGCTTGTTCTGAACAAATACATAGATTAATACTTTGTAAATAAACCATATTTTAGCTCTTAAAACAAAGACCTAGGGAATTTGTTTCAAAGTAGGTGCTTTTAAGCCATTGTGGTCAAATAAGTTTTCTCAAACCAAGCATGCAGCCCATTAAATTCAACCTCTTACAAATACTTTTGTAAATCATTTATACTGCATGTGTGATTGAAATGTTGACACAGGACTTACTAAAGCAGTGTGATGTTACAGTTTCTGGGTTAATGGATCACTGAGAAAAAGTTATTCATTAAGAGAAAATAGAATGCTTTCCATGAGTGCATCCTGACTAGTATCAGTGCTAGAGATAATATTTTTTAAAGGTTTAATATTTACTGATTGTAAATGGGGCTTTGTCATGGATTCTCAAGATATTTAGAATCTTGGGATGAGTGAGAGGTGTCTAGGGAATCTACTATCAGATAGTCAAGAACCTGTTCTAAAACTAGGTTTCATTGGACTGACACACTGGCTTTGAGAATACTTACACGGCTGAATAGTTTGCAGGTTTGTCACCCAACCTTACACAGTCAGTTTTAGATTGTAGGATCATTTGGAAATTGTACAGGAAGGCTTTTTGGTTTCAGAAAAAAATCTAAAGTTAAAAAATAAAAATATTCTCCTTTTTCAGCCTTAACATTTCTAAACATACTACTTAGTAACAAATTCAGTAGACTTGTGCTTTAGTCAAACACTTTAATAGTCCTCTTGATCTCTTTTACAGTCTTAAAAATGAAGTATATTAAGCAAAATTGAATACATAAATATTTATGCTTGTTGTAGTTGCCTGATATTAATAATTTATAACCTTAGAAGATAGAAATCATGAATGAAAGCATTAATTATTTATTAACAGTGCACTACTGATGAAGGGCTAAAGGCAATATTTGAAACAAGCCAGAGTATATCTTAATAAATGGCAAAACCATAGAAATCATACTCCTGGGTGTTTCTGCTTCAGAAATTACAGTTTTATTTCATTATAGTATATGTACCAAGTTAAGACACTACTTATTAATTATTAACACCTACATCTTTCCCTATTGATGACTGACAGAAGGTAGAAACCAAGCCCCGGTTGGGAGAACTGCAGACTGCTTACTTCCTTCTGCCCAGTCCTAAGACAGTTCTAATTAATATCAATGCAGACCTCTATATTTCCATTAATTATAACTCGAATTAACATTTTACAAAAAGCATCTGCCAAAATCTACTGACTTTGATGCTGATTGGTACAAAATGTGGAATTTGCAAACCATTAAGAAATCATTCAATGCCATGCCGCACAATTAAGAAGTCAAGCAACAATAAAATCCAATTAATTGTATCTCTGCATTTAAAAATTTCATTTCCTAGTCAGAAAAATGAATATAAAGTCAAGGATAATAGTGTAGCAGAGAAGAGCTTGGAAACACTTCGGGGAATAAGAAAGTGTAAAGCATAAGAAGGAAACAGAACAGCAGTCCTCTGTCTCTGCTGGTGTATCATTTCTTACCTTCTTTAACCATTTTAATTAAGATGTTAATAATTTCCTGATAGATTTAATACTCAGTGACAATTTTGAGGCATAGACTGAAAAAAAATTAAATGCAGCAAATTTGTAACTTGTAAAAGAAAAAAGCTTATTGCCTACTCACGCACATTAGTATTTTTTTGTTGTTGTGATGTTGGTGTTTTTGGCTGTTTTGGTTTTTTTGTTGGTGTTTTTTTTTTTTTTTTTGTATGTGTGTGCTTTTTTTTCCCCTCCCAGAGGGGAAAGATTGCCATTTAGAAAGATATTTAAACTTTAGCCCCAACATATTAAGCAGAATTAATGATCTATTTGCTTAGATGCCATATATTACTTCCAGTTTATCCATCCACTGGGTAAACGATAGGCATTACTTGGTCACAATGATAGATTTGAATGCAAGCTGGGACATCAATCAGTGCTGGCAACTGATTAGTTGTTTGTGTCTTTGACAAGCTCTTCCATCTCACTGAATGAAAGCTTGCTGATTGCTCTCACTTCTCTTCACATTCATTGCCCTTCACTGCCACTATATTATGTGGTTAATGCTGATGGCGGAAATCCTCCTTGACAGCTAACAGTGAGTTTCTCCCATTCCCTTATGATTACATACACATTATTCCATGTCCATTTAGGGACTAGAATTTCTAAGCGAGGTCGTCCGTGTCATTAGGTATACAGAAAGCTGGCACAGTAAGTTTGGGACCTGCTAATGAGAAAGGGTTTTGTGTAAGAGAAAAGTAAAAAAATGTTCCATAATGGCATAACATGTATCTAATTGCTCACAAATTAAGACGTTGTTGTTGAATAAGAACAGATTATGAGTTAGAAGTGAAAATTCCTCAGAACCATGCAGTTGGATGGTTATGTAGGAGGGTAGCTACGCAAGATGCCCAGGGGGGTTGTGGAGTCTCCTACTCTGGAGATGTTCAAAACCCGCCTGGACATGTTCCTGTGTAGCCTCATCTAGGTGTTCCTGCTCTGGCAGTGGATTAGACTAGATAATCTTTTGAGGTCCCTTCCAGTCCCTAGCATTGTATGATTCTATGATTCTATGAAAGTGGGAAATGCACAATGGAAAATTCAGTTTCTTCTTTTGTCCACAAGCAAAATACAAGAATCTTGGCTGAGATTTTCAAAGCTGCTCAGGGGACTTAGTTTATCCCTACCAACTAATAATATTTAAAAAGTCTCAGCCTTTGACAGTATTAGAATAGATTTAGCAGATAACTTCAGCATCACTGCATTATCATTACCTTTTGCTATTGCTATTCTGCAACAGATGGAGAGAATAACTGAAGTATTTGAGGAAGTACAGAAAATATGCATGTTGACTTTCTTGACATCCAACATTGTCTGGCATATGTTCAACATGTGTGATTAAGCATCAGGAGGAGTGGAACACCAGTAATGAAGATCAGTGATGCTTTAATCAGTTTTAAAGTGCATATTGAGGACAGGACAACAACAACGTGCTTTGAAGAGTCTTTTTCTGCTTGTAAGAAGAAGTGCAAAGTGTAGACTTACACATATTTTATACAATAACAAATGTTGTTTGGAGAAAAATTCGTGGAGATTTTTTGTTATTCAATTTTCTTGGTTGGTTGGTTTGATGTTTTTATTTTTTTTTTGTATGCTAAGATAATCTTTCTGAGGTAGGACTCAGGTATAAAACCCTGAATAGTGTTCTATATATAAAAAAAATAGATGATAATGATGGGTACATTATGGGAAAGAAATAAGGATGATCTTGCAAGTGGTTGAGTACCCATGTAAAACCAAATACAAAATAAAGAAATAAACTTCACAGTATCTCTCATCTGCAGATGTCAATCACGTGAATAAAGCAAATATTATTCAAATTAGGAAAACAGAAAACTTAAAGGGAAAATAGAGGGAAGACCACTCTGTATGTGTAAAATTATGCAAATAACTGCATGAGTTCTCAAGTTAACTCAGATCTACAATCTTGTTTTCACTGGGGAGTAGATACTCATAGAAAATATGGCCATGATTAATGATCCTTCTTATTCCAGGCACATGTAGAAAAACAAGCCTTATCTTCAGTCCACTTTTGTAGACATACCCCACCTTGTGCTTCCTCTTTTCTTGCTTACATTCTGTTTGCCCTACTGAGTATAATGGAAAGGAGGATCTCTACAAAGGGAAAACTATTGGATGGCATTTTCTGATTTGCCACTGTTATTTTTAATATATTAGATCACTGAAGGCTATGTAGCCTTTCAGAGTAGATTTTCTAGCTAGCTGATGGATTTATACAGACATTTAGTATGATGAGATGGTTGGACAAAGTCATTTGCTCTGGTTCATGAAAGCTTTGACAGAGAGTCAGGAAAATAAACTGTATGACTACAAGAGGTTTGGAATATCAGATCTCACTTGGTAAAGAAATAAAACAATAGAGACTGACAAGGTCAATATTGCAGCAAAGTGAGTTATGGTCAGAAAAAAACATCAGCTCTTTTTCTGTATCAAATTTTGCACAACATTAAATAAACAGACAATACAGTCCATGCCATTCATATTTACTGTGCCTTTTCCTCAATTGCAGTCCAGAAATTAAAACATAGTACATAACTGTTTTTTTATCAGATTTATCTTTAAAGATATCATGGCAATGGTTTTATACCAGACATTATTTTCCACACATATTTTGTATTTCAGCTTTCCATCAACCCTTTTATCTGTGCTGAAGGCCAGGAAATCCTTGAATTCTGCAGCTTGAATTGCTACACCAACTTCGAATTGCTACAGCTGCTACATGTTTTGCACACTTCTGTGAATACTTGAATCCATTCAAGATCAGGTTTCAGCCCCTGTGAAGACTCTAATGACATTTTTGAATGGGTAAAAAAAAATTATGTATATATATATGTATATAAAAGATTGAGTATCTGTTTCATATTCCATTCCATGGCAGCAGCAAAGACTGGTGTCTGCTTTCACTGCTTTGATGATCAGCTCTGATGTTCTTTTTAGTAGTCCTGCATGAACCTTTGAAAAGCTATGAAGAGGCAGGCAGAGTTTTTGAAGCTGGGGAAGATAGGTGCACATGTCTAACTTGGACAGAATAGCAGCACCATTTTCTGAAAGAAGGATTTATTTGCTGTTTTTGCATTAATTAATTATTACCTAAGACATTGAATTCCATACATGTATTACTTTCCATATTGTACTACGTTGTGGTGTAATACCCTGAACTTGGATGTCTAAGACTTACTATTCCCAGGTATTGTGCAAAAAGTACAAGACAGAACAGAAAGGAAAGGGCCAGCACATACACCAAGGAATCTCTAATTTAAATCACAGGGCAGACACAGTATACTTCTTTATAGGTAATAGTCATTACAATTTGTTTAAAAAACAATTATATTTTTCTTCAAAAACAGAAAAATGTATTTTGCCTGAAGCAGAAGCTAGCATACTAGAAGTCTGGGTATCTATACTTTTTGCATGAAAATTCCTTAAAAGACTAAAGGCATATTTATCTCTGTCTGGAATGTGAGTATGTCTGTGAAATAAAATAATTACTAAAGCTGTTTTCTAGTGAATTGTGTGTAATTTTAATGTTATTTATTGACTAGTATTGGTAGATTAATAATGACAGTCTCTACATATATATCTGAGTAAGGAAATCAGTTCTATATCCTCTTTGTATCTACCTTTGATTAAAGTATTATTTTCTCTAATTTATCTTATTTAAAGGGGTATTTATGACTTTGAATTTGGATTTCATTTTGGATTAAGCTGAAATTATAGAATCATTTCTACAGGCTCTTTTAAATCCTAGCTTAGATTTTAAAAGTCTTAGGACAAAGGGCTGAAGGTATGTCTTCCTTTCAGCATAATCACATGGACCTACTATTGAATAATCAATACTTATCAACCTATTTTTATAGAGTGTTCAATGCCATCATATTATTAAGTGGCTTTAGTGACAGTACATCACACAATCTACAATAGAGGATCAAGTACTGCAGAGAGACATTTAGAATAGAAATTTTTCAATAAGTGATCCACCTTTTTCCTACTTATTTACTCTATGGAATGATCAGCAAGTCTCTTATTATTATAAGAAAACAAATAATGTATAGTTACTGTTGAAAAGGAAAGACATGCAATCATTTTAAAGGTTTAATATGAAGGATCATTGTAACTTTGGAGAGCTAGAGTGACTTTCACTAGTTAAGTACCAAGCCAGTGCTTTTTATTAGCTTGAAGTCTATAACAATTGTAAGAAAAAACACTAATTCAGGTATAAAATGAAAAGAAAAAGGTTTAGTGATTATGTTGAATATTTATTTCTACATTGTATTCCTGGTTGCTCTCAGGTACTACAAAGAGAATGGAATTAATAAAAAAAAAAATAAAAAAAATCTCCTCTCTACAGTACAAGAAACAACACCCTAAGCTTATTTCTGAAACATGCAATGACAATATTATTTAAACGAAGCAGTACAGGAATGATATACAGTACTAACTTTTGACAAAGTAACAAAAAATTTGCTTTGTCTTTGGGAAGACTAGCTGTAGATGTGGGTTTACTTTGTATTGAAATTTAAGGAAACTGAAATGTGTTTCAATAGTTTCTTTCTCTTTCAGTTTATCCTTTGATTGAAACTGTTTTTCAGCCTCTCACAAAGAACATATACCTTCATAAAATGATTATTGCTGTGGTAGATATGCAAGCATTGGAATGCAATGAACCAGATCTCACTCTTTTAAAAATCACTAGAAATGTTGTTCCTGAGTCCACTGAAAGAAATATCAGCCTTCATGAGCAGTCACATGTGTCAACAACCCCTGAAACTGGATTATATCCTAAGTTATTTGGTACATGCTTTTAAAGAGATCTAGTAATTGAAATACCATACCTGCTAATTTACAATTCTAATGAATATGTCAGATAATGTGTGTCAGAAAGCAGCATAGCCAGCAGTGCTGTTACAAAATTTATACAGTAGATTATAACTATTTTGTGAGAATGATAGATCTCTTTTGTTTAATGTTCCTGTGAATAGAAGAAACATTTATGGTACGAAATAACTTTCTAAAAGGTAACCAGCATCACAATGAGCTATGAAAAAGGCCAGCAGCAGTTCACTTGTTCATAGTGTAATCAGTAAGTTGTTGTATGCAATGCAAGTGAAGAACGACTTAATATTTGCCTCTGTGTTTATTCAGAACAACAGCCTTGCCATTATCTCTTTCAGTGTCTGATGTAAGTCAATGAGACTGAATCACAGAAACCCCATTTATTGACTTTGATCTTCAGCTAGATTCTGGAATACTTATCAATAGGAAATGTACCAGTTTGAATGGAATTACCTCTCTGAGTAAACCCAATTTTGTTAAGGCATCTCATTCTAGCTGTACCTTGTGTCATTTTCCTAGCTGGAAACTTATCACAGATAACTACAGTACTCACTTCCCTCCTCCTTCAAATACCAAGATGCTTCATTTGCCAGTGGTCTAACATCAAATACATTGCAATGCCTAAACTGATCTTTTTCTAAATCCTCTTGCTTGTCAGATATCCAGTTGTGCTGACGTCAGAATTGTCAGGAAGTGTACATAAGAAAAAGATTACATTTCAGAAATAACATCTTTGGATGCAAACTAACTGCACTGCATAAATAAGCACAAAATAGGTGTCCAAATTCCCCTCACCAGTGTTATATATATTTTTAAATATATTTTTCTCCTGTACTGTTAAATACAGTAAAATTTCTGATATAATTTACAATGACAAAAGGGGTTAAAAGTAAAAAATAAGTATTTATGTTCAGAAATATGCCCATCAGAAATAATTTCTCTTACAAAGATAATATAATCTAAATTTGATGACAAAGCACTTTTAAAAGGGAGATAATTGACAAGGAGAATATGGGGAAGTGACAAATGATTAGAATTAAATATATTCTCAAGGGCACATACTAGTGATTTTGAGGGGGTTTGTACAATTAAAGTCTTTGCATCTCCTTCAGTTATGGAAGAACAGATGGCAGGTGTCATTTGAAAGGGGGATTTAAATATGATAAGGAAGATGCTATGGTTAATAGTTTTGGAAACAACACAACTATTGCCATATAGAAGATCAGCATGAGAAAAAATTTAAAAGAGAGTGTAAAGATCAGTTTTACTTATAAGCAGAAGGGATCAGATAAACAAAACAAACAAACAAAAAAAAAAAAAAAAAGCAAAACAGGTCAGAGAAATCACAGTAAGCTGCAAAATGTTGGACCAAATGAGCAAGCCACAAAAGGATGAAGACACAAAATCATAGAATAATTTTGGTTGGAAAAGACCTCTACGATCATCAAGTTCATCAAGATAATCAAGATCCACTTCAGATGAAATTAATTTGCAATGGTGTGCATGCTGGAACACTTATCTTCCATAAACAAAAGTGGAAAAGTGTCAGAGGCTATTAGAAACTGTCCTATTAGGGTTACATGCATCAACACAGAAGAGATAAGGAATCACTTATGAAACAGAAAGGAAATGTAAAGAGATTTACTAGTAACAAGCCAAAGAAAAAATAAATGGAAGAACAAGGGACAAGTTTTAAAGTTCAGTTCTATTTTCTTTGCCCTTTTTCTATTCTGTATCTCATTTTAAGCCTTTTAAAATAATGATGTAGAGAGATCAGCAGTTGCCATGAGATTTTTACACTTAAATATAAGCTACTCATGTCTCTCTGCCTTTCAGCAGATGTCAAGCTGGAGTGAAACAGATGTATTCTGATGACACAGCACCTCTAAAATGTAACCTTTGGTTGTGTCATTTCTCCTTTTACTTTGTTACTTCTGTCTCTTTCATTTTCCTTACCTATCCCCTCCAAATATTTTTTAATATTATCAGGAAAAACTCCTGCAGGGCATGTCAGTACAAGACAGCTAAATGCTGCTTTCAATGTTATTGCTTACCTGCACTGTGCTCAGCTGAGCTGTCACGATTTGTGCTGTCCTACCCCTTTCTTTTGACAGAGCATCGGACTTAAAAGTGTGAAATAATCACTTCAGCTTCCTCTCATGCTTCTCCATTTAATTCTATACTTGCAAATCAGACTCAGGAAGCATAATATGATTTGGGAAAACTGACTTCCATCTTTAAATGTTATCTTCTATTGACAGGTGATGTGAAGTTGGAATCACTAGATCAGGAGCTCAATAAGTTTATCCAGAAGGCTGCTATGTTCCGTCTTTGAAAAAGAAGTCAATAGTTCAACACTTAGGCATAATGTAAACTGTGATGGTTAAAAAATGAAACAAAGTAAATGCATGAAGCTACTTTCTGCTATTAGGGCTTTAAACTAGATTAGGGCTTTAAACTAGATTGGAAGGGGGAGGGGGGAAAAGGGTGGTACGAGGCCAGTCAGCAACGAGCTGCAGGCTGGCACACCAAACGTTGAGGAGGTGCTGGGCAGTGAGCTTCCTCAGACTGTGCCATGAAGTGAAGGGCACAATCAACCACATTTGAAGTGCTTCTACACTAATGCACACAGCATGAGGAAAAAGCTAGATGAACTAGAATCCTTGGCTCTGTCCCAGGGATATGGTATAATTGGCATTAGCGGAACCTGGTGGGATGAATCCTGTGACTGGTGTGCCATAATGGACGGGTACAGGCTACTCAGAAGGGATTGGGATGGTAGGAAATGCGGGGTGGGGGATGGCACTGTATGTAGCAGAGGGGCTGGACTGCACGGACCTGGCAGTGAGCGATGGCACAGTTGAGAGCATCTGGGTAGGGAAAAGGGTCAGACAAATAAAGTGGATGTCGTCGTGGGTGTTCACCATAGGTCACCCAGCCAGGACAATGACACCGATGAGTCGTTCTTTAAGGAACTAACTGAAACCTTCAAATCATCTGCCCTTGTCCTTATGGGGGACTTCAATTTACCAGATGTCCACTGGGAATATCACACAACTGGCACCAACAGGTCCAGAAGATCCCTGAAGGATCTGGACAATAACTGGGTGAAAGTACTGACCAGGAAAGATGTCTTCCTATATTTGATCCTCAGTAACAGGATTGGTGGCTCCCTTGACCACAGCAACTACGAAGCCGTCGGGTTTAAAATATTCGCTAATGGGAGGAAAACTTCCAGCAAGACCTTAACACCAGGTATGAGGAGAGCAGACTTCACACTGCTCAGAGAAGTACTTAGTAAGATTCCCTAGAAAGAAGCTTTTGAAGGTGTTGGGGTCCATCAGTGTTGGTCATTTTTTAAGTACCACCTACTAAGAGCACAGGACCAGGCAATTCCAAAATGCAAAAAATATAGCATTTGAGGCAAAAAGCCAGCTTGGTTGAGCAAGGATCTTCTTCTTGAAATACAGGGAAAAAAGAAACTATGTGATCAGTGAAAGCAAGGTCAGGCATCATGGGAGGACTACAGAGATGCTTCTTACCATTACAGGAATGAAATTTGTGCTGCCAAAGCTCAATTAGAACTGAAGCTGGCCAATACTGTGAAGGACAATAAGAAATGTTTTTTTTAAATGAATTAATGGCTAAAGGCAAACTAGAAATAACATTGGCCCATTACCTAACAAGCATGGTCCCCTTATTAACAGGTACATAGGTAAAGCTGAGATGTTTAATACTTTCTTTGTCTCAGTCTTCAAAACCAATGGTGGCCTTGGAGACCCCCATAACCCTGAGCTAGAAAACCATGGCTGTGAGAACAATTAATTCCCAGTCAATCTGGAACTTGTGTGGGATTTGCTACTGCAGTTAGACCCTTACAAGTCAATGTCACCTGATGGGATTCACCCAAAGGTGCTTAAAGAGTTGGCTGATGTCATAGTGTAACCTCCCTCTGTGATTTTTCGACCATCTTGGGAATCTGGAGAGGCCTCAGAAGACTGGAAGGTGGCAAACGTTGTCCCAGTCCATAAGAAGGGCAACAGGAATGACCCTGGCAACTACAGGTCTGTGAGCCTAACTTCTGTTCCTCGGAAAATCATGGAGAAGATTGTTCTGAGAGTTACTGAAAAACATCTGAATGGCAACACAGCCATTGTTCACAGCCAGCATGGTTTCATGAGGGGAAGGTCTTGCCTGACCAACTTAATTTCATTCTACAACAAGGTTATCAACCTAGTTGAACAAGAGAAACTTGTTCAAGTGGTATTTTTGGATTTCAGTAAAGTCTTTCATACTGTCTCTCACAGTATTCTCCTGGACAGGATGTCCAGCATACAGCTGGACAAACACACAGTGCAGTGGGTGACCATTTGGCTGACAGGCTGGGCTCAAAGGGTTCTAGTAAATGGGGTTATGTTGGACTGGTGACCAGTCACTAGCAGGGTTCCACGGGGATCCATCTCAGGGCCAGGACTCTTCAATGTCTTTGTGAATGACTTAGACTCAGGACTTGAGGGATTGCTTAGTAAGTTTTCTGATGACACAAAACTGCAGGGAGTTGTTGACACTTTTGAGAGCAACAAGGCGGAGGGATCTGGACAAATTGGAGAACAGAGCAATCGTGGATGGCAAGTTAAACATGAGTCAACAGTGTTCCCTGGCAGCCAAGAGGGCCAACTGTGTCCTGAGGTGCATCCAGCACAGCATTGCCAGCCAGGTGACGGACGTGATTGTCCCACTCTGCTCTGCACTAGTGTGGCCTCACCTGGAGCACTGTGTGCAGGTCTGGGCACCACAGTATAAAAAAGATCGTAAGCTACTAGAGAGTGTCCAGAAGAGGGCTGTGACGTTGGTGAAGGGTTTGGAGAGGAAACTGTATGAGGAATGGCTAAAGTCTCTTGTTTTGTTCAGCCTGATGAAGAGAAGATGGAGGGAAGACCTCATCACAGCCTACAGCTTCTTCACAAGAGGAGGAGGAAGGGTAGGTGCCAAAATCTTCTTTTTAGTGACCAATGACAGAACCTGAAGAAATGGCAGGTAGATGTGCTAGGGGAGGTTTAGGCTGGACATTAGGAAAGGTTCTTCACCCAGAAGTTGGTGGAGAACTGGAACAGGCTCCCCAGGGAGGTGTCACAGCCCCAAGACTGACAGTGTCCAAGAAGAGACTGGACAACCCCCTCAGACATGTGGTGTGAACTATGGAGTTGTCATATGCAAGGACAGGACTTGGACTTGATGATCTTTGTGGGTCCCTTCCAACTCAGGACATTCTATGATTCTATGATTCTATTAAAAGAATTCACTCAGATAATTTCACCTATGGAATAGAAAGCTGGGAGAAAGATTTTTATTTTATTTTATTTGATTTGATTTTATTTTATTTTAGCTTAAGGAGATTAGGAGACATTTCAATATCCACCAGAAAAGTGAGGGAAAATGTAGTATAATGTAATAAAAAGATAACTATCACCAATTCTCTGTTTCTGTAAGATCACAGTTAACAATGTACTTATCTATGCATTATAAGTGTCTTGGTGGCTTCACTCTACTGTAATACAGTGTATTAGATGGTGTGCAAGGGGAAGGTGCAAGGCGCAATTCGTAAGGGATAGGAAGGTAAATCTCTGTAGAAGTATAGAACCTCTTGTCAAACAGACCAATATTCAGAAAGATCCTTAGGCCCCAAATTTGACAGACATGTGAAGTTCTCCCTTTTCTCCCCTGACAAAAGGGAAAGATATAAAAATTATATGAGATAACCCCTCTTCCTTTGAAAGTCCTCCCATGATTTTTTTGTATAGGCACTTACACTATAGAACACAATACATTTTCCTTTCTTTCTCCTTCCCACAGGAATATAGGCATAAACAATAGATTAAAATGGGTGGATTTTGTGAAAGAAAACATAATTAGGCTCACCATAATAATAATATAAAAAAATGCAATAGTTTCACATCAAATGGAACACATATTGTGTGTCTACAGCAATGATATAGAGGAACTTAATTTGAAAATTAAAATGTATCTCTCTCTTGATAAAGGTAAAGATAAACCAGAAGATTGTTTTCTTTGTTGTCACTGACTTTCCCCTCTTACTTTTCCTTGTTAAGCTCCTTGCAGACACTACTGTGTCTTTCTTCTGACCTGAAACACTTTGTTTTTGAAAATGTTACCCAAGGAAACACGAAATTGATGCTCATTTGAGGATCTTTCTCTGCTTATCATTATGATAATTACTTTGTTACAAATAATATTTTCACACAGCAGTAGTCTCACATTCAGAATTCTTAGTGTTAGAAATGTGTATTATTTTCCTGTCTTAAAAAATACCAATTTATGACAGTGGTATATGATAATCTGTGACCTAGAAAATTATAGCATTGCTGTTAAAAATCACCATATTGTTGAAATGTTAGGAAGTACCTGAAAGAACACACTACAGTACTCTGAGTAATCTATGTGTCACGGAGGCACCCCGTGGTTAGTTTAAGGGACAACAGGGTCCAAAACAACTTTTATTAAACCAGTGAGAAACAGGGTTTTAGCACTGCAAAAGTGACTTAAATACAGGTTCAGATATCAGTTGAGGAAAATTGTTAAGGGGCAGCAACTAATACAACAGGCGGTCCACAGAGTGCATGCACGTGGCTTCACCCAAAACAATGCCGCAGCCGTCTCTGAGTCCGGGAGGAGTACACACTTGCCTAAACACGATGTGGGATTATTTTACACATACTCGTAGTGAGTACAGAAAGTGTACACTCGCGATTCTGCGAGGGTAAATTTATAATACACTCACAATCCTGTGAGGGTTAATACACGTGCAAATGTGCACGGAAAGTTACACGTGCTTATGTGGAAGCACGGAGGGAAAATACACCCGCGATTATGCGAGGATTAATTTTACACATGCTCATATTGAGCACAGAAAGTATAAATATACTTGCAATTCTGTGAGAAGTTTTACTCACACCCTTGGTGGCAAGGCAAGCGGAGTCTCCGTCCCCGGGGAGCTCTCGGCAGCAGCATCTTGCTCGTGCTCCGAGAGACCCGCGACAATGGGCGGAGTCTCGACGAGAGTCCCATTTTTTATACTGGCTGATCAGATCTGACTGTAGGCATTCTAGAAGCTTCTCTGCACCCCCACACTGGCTGTGGGTGCCCCTGAAGCCTCCAGACATCCCCCACACTGGCTGCAGGTGCCCAGCACCTCACTGGTGCCTCAGCACTCCCTTCTCCTAATGGCCCTGGCCAGGGTGCTCTGGGGCCAAACAAAAGAAGCTGTTAGCCTCAAACAGCAGAGAGAGAGGGAGATGTGCC
Source organism: Columba livia (assembly GCF_036013475.1). NCBI lineage: Eukaryota > Metazoa > Chordata > Aves > Columbiformes > Columbidae > Columba > Columba livia. The sequence continues at coordinate 62,636,646 of NC_088642.1, forward strand.
TACTCCTTCCATACTGAAGGAGGGAGGGGGAGAAAGGAGGGTTTGCATCCTGCCACATTATGTTAAACCTCAGTCTTTTTGTTCAGATAATAATATCTAATTTATTTTCAATTTTGAGAGGTAGTACTTAATTATTTTGTTTTAAGAGTAAACGATCTTCAACATTGAGTAAACCTTTTCAGATAAATGAAAAGTGTTGTATCACAGATGCAAATATAGGCAGCTCTTTCAAACTAGATTAAATAAAAGTAATCTGTGGTCCCAATATTGACATGCAAGTGAATACCAAAAAGTGACAACAATTTCCTAATTATTTTTCTCCATGTGTAAAAGTGGAATTCAAAACTATTTCCTAATGTATGGATTTTAAACAGTGACTTTCTTTCAGAATTTGTGTGCATTTGGCTGTTAAATATGACTGCTTGTCATCTGTGTCCCAAACATATCAATCCTGAGCATCCTTCAGCAGGTACCTTATAAAGAAATAGAAAACTAGATGCAAATAAAGACTTCTGTAGTGGTGTATAGTGAAAAAGACACAATGGAATATGATTGTGTGGTGCATTGGCCCTGGCTAGATGCCAAGTCCCCATTAAGCCACCCTATCACTCCCCCTACTCAGCTGGATAAAGGGACAAAAATACAATGAAAGTCTTATGGATCAAGATAAGGACAGGGACACCACTCACCAGTTACTATCATGGACAAAACAGACTCAGCTTGGGGAAATTAAATTAATTTATTGCCTATCAGAAACGTATTATGATAATGAGAAATCAAACTAGATCTTATAACCCACCCAGGCTCAACTTCATTCCCAGTTTTCTTTGTCTCTTTACCCTGAGTGGCACAGGGGTCAGGGGATGGGGGTTGCAATCAGTTCATCACATGTCCCTTCTGCTCCTTCCTCTTCACACTCTTCCTCTGCTCCAGCATGCAGTCCATCCCATGGGAGACAGCCCTCCATGAACTTCTCCAAAGTGGTCCTTCCCACAGGCTGCAGGTCTCCGTTAAATTCTCCAGCATGGGTGAAAAGGTAAGTTAGGACAAGGTAAGTTTAGGAAATCAAACTTTCTGGTTTCTACTAAAGAAGCACAAGAGCTCTTGGTTCCTATGTGTAAGAAATCAGGCAAGGAAGGCAGAAATCTGGCATGGCTCAGTGTTGTGGCTTAACTCCAGTAGGCCTAAGCAGTTAAGAAGCCAAGCATCGCACAGTCAGTCTCTCATCCTTCCCCCTGCCCCCAGCAGTGGGATGGGTGAGAGTATCAAAAAGGTAAAAGTGAGAAAACTTGTTAGTTGTGGTAAAAACAGTTTATTAGGTAAAGCAAAAGCTGGATGCCTAAGTGAATCAAAAGAATTCATTCACTACTTCCCCTCAGTAGTCAGATGTTTAGCTGTCTCTCTAGGAAAGTCAGACTTCATTACATGTCACGTCTACTTGGGAAGACAAATAGCATAACTCCAAATGCCCCCCACTTCTCTCTTCCTCCCCTAGCTTTTATTTGTGAGGATGATGTCATACGGTATGGAATATTCTGTTTGTAACTTGGGGTCCACTTTCCCAGCTACTTTCCCTCACAATTTCTTTTGCATACAGAGTCTACTAGCTGGCAGGGCAGAACTGGAAACAGAAAAGGCCATAACATGTGTAAGTGGGACCTGATGAGTTGCACCCTAGGGTTCTGTGTAACTGACAGATGAAATTGCCAAGACCCTATCCAGCATATTTGAAAGATGTGACAGTCATGAAAACTTCTAGTGACTGGAAAAAGGGAAACATCACATCCATTATCTGAAGTCTGAGTATAAGGTAGAAAATATAAGTTTTACTTCCAGGTAGATTTTGTGAAAATAGCAAAGGAAAACTTTCCTGGTAGCTTTTTATACATCTATTTTCTATTAAAAATAACATCTAAAAAACAGTTATGTAATTTTTGAGTAGTGGTCAACACCTCAAATACTGAAATTATCCTCTTTTGTCCCCTGACTTTTTATTTTCCTTCCTACATTATCTAAAACACTTCAATTACAGCAATCTTTCTGCTTCTTTAGCTCAGTAAAGTGAACTCTACGCCACTTCTGTTCTCTTTGCTTTGTTTTTTGTTTTTGTTTTGTTTTGTTTTTAAATTTTATTACTTGCTTTACAAATATGAGTTCTTTGCTTGTTTTTCTTTTTTTTTTTTTTTTTAAACAATTTCTTCTTATATATTTCTCTTACACAAACCTGCTTCTCTATCCACTATGTCCCAGTTATGTTCTTCATTTTGTTTTTCTGTTGTCACATGCTATTGCAACAAAGGAAGCAACAGGATTTGGAAAGAATTCTTCAAATCAATAAGAGACCAAAAGGGGGTCAGATATGAGCCTTAGGTTGCAAAATTAATAACTCAGATTCACTTTGCATTCTCTCTACAGGTATACCTGGCAAACTGGCACAGTTTAGAGAGAAAGAGAAACAAGGGTTTTTTTTGTTTTGTTTTGATTTTTGGTTTTTGGCTTTGTTTTATTTTATTTTATTTTTTTCATTTCAGGCATTGACAGGCAATATCAGAGAAAGAGAGACTACGAATAATAAATGATGATGACAATAATACAGACAAAGAAACTTCTTTAGATTATTCCTGCCTATCATCTTCGCTCTACATTAATTAATGTCTACACCCATGTTCAAGATTTAGCTGCAGAGTGGCTAGTGTTTTTATGTCACAGTAGACTATGCTCCTACTTACCTCTCTAAATTTACAAGGAACCTATGTCCTGATACTCCTTGAAATCCTTGGAGAAGATATTCCTGTTTCCCATTAGATTTTGCAGATGCATTATCAGACCTAATAGTTTGTGAGAAAATGGGCTTCTGCATAGGAAAAACAATAATTATAAATTTTCCATAAACAATGAATTTATGTCATAAGGGAAAGAGTTTGGAAAAGAAGACAAGGCAAGAACTCAGACTAAACACAGCTTCAAATTCCTAAACTTATTATATTCCACTGACTTCTTTCAGCAAACACAAATATGAAAGCAGGCTTTTCTACTTTTTCCTAGCTATACAGATTCTAATAAAAGATGTGAAATTAAATGTATCACTTTAGATTGAATATATTATTCTGATATATTCAAAACCAATTAAAGGTTTCAAAAGACACATTAGTAAAACTGTTTGAGATACATAAACAGTTAAAGGGAACTGCTGGTTAATACAATGTCATTTGGGTTATTTATTTTACTGAAGAATTTTGCAAAACACCTATAGGGTTTTGTACATGAGGGCTGACCAGTGGACAAAAATATTAATTGAAAAATCAATGACAAGCTCTCAGATGCTTATTAGCTCATTCAACTAGAGTGACCTTTTTGTAAGAATCAGAGCAGAAATAGCTGGCACAAACACTGTATGTTCTGTAGTCACTGTCAACCCCTCATAGATAGTTATTATAAAGTTTTCTCCTTTAACTGTGCTTGTTATTAAAAATATGTAGAACCCCACTCCCCACTGACTATAGGACGAAAAATGTTGAATTAGATTTTAAAGAGAATTAAAGAAGGACCTAAATCATGAAATTACATTCTTTTTACAACATGAAACAGTGCATTTACTTACTTAAGAAAGCCAAAGTCTTTTTTTCTTTTTTCACTCATGTACCTCAGTGGTGCAATGACTTATTGAATAATGAACAAGGTAGTTTGTTTGAATGCAGTCCTATTTTTAAAGCTGAGGATTGAATTCTGCCTGGGGCTGAGACCTCCCTTATCTTCCTACTTGTGCAACTCCAGATCTCATCAGAAGATATAGAAAAAAACTTTAGCCTAGGAGTTTCTTGAATCAATAGTACAGGGAACTGATACAATGTGTAGTGCTGGAGTAAATTAGCAGAAAATTACTAACCCAGTGAAGAAATAAAGACAATAAAAGCATGAAGCCTAGTTCTGACCAACTAATGCTTGCAAGGCTACAAGCTCTGGGGGTGCCTTGCATTGTCATGGTCTGATTTAGAGCTACAGCATAGTCCACACCAATAAAAAATAAGAGATATTCAGGAGGGTATAGAAAACCAGTAAGACTTTAAAAAGAAGAAAAAAATAAAGTTGTTTATACTGTGTAAATCAGCCTTTGTCACTATAAAGCTGGCTTAAGTGGATCCCATTAAGAATGGAGAAATTGACAAATGCATGCCAGCATGATATAAAGAACTGGAACTAATCGTGCCATGGAAGACACAACACGTAAATTTGGTGCCAAACAAATGAACAAACAAACAAACAAGAGCTTGAATGAAAAATTTAACATCCTACTGCCCAAAAATTTGTCATGGAAGAATGAGTCCTCTCTAAAACTACTTCACGAAACACCCCAGGAACATATGAAACGATCAATTTTCTTTTTCTTGCACAAGACAAATTGGAGGATATAACTTCATTCATTTGGAAAGATAGAGTTTGGTGTTGTTATAGCCTTACTATGAGTGCTACTCCATATGCATGATTAGTAGTACTCACAGAATAAAAACAATGTCTGTAAAAAAATATAGTGTTGTTTGTTTGTTTTCTATAAGTAGCACTATAATGCTCTTTTCCAGTTCTTTGAAACAGCAAATTTACATACATGGGTTAGGTAGATTTTTTTCTACTATCACATCTGGAATGTCTGTCTATGGATACAACAGCATTCTTTACTATTTCGTTCTGCATTATACCCAAGTATGCTTGTCCGGTTTGTGGTTTCCTACACTGCAATATCAGAATCTAGATCTTAGGAACAGAGTCTTACAAACAGAGAAATGAGAGCTTTGCATGAGCCAGATGCTGAGCAAAAGTTCTTTATCTGTCACAGTGAAATGCTTGCACAACACAGAATCTTTACGTCAAGAACATTAGAAAATTACTTGTTTTTCCATAGGGCATGTCAAGGGTTTTTTTATTAACTTTTGAACTTGTTTCACTGGATTGCCATTGACACCTTTACCAGTTTAACAAGAGAATGTTGAAGAATCTTTGCCTTTTGCTGCAATGTATCCTTATGCTTCTAATCTATGAACTATGTTGCATTAGTTTTTATTTGTATTCATACAAGTTTACTTGGTATCAATTAGGAAAATGCTATTTATTGTCTTATGCTTATAATACTGTAGATTTGGAAAGGCAGTACCAACAGTAGGTATAGTAGTTAGGAATATATTTTGTAGAAATGACGTTACTACAGCCACTGTGTTTGTTTCATCAGACTATTATTATGATAACATGTTATTGGGTTGTTAAGATTTTTTTTTAAGTAAAGATAAGTAGGAAAATACTCCAGATAAACACCCTCAGAATATCTACATTTCAATTTGAATTGTTATATATATTCATAATATCCATTAGTTCTAATCTGAGACAATGCATTTGCTTCCTAAAGTATATATGTTTATCTACTACTTAATCTTAATTTTCTGAAAATAAGACTACATATGAACACAACAGTGAAGAATAGCTATGTAGCACACTATGTAGCAGCTTTCCAAATATAGTTCTGTTGAGATGACAACAATACATTATGGTATGAGACATGGTTAGTATGGAAAAGCAGAGCCTGTGTCCTTTGAATATAGTATTATTTTTTGTCTTTTCTTTTATGGTTCTCTCTCACAATGGCTTTTAGAGAAAAACAACCTCATTTGTAGATCACAGACTTCAGAAGAACTTTGGTTTGTATTATTTTCACTTTTTTTTCAAGTTAAAAAGGTGAAATTTAAGGTGTTGAACATCAAGTCATATAATGAAAAAAAATAAAAAAGAAAGTGGTCTTTAAAGCAAGAAAGGATATTTTATTAACTGTCACAGAATGGCAGTTCAGAAGTGTGAAACTCGTTTCCTAGTCACATGGTGCTTTCTTCCCATGTTATATGTGACACCTCTGTTAAAGAAAATAGTGACTTTGTAAACTGATTCTCTTTGCAAGGAAGAAGGATAAGTTAGTCCCTTCCAAAGACAATACATAGCTCTGCTCTACCCTGTAGAATTCTTCATCTTTGAAAGGTCTTACTAAAAAAAAAAACTAGGTTACAAAAGAGCTGTGCACACTCTTTTTCAGGCTGGGTTCCTGAGAATATACATATGTTACAGGGTCAGCTTTCCTGAGATGATGATCATGTCTCTCTAATTTGTGTTATTTTACCAGGGCAGAAGTGTTCTTTTTTATAGTTTTTTTGACCTTTGCCCACATGGTTCTAGCATTTGCAGAGCATACACAAATTGAAACTGATACTCCTATAAAACTAGTTGTTCTGTACAGGCTGTGAAGTTGTATCCCAAGCAGGCACTTGTATGTATATTTTAAAAAACATCGTGAAACAAACCATTATGGAAACACTGGAGCAAAGCAGACACAAAACCATGTGTTAAGAACTGTGCAGATCCATTCAGAGGAAATAGATACCTTTTTACAGCTAAGAATATGTAATTCCCTTAGACATTCAGGTTCTCACTCTTGAAAAAGGTGAGTTTACAATTTTTCTTAACTAGCTAGAAAATTTCCTATAATAAATTAAAAATTGGAAAAGTAAACATATTTGCACAGCTGTATTTTAGCCACATAAAATTAAATAACTAAGTATGTGCAACAAAAATTGTGCATTAGCATTGGAAACTTCTCTTGTTTCTAATGTTTTTGAACAGTCACACTTTAGATCTAGTAATAGTTCTAAATAAAGAATTAAAGGACTTCATTAAAAGAGAGCTCGTTAAAAAG